>NC_052625.1:99388700-99691731 GCF_016161935.1 Mauremys reevesii
CCCCCTTCCCTCAGTGGCTTGCTGTCCCCCACCCTCACTCACTTTCACTGGGCTGGGGAAGGGGGTTGGGATGTAGGAGGGGGTGAGGGTTCCAGCTGTGGATGCGGGCTCTGGAGTGCGGCTGGGGATGAGGGGTTTGGGGTGCAGGACGGGGTTCCAGGCTGGGGAGTGGGGCCAAGAGATTTGGAGTGCGGGAGTGGGCTGTGGGTTGAGGCAGGGGGTTGGGGTGCAGGAGGGGGTACATTTTCTGTGATGCGGTGTGGGCTCTGGGGTGGGGCTGGGGATGAGGGATTCAGGGTGTGGGAGGGGGCTCTGGGTGAGGGCAAGGGGTTGGGGTGCAGGGTGGGTGAGGGTTTTGGCTGGGGTGCAGGCTCTGGGGTGGGGCCAGGGATGAGGGGTTTGGGGTGCAGGAAGGGGCTCCGGGCTGGGATCAAGGGGTTTGGAGGGCGGAAGAGGGATCAGGGCTGGGGCAAGGGCTTGGGGTTGGTCGAGGGCTTACCTCGGGCAGCTCCCAGTCAGCGGCTCTTAGGCGGGGGGGCCAGGAGGCTCTGCGAGCTGCTCTTGCCCGCAGGCACTGCCCCCCAGCACCCACTGACTGCAGTTCCTGACCAGTGGGAGTACGGAGCCAGTGCTCGGGGTGGAGGCAGCACGTGGAGCCCTGTGGTCCCACTGCCCAGAAGCCGGACCTGCTGGCAGCTTTCGAGGTGCAGCGCGATGCCAGGACAGGTAGGGACTAGCCTGCCTTAGCTCCACATCACCACCAACTGGACTTTTAACGACTCAGTTGGCGGTGCTGACTGGAGCCACCAGGGTGCCTTTTCGACCGGGCGTTCCAGTTGAAAACCAGATGCCTGGCAACACTAGCCTGGTGGGGTAGAGCCTGGGATCTGCTATCATTTCACTTTGACACAATTCACTGGGAAAAAATCCTAGAGTCAGCATAAAGAACCACTGGATATTCCCCAGACACACACATGCAAGTGCAGAAACAGTGAAGCTATAGTAATGCAGATATGGCTTTGCAGCGGGAATGCTTACACCTAGGAGCTGATCACCTGGGCTAACTCAGCAGTGAAGAAAAGCCCAAGGGGTTTGGCATGTGATTAAGATTTCCCATCAATTAACTGTGTGCTGTGTTGCTACAGGAATGAGGTCTATGACTTGAGAAACTATTTTTAATGCATTAAATACTGCATATCTTACCCAGGCAAAACTCCCATCAATTCAGGTGAAGTTAATGGGAGTTTTGCCTGAGAAAGGATCGTAGGATATGGCACTGGATACATAAGAGTAATGTCTGTGAATATTATTCTGAACCCTGTGCTAGTATGGAGTCTTTTTTGATTAACATGACTGCATCGGTGCTGGAATTAGGGATACTGGGGTGCTACCGCCAGGAGCGGCGCTATGTTTTTTGCCACCCCAAGCATGGAAGTCAGGCAGGCTTTGGCAGCATACCTGTGGGCGGTCCTCTGGTCCCGCAGATTCGGCGGCGTTTCTGCGGGTGATCTACCAAAGCCGTGGGACCGGCGGACCTCCCGCAAGCGTGCCGCCGAAGCCTGCTTGACTGCCACCCTCACAGTGACCGGTACACCGCCCCCCCATGGCTTGCCACCCCAGGCACGCGCTTGCTGTGCTGGTGCCTGGAGCCACCCCTGGCTACTGCACCCCCTGGCTTGAAGTGGTATCCATCATACACGGGCTGGGCGGCAGGGGGCCACCAGCCAGCGCGCCAGCGGCGCGGGGGCGCGGGGCGGGGGGGGGCATTTGGCGTGGTCGGGAGCTGCCCCGCGCATGTGGCTGGGTCCAGGGGGGCGGGGCAGCCGGGACTGCCGCGGCATGGCGGCGGGGTCCCCGGTCCTTCCCGCGGCCCGGCTGAGCTCGCGGCATGCTGCCGGCGGGTGGTGGCTCCCGGGCCCGTGGACCTGCCGCGGGGGCATGGCGGCGGAGGAGCTCCACCGGAGGAAGAGGGGACCGCGCGCCGGGGGGGGGCGGCGCGGCGCCGCGCGCGCTGCTTGGAGTAGCCTACTGTCTAGAGCCGCCCCTGTACACGGGGTTTGCAGTTTGGTTCAATGGCTCTCAGCACCCGCATTATACAAATTGTTCCAGCATCCCAGCATGACTGTCATAGGCCATCTAGTTCTGGCAGAGTGGTGTTCGGGAAAAGAAAATAACCAATAGATATAAGGTTTAATTAATGCCAGTAATTATACCACACACCTTTATATAAAATAGTTTAGCAGTTTGCTTGTTAATTTTTAATATAAACATTTATTTTTATAATATTTCTGCACATCAAGCATACACAACATTGAAAACTTACCCTGTTGCTTAAAGAAACAAAACTAGCTCCTTAATATTTTAAGAAAAGAAATATTGATTATAGTTATTCTAATCAATATAGAAATTAATCAATAGACACAGAAATTTAGTGTCTCTTTAGGCTTCATTGCTTTGTGGCTGATAAAGAAAACAATCTTATCCTAGTAGCACTAAAATAAGCATTGTTACTTTGAACTAGGGCTTTAAAAATATTAACTTTTGTTGTAAATTAATGAGCTGTACCAGTGAGACACATCTCACAAATTACAAAAATAGTGCCTAGACATTAGGTATCCAAAAAAAGCAACAAACATTTTGTACATTGGGTATAATTGAAGCGTGATCAATGTTCCTAGAAAATGCAACATACACCTCTACCCCGATATAACGCTGTCCTCAGGAGCCAAAAAATCTTACCACATTATAGGTGAAACCGTGTTATATCAAACTTGCTTTGATCTGCCGGAGTGCACAGCCCCACCCCCCTGGAGCACTGCTTTACCGTGTTATACCCGAATTAGTGTTATATCGAGTCGCGTTATATCGGGGTAGAGATATACATAGATTTTTTTTAACTCAAAGTTCCCTTATTTATTCCTTAATTAGTCTCTGTCCATCAATTCATGGTAGAGCAGAAATGTAGAACAGGAGCACAAACACAGACCATAGAGGAGAAAGTTCGTTACTGGTCATTATTTCCATTCCTCTGGTTATGAAATACTATCCTAACCATGAGACGCAAAGCAAGATGACAACAAAAGTTAAAAAAAGGGCAAAGTGATCCTTAACAGTGCTGCCTACACACTGGAAAACAATTAAGGCACAGAGTTAAATTATTTCAGTTGAAGCTCATACTATTTAACAAGAATGTAATTAGCTGCTGCATGAGATAAGAAATGAGATTAAGTTTTTAAGTGTTTCAGTGTCCAAGCCAAAAGTAGACACCCCAAAGCATTTTAATTTACAGTTTTTACTAGTAGCTTTTTCTTGCGACAAATAATTTTATCCCAGTTTTTGACTTCTAATTTTTGTGTGTGTGTGACATTAATTTGGAATTAGGCTTCTGATTACTTTAATTTCCAAACTGTATTTGTCTAGAACATAATGGGGCCATTAGTGTGAATTTACAATGTACATGTTAGTCAAAACTGCTGCAAGAGTGGTATGATCTAGACCAAATAGCCATGCAACGGGCACTGTGACTGCTAATATGCAAAGATTTTTTGTTTATTCCAAAGACAAAATACTTGAAGAATATGTCTGAAAGTTTTATATGTCTAGAATCTCTGAAACAACATAGAAGTGAAAAAAAACCAACACCCAATATGCATTTTAAAGTAAGATCAACTGAAGTGCAACAGGAAGAGAAGGAAGTTATAATGTTACATATCGTGAAATCACACTAGAGAAATCCATATTCCCTTTGGGTAAGCTTCGGGTTAAATAAAAGGACAGTCTGTTAATAAAGGAATGATGCAATCCAACAATAGTGTACACTGTATTGGGTGACATTTAAAATTTGGAGGATTATAAAAGTAGTTGTTGGATGGGTACACCTACATTCTTTATAAGAGGAGATGTCATAGTGAAGTTGACTAAAGCAAAGAACACCTCTGCTGTGGATGCCATCTGGTAATCTTTGACTTGTCTTTACCTCCCTGTGTAACAGTTCTCAGAACTAGCTTTCAAGATCTTACCATAGATTAGCATATTAAAATGTGTAATTTTAAAACATATTTAAAAAATTCTGGAACTACTTTGGTGAATGTTTGATTTTCAGCAGAATCTAAAATAATTGAAACTGTTCTGGAACTACTTAGGTTCAGGACAGTCTAATAAACACAGCTTGGTCTACCTTCTCTTGGGAAGTTCCAGTGTCCCCTCTTCAAACATACACATCAAGCAATCAGCATTGCTATATACAATTAAAACATTTAACTGAGCTGTGATGTGCCCATTAGCGATCCCAAGATAACATTTTAGTTCCTTGACTGGGCATTTAGTTCATGTCAGCATTTAGTTATATGCTGGAGGACAGGGCTCTGTAACTGTTCAGGAGAAATTGATTAGAAAACCATTTATGTATTGCCCCATTACTGTGGTTTCTGAGTGAAACTCAAATAAATGTTTAAAAATATATGAACATTATACAGGTACCTATGCTATGAATATTAGTTTATATGTCCACTACATCAATGAGAGGCGTGTAATGCTTAGGTTACTAGGCCTACAGAGGTGAAAGGTGCTGAGAGTAGTGAATCATGGATATGAGCTATGTTCATATCATAATGCTGAGTACTAACAAGCAAAATGGTTCAGAAACCATACCACCTTCAAAGATCTCAAGTTGGGCTAGTAGGGACCTCAACAGCATGTCTATTGCCACTTGCCCATGTCTCATGCTCTGTCAGCCAGAGGAACGTTGTAGTCTCCACTGACAGTTGTCTTCATAGGAGCTGACAGCTGTCAGGTCAGTTTTTAAAAAATCCTTTTGTTAAAAGAGCAGGCTTATGGTCATATCCTGCACCAATTGACTCTTCTAATTATTCAGAACTTCCAGACCGCTCCCATCGAACTATTTTTTAAAGGAGCAGTAACACTCTAACAGAACTTATACAACTGATACTCAATACTTTGCTAAGCTGCCTCCATTTGACATGGAAAACTTCCACCTGCTCAGTGACCAGAGTCCTGACTTGAACTAGTGACTCTAGATCTGTAGCTCCCAAGTGTTATATTTGCTCCCAGCCAGCTGATAATGGAGTCTATTGAGTTGTGCCTGATCCAATGTATGCTATAGTTTAAGACAGTAATTATTTTATTCTGGCAACTACTGTGTATCAGCTGGATCAGTTTAGCAATTTTCTAAAGAAGTAAAGCCCTTCCTCCCCACTCAAACAACAGTCAGAAACTCATGTGTCATAATTAATCAGGCATCAGAAAGCTACTATATCATTAACTATAATTTTGAGCTTTAACAATACTGTCAATGTGCCTTGGCATTTTGTCATCACTATACTATTTGTAAAAATCAGTTTCACTATGTTTTCTTTTCTTTGATCTCTGTGGTTGGCAGACTTATTTGTTTTTTTGTCTAATGGAAACACTAGAACTATTGGTAAAAAGTGAAGTGCTGCTATGAAAAACACATGAATTCTTTTTTCTTTAAATACATCTTTCTCTATTTAAAAATCAGTATTTTGAAATTCAAAATCATTTTTTCCATTAGTTCAAGAAGCAGCAAGAACTTGTTTTTTATACTTTCTCTCTAAACTCAGCAGCAAGACTCTTCTGAGTTACTCTTCGGAGTTTGCTCTTGCAAACTCTTTCCCACCTGCCCCCTTTTCTTTTACACAGAGGTATTTTCAGAAATCTCCTGCTATCAGGCAGTGCAGAGATTTTAGCAATGGTGGAAGCTTTAAATGTTATCACAGTCGATCATGTTTCGAGAGATAAAGTGCAGGAATAAAAAAATATTGTAGAGTGTTGTAAAGATTTAGCCCTGCTCTTTGTTTAAAAAATAAAGCAAAAAAATGAATAAATCTCTATGTGCTATAAGAGCAGATTATACCAGATATTTCTCTTTCTGTTTTAGAATATCAGTGCGTGAAGCTCTAGCTGTCAGCAGGGTTTCCAAATCCATGTTTCTGACAATTACGGTCAATACCTGTATGCTTGTTTGCAGGTCTCCAGTCTTTTATTGTTGTTGTTGTTGTTGTCTACCACATGCCTTGTTCTTGATGTTGAATCCAGAACAGGTTTCTTGTAATTTCTTTACCAGATGTAACACAGATTGATGTACTAAGTGTAATTAGTATTATCTGTTCCAAACCATAGAAAGAAAAGCTATGACAGAAAAAAAAGCCCAGCTCAACCATGTAAAGACACGGGGCCAGATCCTTGGCACTACTCCATCCCCCTTAATAATGCTCCAATAAGTTAGTTTAAACAGCCAGCTGGGCATTCTTCTTCCTCCATCTCTTTACTAAGTATGGATTTTATGGTCTCCTTTTTTTCCCATTTCCTGTCCAAATTAGGGCCTTGGAAGAAAGCTCAGATATCTTAATCAACACAATCTAGACAGGACTGAGGCAATACTGGTGTACAGAGAAAAGAATTTTTAGAGTAATGACTGTTCTTTCCAATGAAGGGGTTTCCCCTCTCTTTCTCCCCCTGCAGGCATCAATCTCAGCACTGTATTGGAGCTATTACTGCTGCTGAACTGTTAGGGTGCCAAAAAAGGTGTGTGAACTCAGGTTCGCTACCGCACACAATTAACGTGGGTTACATAACAGTAAAGACACAGCAACTTGAGTTTTAACTTGGGTTAGCAGCTCGAGCTCAGTATGAAGCTCCTCCATCTGCTTTAACTCAAGCTGCTAACCTGAGCTAAAAGCAGAGTTGCTATGTCTATCCTGCTATTTTAACCTGAGTTAGCTAAACTGAGTTAAGAACACTTTTTGGGGGTGGGGGTGGGGGGCAATGTAGACATAACCTAAGAGATTAGTATTTACATCGAGTTGCAACAGAGGAGAAAAGCGGCAGACCATGGCACAGACTAAGGCATTAGTCATGCTTTTGCCCTCTCAAGACTAATCTACTATAATGAAGTCTACTTAGTGCTAAGGTTGAAGACCACCACACAGAAGCTTCAGCTAGTGCAAAACGCAACCACCCGTCTCTGATATGTCAGCCTTTCTTGAACACAACTCTTTGCATTTCAGTCTCCCAATCCACTTTTGGGCGCAACTCAAAGTGCTGGTCATCATGCACAAGGCCAGTATCATTGCCTCATTGTGGGAGTGAGTAGTTAGATACATACCTGATTCATGCATGCTGAAGTGGGAAGTTCAGATACATGTACAAATTCAGAGGGCACAATGTGGGTGTCCATGTTTTAAACTTGGGCACCTCTTGCATGAAGTTTCACAAACTCACTTAATGTCCCCAGTGCTTAATTCCATATTTAAAGCTCTGATTTAGCTAAAAGATGTATAATATCTCATGTAGTCACATGGTTCCGTTATGGGTCTACAGTGCAAATAATTATCCTAGTTTACTCCACTGAAATAGTAAATTAAAATGGGGCAAATTTTTTTTACTCCTACTTCATAAGTAATTAGTGCATAGGGTTTAAATCACTAATGCTTGGGCAAATCCAGACCGAATTTCTTCACATTGGACAGGGAACTTTATACAAAAAGGTTTATCTTGTTGGAACAAAAGTTTTGTGCTCAGGCTACTTCTAACCCTGAGGCACATATGCACATATATAACTAAGAAACAGATTGAGTTTTTGGGGTGGTTGGGAAGATGCATTACTGTGAGGGAAAATGGGAGCTGAGTTGGAGGATCAGGAACAAAGAGTTTTGCTTTAAGTTTCCAGATACACGGTATGCTACCAAATGCCTTGTATCAGCTATTATAAGACCAGTTAGAAATAAAGTATAAGGGGGGAAAACAGGCATTTAAAAAAAAATCTTTCAGCAACATGACAAACAAAATAAGCAGCAAGAGAAGAATAAATTCAGGGCTGGATTTATATTTAAACACAAAGTTTATATTTCAGTTTCCAGAACAAGGGATAGATTTAGGGTAAGTTTGGATCCTATCATTCTCCTATGATCAGGTTACATGGTATTTTTAGATTTTAATACTGTACATGTTTTGACCCAAATGCAGTTAAAATCTTCTTTTGACTTGGATCTACTGCAAATTATGCCATTAATACCAGACACTCTATAAACTAGAACTGGAATAGAATTTCATGGACACACGCCTGGAGTGGAGTTTTTTGGTTTTGGGTTTTTTGTTTTTGGTTTTGTAATCTGCTGAAAACTAGTGAATCCCATCAACCAGAACTCAGGAGGAAGGCTTTCAAAACATTCTGGATTTTTTGTTTGTGCTAACTCACAGTTTTGTGGGCATTCCTTCCCAGTGAATAGCACAAGAGATAGTGTGTGAACAAATAAATATATAGAGATTCTTGAATGTACACCCTTTCCCTTCAAATCACTTTCTGTACTTGACGCACACACTATATTCTAATATGGTAAATATCTTATATCCCTTCAGGAGACACTATTGCTCTAATAATTCAGAAGGACGTTTTTTCTTGTACTTTGAAATAAAGGGCAACTGGTATCAATTTTGGGATTACTGCTGCTCAGAAACCTCCAAAAGTAACATAAGTTTGTTGAAATATTTGTTGAGACTTCACCATGATCTTTCCAAACTTCACTGGGTGTCTTCTTTGTATTCTTCTTATGCCCCCAAAATGGAACATCTGAGGTTTGAAAATGATTAATACAAAGTTCATTTTCATGTGGATTGAGGCTCTTAATGTTTCCAATTCCCCATATTCAGCCACGATCTGCATGGATTCAGTGCCATAGCTTTATACAAGGAATAAACGTGACCATATATATCAAGCAATCCTGCCCTCAACCTGCCCCCAATAACGAGCCTCCTAAACCCACGTCCTAACTCCTTATTAACCATAATATTTCATAACCAGTGTATGCCTACACACTTTTCATATTCAGTATAGCCCCCATTATTAGTTATATTGGGTCAGATTGTGGCCCATCCTACATGCTCATGCAGGGGAATAATGAGGTGTAAGGCAACCACTTACTTCCCCATGCCTCCTGTCCATGCCCTGGGTAGCAACTTGGAGAGGAGAGCTACTTCCATAAGGTCAAGTCCCCTGTGGGGAGGGAGTGCACAAGAAGGGAGTGAAACAAGTAGAGCCTTGGCTCCATCCATACTTTCAAGTGATCTTAGCCTTCATTTCTTTACTAGATGAATTTTTGTTTAAATTATACAGCATATCCTGGCTTCCTTTTTTCTTAATCACTTGCCTTACATTCCCCTCCCCCCTGTGTTTGAAACAGTGCTTTACAAGCAGAATTAATTTTCAGAATAGATCCTTAGAAGTGTTAAAATAAAATATATACAGCTATTGAGCATGATCAAAGATTTCATATGGGTTGGAAACAGAAGCAAATATAAAATCTAGTGGCACTTTTGTTTAATAAAATTCCCTGCTTCTTCTTTTACAATCTGCCAATGCCCACCTCATTTTTACTCTCCTCTTAATCCAAGGACTATAGTTTGGCTGGTACAGTAATGCTGATACAGTGATATGATTGGCTGATGAGAGCCTATATTTTGTTGGTCACATTGTATATTAGTATTCACAGGTATAACTCCCACTGATTTTACTGAGATTTATGTGTGCATATCTAAGAGCAGAATTTGGCAGACCATTTAGGGTATTAGATTTGGTTCTCATAAACTGGAACTAAAGGAAACCCAGAGTAGCCTGATCCTTTTTTATTGAAGTTTAACTAGTGCCCTGGTAATTGATTGCTTAAAAACTCTGGTAATATGTCAAGCAATATAAGTGTGTGTATATATATAAAAAAACCCTCTGAGTGTTTTTCCCTTTCCCCTAATCTCTCTGTCTGTCCTTACACTGCAAGCTCTTTGGAGCAGGGATCACCCATTCTTGACTATCTGGGAAATGCCTGGCACATTGTAACAAAAGCAAAGAACAAGGCACCATACATTGACAGTGATATAAAGAGAGACTATAAAATCTTTTCTGCTTGTCACTAAAAATGCATTGCCATAGGACCATAGGACAAGTATCTAATCTCCCTTGTGGTTCTGGGTCATATTTAATTCTTTCTCTTAGTTCTCACTTTACTCTCTTTTTGATGTTCCCGTACACTTACGGGAGTTTTCACATTTTAAAAAATTTCTGGTCTTTCTATGTTTTTTATTCATTATTTCCTTTTCTTGCTATTGTTTAATTTCTTTCTTTTTCAGTATCTTTGCCTCACTCCTTTGTCCGTTTTGTTCTTTTCTCTTCTTATCCCCATCTTTACTTCTGTTTGTTTTCCCACCCTCTTTTAGATTTCACAAACTCTCTTCTTGACATAAGAACAGTCCTGTTTATCTAGAAGTTGCCTGCAAAGGTCTCTCAGCAACAGTGTCATTTTCTATGAACACACACACACACAGCCCTGTTGCATAACTAATTGCCCTAGGCCATCCTGCGGGTCTTTCCCCTTCTCAATGGTTAATTTGATTGTAGAGTCACTTTGGGACTCTTAAACTTAAATACACGAAGGAAGCTGTTTTTTTAAAAGAGTCCTTAATAAAGGCTCTTTTAATTTTTTAAAACAACCCAGAATACAGATGTTGCCAGTCAAGGCTGTCTTTAATTTCGTGGGTGCCCCAACTGACCTGTTTCCTGTGGTGCAATATCATACCTTACTGGGCAAACATAAGAAGCTTGTGCCCTAAAACTCTGCCTTCAAGTGGCAAGATATGCAGATGATGCTAATGACAGTTCTAACTTTGAAGGAAATTGCCAGCGGTTAGTTATTGGACAGTTATTTTCTAAATAAGAAAATTTACAGTTTTCAGACATATGCAAGATTGTTTCACTATACACCTGGTTCTCCCCTTCACAGATTTGTTTCACCCACCTTTGAAGTCTCAGATGTTCACACTGTAAACTCTTGAGGGAAGGTGTGTGGAAAGCAGCTAGTACAAAGGATCATCTAACTGTTACCATGACACAAATACCACTACCACTAGTAGTGTTACTAATAATAGAAATACAAATTACTGTTTCATCATCACTTTTATCCCAGATTTGCAAAATCCCAAGCTACCCAGGGCAGATAGTTAGACCTTGATCTGACTCCCATTGAACTCAATGGAAACACTCCCACCCACTTCAGCAGGAGTTGGATCTGGCCCTTAAACAAGCTCAAATCATAGTAGTATCGCTAACTATAGTAACCACTTACTTTACAGTATGATTACCCAATAATTATGCAAGATAATACAGTAACACAGTTAGCTACCCTGTACTATCCAAAGCACTTGCCAAAAATACATGAGCACATTTCATTCATTATCTCCTTTCTTAGCTCATGGCTCTTTATAAACATTCTGTTTTCTTCTGGGGTCAATTGGAGCTGTAGCACTGAGAACTGTCCAGGTATATTTAACCCTGGGGATCATTCCAACATGCTTCTTTAAAAGAAGAGCATATTGTTTTTCCTGCTTTCCATTTTTGAAGTGGCTAGGCTTTGGCCAGAGAACATGCTACATATCTGGCTGCAAATAGACTACTTGGAGCCAAGCAATGCGATGCCTTGACTAATTTCAGCATTCACTTAAGCTAAATTATTTATGACACTCTTGGTGTAGGCTTTTTTGTTGTTGTTGTTTTAATCTCAGCTAGAATAAAGGGATCATTTGCATTCAGTTTCAGCTACTGCAGTAGTTAAAATGTGGGGTTTTTTTAAGTTTAAACCAAGTATGATATATTCAACGTTTGAACTGAGTGGCCAGAAAGCAGAATATTGTCATTTTAAGTCGTGGTAAATCATGTTCCCTAATGGCGAGAAAGCTTAAGATTTTTACATGAGCAGCTGAAACAACATCAGAAACATTTTCTAATAATAGCCAGTCACTTTTTATCAAAAACTCAGCCACCTTTGTTGCAGCTAACTTAAGTTATGGGGATTTTAGCTGAGAAAATTCTAATGGGACATCCAAGTTGGTATTATGAATTGAAACTGTTTGCTAAGGGAAGAGGCTTAGCCTCTGTAATAGTGCAAAACAATCTGCGGAGAGATATAGGAAAAACCCTGGTGTTTTCTAGGAAACTTTCTATTTTCAATAGGCATAATGTGCATGAGATATATAACAAAGTAAAATAAAGCACAGGGAAATGAAAAGCAAAGGGGTACCAATGCCTCATTAACGGGTGGACTGCCAAAAAACCCAACAACATCAACGGAAACTGGAGCCTGTGATGTGCACGTTAAAGCAGAAGTGCCTATTTCCTGCCTTTTCTCCTCTGAAAAGCTGTCGTGTGAGGAGAAACATTCCTTTTATTATTTATGGGGACAGCCGTTCTTGTTTATTATGCTCATGTTACTATGTTTTATGCCAAGTATGAGGCCTCTAACTCTTTTTAAAAGTCTCAAAGAAAGTTTTTTTCTTCTTAAAAAAATAAATAAACAAAATAAAAGGTTGGCAGCTTGAGGAACTAAAAGCCAGGGGAAAGAGGACTTTCTTACAAGGTGAAGGGGCCCCTTCTCTGGGCAGAGGTGACAGGCTAGAGGCAAGCTATTCCTACGGACTTTATACCATGGAGCAGACACAAATCATTAGGGGAGGATCATGCCACAATAACATCCTTGCTTAACCCAACAATAGTATGGCACACGGGCTCCCAGGAACCGACAAGGAGATGAGAGGGAAGGAAGAACAAATAGGGATAATGATCTGAATGTTATGAGAGGCATCATTTGCAGAGGACTGCTAGCTCACCTCCAAAATTGGGATTATGTATGAAGGAGCAAGAGGAAACATCTTTTCCTGTTAAGTTGAATTTAGTTTCTGTTGTCTGGCTCCCTCTTTAATGCCCCACTGGTGTCCCCAGAGCACCTGAACGTCTCTGGTTTGTGTCTGTCCACTGGAAGCATTGTTAGTGCAAAGCAGCTTTGCTTCTATCAGCATTACAGAGGATAGAGCACTCAACTTTCTGGGTTATATCAGGTTATTGCAAGCAGACAAGGAAATTAAACAACTCAATGAACCCGAATGACACAACAGGACACTCAAATGCAAAGCTAGTGAGTACAGGGAACAGCTCTACCTTGAGGGGTGTGGTAAAAGATAAGTAAAACTTCCTATCCAGCGGGTGATAAGGCAGGGCATTGTTATAAGAGGGAGGGATATGTAGCACTCTTTGATATTAAGGTACAATTATTTATTCCAGGAGCTGGCTCACTCACGAGCTGGCTACAACTGGTGAAATTCTCCTTTTGGGTCTCTGTTTAACATGGTTACTATAAGGAGATTTGAGCAGTGGCAGATTTAGCGTTAGTGCCTCCCCACCCACCCGCAGGACCCAGACAAGAAAAAGAACATTCTCTCTTATTCCCCCCCCCCACACCATTTTTCATTCTTTTTTTTCTTCATCCTCCTCCTATAGTATAAATACACCACTACCTCGATATAACGTGACCTGTATAACATGAATTCAGATATAACACGGTAAAGCAGCGCTTGGGGGGGAGGAGGGGGGGCAGGGGGCTGTGCACTCCAGTGGATCAAAGCAAGTTCAATATAATGCGGTTTCACCTATAACGCGGTAAGATTTTTTGGCTCCCGAGGACAGAGTTATATCGAGGTAGAGGTGTAACAGAAAGTAAATGAAAATAAAGCAAGGTACTTTGATTGGGGTTGGGGTACAGGAGGAGGTGCAGGGGTTGGACTCTGGGAGGGAGTTTAGGTGTGGGGTGTGTGCTCTGGGCTGGGGCATGGGGTTGGGATGTCAGGGGAGTCAGGAGGAGATGTTTCCTTGGGTGGCATGGCTCCCAAAGTGACTGGCACACTCCTCTGGCAGTGGCTCCTAGGCGGGGGGAGGGGCAGGGGGTCTCTGCGTGATGCTGCCCGCAGGTGCCGCCATCACAGCTCCCATTGGCCACAGTTCTTGACCAATGGGAGCTGCAGAATCAGCACTCGGGGTCGGGGCATGGACATGCCGGCTGCTTCGGGGAGCGGTGCAGCGCGGTGTGGAGGGAGGGAGGCAGTGTGGGCAGGGAGCCACCTTAACTCTGCTTTGCTGCTGCTGACACATCTCTGCATGCACCTTGGTGGGGGAAGGGAGGCAGCGGGTCTCTGTGCGCTGCCGGGGGCGGGGGCAGTGCACGGAGCTGCCTCCCCCCCGCCAGGGGCACGCAGAGGTGTGGCAGCAGCCAGCTGCTTCTGGGAGCGGCGTGGGGCCACCAGCCACGGAATGTAGCAGCCTGCCTGCCTGAGCCCTGCTGCGCTGCCGGCTGGGACCTGGGGGCAGTTTGTCAGATGAGATTTGCCCTGCATTTTAGGGCCCCCCATTGTCATTGGGGGCCCCGTGCCAATGCACTGTTTGTTTCATGATAAATCTGCCTCTGGATTTGAGTGCTAAGGTTCATGCACAGAGACTTGTTTTCACAACCTTGATGTCTAAAACAGTTACTTCCAAAGTGCAACCTACTCTTCAAAATAGGCAGCCCCCCACTCCAGCAGTCTATCATCCTAGAAAATGGGTTTAATTCTTTTCAGATGTCAGTGAGGCCATATGAAAGCAAGAAGGCTCTTGCACCTCTCCCTCCTGGGCTATTTTTGAAATGCTACCCCCTAAGCATACAGAGCTATGAATTAAATATTTGAGACTGGCGGAACAAGAGATTTGTAGATGCTATTTGCCAAAGCTGATTTAGTGGGATTTAGCAGCAACATGTAACTCTGCTAATTGGAACTTGGATTCATTGACTAAGTGGCTTCTGAACATGGGGTGTACTTTAGCAATTTGTAGCCCATGAAGGGGGTAGGTGGTGGACTCACTTCCCTTTCCATCACGTTTTGCACGTCACTGACATGTGACATTAGAGCAACAATAAACAAGTGAGTGAAGGGAAAAAGAGAAGCATTAAACAAAGGGAGCTGGGCTGGATGATCTAATAGCTCTTTTCCATCTCAGACCTTTGTTAAAAGGAATTGGGGCTGGGGGAGAGGGAGAGAGAGAGAGAGAGAGAGAGAGAGAGAGAGAGAGAGAGAACATGTTAAAAAACTTCCTGACTTACCTCAAACAGCATTCACTTTTCAAAGCCTCTGTTTATGTTACAGGCCACAACCTCTTTCCCTTGTAGAAACCACTTATTGGTTCATGCCAGCCATACAAAGAAATATCAAGCAAACTTTTTCCTGTTTATCTGCAAGTCAAATGCTATGTCAGGCCACCAGAGCGTTACTGAAGGTGATATGGAGTGATCTTAGTTACAGAACAATTCAAAACAGCCAAAAGAAATATACCAGCCAGACTGTATGGCAGTAAATTGTATATCTTCCAGCATGGGGCTGGTAGCATAAACAGTGCAAGGAAGCCATCAGTTTAATATGCCACCTTGTTCTTGTTCTTGCTAAACTTATGGGAATTATGTATACCTGGTTTCTGTCCTTTGGTTTAGCTGTAGCTGCACATTCCTATATCACATATCTTATCTATAGCAAGGCCAGATGTCACCCTGTTATTGGATGAGAATGAGTGACACCGCCACATGCTTTCTCAGAGGTGGTTTGGTGAATTTTGGATGCAGGGCATGAAATAATGTGTAAAATGTTGACATTTAAGATGAATGGTTTCTTCAGATTTTATTCTTTCCAACGCAAAGAAGATAGCATGGCCATTTTCTTGGCATGCCCTCTAACATAAGGGATGCCATTGGAGGGCATGTTACCACAGCCTCTACTGTTTCCTGAAATTCCACTGTTGACATTGCTCCTCTGCTGGCTAACCTACTATTCTGTAGCTATGTCATCTCCCTCACTGACTGCTGCTCTCATTACATAAACCACATCTAGCGCTCTAGCCACTAAACACTGACCATTCAGAGTGATCTGCTTACCTACTGTTGTCTCATGGTTAATTTGTTGTTTAACTGAACTTTATTTTGTTGCAGAATCAATTCTTTGTATTTTACTGATTGCTGATTTGATTGATCATCCCTGATCCCCTGTTCAATTAATTAATTGTTATTGATTTTACTAACTGATTCAGTTCACCACATAATTCACTCACTGCTTTTTGTCACTGCTAATTTAGGCTATTGTTAATTCATTCACTTCTGTGCCTCCCCCTCCCATCCCTGCCTCCCCTCCCCCCCCCCCTGTCACTGCTATATGAAACACAAATCACTCCCTTGCCTTGTCTTTACTGTTGACACCATTAATCTCCCTGAGTCACTAATTGATTTACTAATCACAATTTGCTGTTACTTCCCCTTGACTCTCTCCACACCTTTCCTCTACATGTCTCCTTTTGCCTCCTCCCTATGGGCATATCCTCAGCTGGTTTAAATCAATGTGGCTCCATTGGCTTCAAAGGAGCTATTCTAATTTACACCTGAGGACCAGGCTATGTCTACACTACAGTTTTTGTAGGCATAATTTGTGTCGCTCAAGGATGTGAATAAATCACTTCTGTGAGTGACATAAATTACACCGACATAACTCTGATGTGGACATCGTTATGGTGGCAGGAAAGTTACTGCTGCTCGTAGGAGCTGGCGTAGTTAAGCTGACAGGAGAGCGCGCTCCCACCGGCTTAGAGTGGCTACATTAGAGAGCTTACAGTGGTGCAGCTGCATTGGTGCTGCTGCGCCACTGTAAACTCTCTAGTGTAGCAATAGCCTTAATCTATATCCATCTTCTTCCCCCTCCCCACTACTACTGCTGCCTTCAGCTCTCTCTTCTTTCTCCCTCTGCTTCCTACTCTTCCTACGTTCTACTCATACCGCCACAAATCCACTTCCAGACACCTTTTCCTCCTCTTACCTGCCCTTGCTTCAGTGCCATCAACCTAACCCTGGTGTTCTTCCATTCCCACTCCTTGCGCCCTCCTCCAATCATCACATCATTGGCCTTTGTCAATCTCCCTTTCTTCCTCCTGGTCCCCCAGGAATGCCTACTCCAGCTATAAAAGGGTCACTGCCATGCACAACCTCTTAATTTCTTCCTCCCTACCATCTCCATGCATTCACAAAAACTGGGATTTCCATTTTGGCCCTGTGTCTTGTGTCATTTCCTCTCAGGGCACCACGCCTTTTCTCAGCTACCCCCACCCTCCCACATACACAGACCCATCCCAAGAAGGACTGAGATGTGTGGAGTTGGGGATTCCTCTCACCATAGGCACCGACTCCATGGGTGCTCCAGGGCTGGAGCACCCACAGGGAAAAATTAGTGGGTGCTCTGCATCCACCAACAGTCAAGCTCCCTGCCCCACCCCATCCCCCCTCACCTCCACCTCTGCCTCTTCCCCTGAGTGCGCCGTGTCCCAACTCCTCCGCCTACCTCTCAGCGCTTGCTGCCGCCAAACAGCTGTAGCAAGCTCCAGGAGGGAGGGGGGAGAAGCGGGAACCCAGCATGCTCAGGGGAGGAGGTGGGGAAGAGGTGGGACCGGGGCAGGGATTTAGGGAAGGGGTTGGAATGGAGGTGGTTGGGGGCAGGGCCAGGGCTGGTGCAACCATTTAGGCAACCTAGGCAGTTGCCTAGGGCACTAGGATTTGGGGGGCGCCATTTTCTTCGACAGCAACCGCGACAGCCGGATCTTCGGCGCCCTGGTCGCCACCGGCGTTTAGGCGGAGGGAGCTGGGGCAGGGGAGCGCGGGGAGGGCCGCCTGCAGCAAGTAAGGGGCGGGGGCGGCACGCAGGGGAACTCCCTGCCCCGCCTCCTCCCCAAGCACGCTGTGGCTGCTTCACTTCTCCCACCTCCCAGGCTTGCGGTGCCAATCAGCTTAGGAGCCGCAAGCCTGGGAGGTGGGAGAAGTGAAGCAGCGACGGCGTGCTTGGGGTGGAGGCAGAGCAAGGATGAGCTGGGGCGGGGGTGCCTCAGGGCGGAGGGTGGGGTGGGAGGTGCCACAACGGGGTGCCTCACGGCGGAGGGCAGCTGCCATGGGGGCGCCTCAGGGCGGGGGCATGGGGTGGAGGGAGAGGGTGCAAGGTGGAAGTTTTGCCTAGGGCACGAAACATCCTTGCACCAGCCCTGGGTGGGGCAGGGGTGGAGTTGGGGCAGGGCCGGAGGCAGAGGGGGGGTCGAGCACCCACTGGTGCCATTAGAAGTTGGCACCTATGCCTCTCACCCAGTCTTACCACTTCTAATGCCTGCCTCCCTCCTCCCCCTTCCCTCCTGCCTCCCTCTTGAACAAAGCTCATTCAGACTCTAGTCTCCTTTCGCCCACCCCGGTGCTGTTGTATACTGCCATCTTAAATACTTTCCAGCTACCTTTCTGATTTTGACACCTGGCTCTCCCTGTTCTCCATGAACTCTCCCACCCATGTTCTCAATAACTTCATTGTCCATGTTGGCCAACCCCTTAACGTCCCCTCCTTGTTTGACCATCAACCTTGGATCAGGTCTCTCACTCTCTAAAATGATCACTTACTCAGTCTTGTCTCTAAAATGCTGCTCCTGCCCTATCTATCACCAGTTTCTCTCTATTCCAGCACCTCATCTCCTTCAACCCTACCTACTTACCTTCTGGCCCCTTTCCTTCCACCTGACCCTTCCTTGACCTTCAGTCCAGTCTCTGGCCACAGTCCCTCTAAGCAATAAACTGAAAATTACTAACCCTGACCCCACTCCAAAATGTGCAACCCCCTCAAAGTAGTTCCCAGGTGTCCCTGCCCTGGCTTCTGATCAGCACAATTTGCTTGCTTCCCAATCTCTCGCCCCCTCTTCACACTCCAGGAATATCATACTCTTGTGTAAAGTGCTGAGCCTCAATAGGCTCAGATCTATTTAATAAACCCCTAGTTAGTCATGCTGTGAAGCCAGAGGTCATTGGGTGACTTAACAGTCTTCTCCTTGGCATGTTATTAGGGCAGGCTGCTCAGAATCTCAGGATGTCATGACGTGTACATACAATAACAAGGTAGACAAAAATGGTACACGTTTTGATTGTCTTTCTTTCCTCTCACCCTTCGGAGGTTGACTGTGTTCTTAGACTGTAAGGTCTTTGGGGCAAGGACCGTGTCTATTGTTTAGTCTGTACAGCTCTTCAGAGAAGCCTCTGGGCACTACTACAATACAACTCCCCCCCCTCCTCCCCAAATTATTATTATTCAGAAGAAGAAATAGGAGCTAGCAAGAGCTAAGAGGCCTTCATGGAATTTCTTTGGCTTTTTATGAGAAATTTCACTTGAAAAGTTTTTCCAAAGAAAAATGGCCCTTTTTTCCAAAAATGGAACTTGTGAAAAATTGTTGACATCTTTGAAATGTTCTGTCTGTCACAAAAATTTCCACATTTTAATCAACTTTTTGTTAATTTTTTTATCACTGAACATTTTCATTTGTTGAAATTGACCATGGTCATTTTTGGCGAATTCAAATGTTCACAAATGAGTTCAAACAAGATTTTCATAAAAAAATTTTATTTAAAAAATTGATAAAAATGTCATAGTAATTTTTGCAAAAACTGGAAGCTGGGGTCCATTTTGAATCCTGTGACACAGAAACAGTTTCATGCTGCAGGCAAAACTATTTTTCAGCCAACTCTACCTTTTATTAATTAAAAAATGCTGGACACAGATAATTAATTTGTTTTGTTTAACAATGTTAAACATTGCTGCCTCCTACTTCAGAAAAATGTGGTTACCTTCCATGATGTGCTGACATTCCAGTGGAATATGGACACTTTAATGCCAAGTGTCTGGAAAGACAGTAGTATCTGAAGTGCATTTGCACTGTGTCTGGGCATGGTTGTCAGTGCTCGGAGGGTTATTACTTATTCTTTCACCTATCTAGAAATGGAAACTGGAAGTGCTTTGATAAATAGAGTGAAAGGTTAACTACAGCCTCTCCAGTTTCTGAAAGTGCCTCAGTGTCCGCTGCTGACATACTTTCCTTACTTCTTGCAACAAAACTGTTTGTGTGATGTACAGCAGACAGTCTGCTATATTAGGTTGGTGATTTTTGGTCTTGAAGTACAGTAGGTCACAGCCTTTACAAGCTTCACATTCCCAGCTTGAGTGCAATAGTAACTTCTCATCATTATAAATACTGTCCATGTAGTCTGGGTGTAAATTAAAGAGACAGATGATTAGTTTCTAAAATTTATTCTAAACCTTGGAAGGACAAAGAACCAGACAAATATAGCAGGTATTGAATGAATTACTCATCTGTTCATCAAGTGAGTTTTTTATTGATTTTCAAAAGGTTTGTGCTGTGCTTCTGCATTTTATGCAATGATTATTAATATTTTAGCTTTGCTGAGCCCCACAGTGAGGTTTTTTTAGGCCTGGTGTTCATATTAAAAACTTGGTTTTTATCAATAATATTTGCTTATTGTTCTTGCCATAAGATACACGTTTAGATCACATACCAATACATGAATGGGAAAAGTACCGTCCAGATATTGTGTGCATGTGAGAGAGATTTGAAAATAATATCAGGAAGATGGTAGGTAGCGCTTGTTTTGTAATAAATTTTGATAATTAACTGCATTTATTCTAGACCTTAATCTAAAACTTAATCTCAGCGCTAACAATGACACTGTGGACCTATTAAAATTATTTCTATAGTGTCATAGGCCTGTATAGACCTTTTCAGACAATGACAAGTGACAAGTCTCTGCCTCAAGACTTAGGAGAGCCTAAGTACTAAGTAAGGGGAAAGAGAAAAGAACAAAAGTTACATAAGAGCATGATGAGGAGGTAAATTGAGTATGCATGCATCTTATTGGGGCCGTTATCTAATTATATATCTATATCTATATCTATATCTATTCAGACTTGATTTGAACAACACACACTACCCCTTCCTGCTAACAAAGCTATATTGTTCTCCTGCTGAGGTCTCACATCCAGGAGGATTTTGTTTTGCCATAGCATCATAAGCATACATAACATTTTAGAGATATAAAGTAAACCGCGGCCCCCCCTACCCTACCCTGAATGTCTTGCTGTTTAACCTTTCTGAAAAGCAACCCCCCTTTTATTTGAACACGTCTCTCCTAAAAGTTGCTCTCATGTTAAAATGTCAATTGTAGGTTAAAGCTATTCATATCAATATTCCATACACATTCTCCACTTAGGTCAGATAACACCTGGACACCTTATCATAACTATGGAGAGTGGGATACACCAAGCTATTTAGGCACTTAAGTCCCATTGGAATCAGTGGGCTATAGGTGCCTAAATACCTGTGTGAAGCCCATCCATAGTGCCTAACTCTAAAACCCTCTGCGAGAAGTAGAAAATAGTCTGGATGTTGCAGCACTGGTGGTGGCTTGGGCTAGACACCTGAGTTTGAGCCTAGAGGGAGCAGGAGAACTTGGAGCTGTGTGGCTAGCCCAAGCTGCCACCAGAGCTGTAAAGCCCAGGCTGCTATTTTTAGCACACTAGCTCAAGATGAGCTAAGGTGGGTCTGTCTATCCACAGCGGGAAGCACAGCTCCCTGCTGCAGTGCAGACACACACACCTGAAAGCAGTTGAGAGAATGATGCTGAGACCCCCACCAGCTGTTAGGACCCATACAACGTAAGCTGCTGCAGCACCTACCACAGTTACCTAGGACCGATATAGCTGGTATGCTAGAGGGTACTGGTGACTACAGCACTGCAGAGTTTCCACAGTGGCAGTGTAGATTTCATAGAGATTAAGACCAGAAGAGATTATTTGAGCATGTAGTCTGATCTATATACCACATGCCATTAAATTTCACCTGGTTCCTCCTGTACTGAGCCTACTAACTCGTGTTTGACTAAAGCATATCTTCTAGAAAGGCATCCAGTTTGGATCTGAAGATATAATGCAATGGAGAATCCACCACTTCCCTCAGTAGCATGTGCCAGTGATTAATCACCCTTATCATTAAAAATTTGTGCCTTATTTCTAATTTGAATTTGTCTGGCTTCAGCTTCCAGCCAGTGGTTCTTTTTAAGCCTTTCTCTGCTAGACTAAGGGCTTGTCTACACTACAGGACTATTTCGAATCTACTTAAGTCGAATTTGTGGATTCGACCTTAATAAGTCGAATTTGTGTATCCATACTAAATACACAAATTCGAACTTCTGAGTCCACATTCACGGGGCCAGCTTCGACTTTGGAAGCGGTGCACTGTGGGAAGCTATCCCACAGTTCCCGCACTCCCCGCTGCCCATTTGAATTGTGGGATTTCCCCCCAATGCATGCTGGGGGAAAAAATGTGTCGTCATTGAACCGTCAATCCCGCCCTCCCTGTCTTCCTTGAAAGCGCCGGCGGGAAATCTGTTCGCGCCCTTCTCTGGTCGGTTACAGCGCGGACGCCACAGCACTGCGAGCATGGAGCCCGCTGCGATCATCGCTGCACTTATGGCCGTTGTCAACTCCTCGCACATTATCGTCCACCTCTTCCACAGTCAGATGCTGAGAAACCGGGCGAGGAGGCTCCGGCAGCACGGTGAGGAGAGTGGCGCAGACCTCTCACAAAGCAGGGTATGCCGGGCAGTGGAGATCATGGTGGCAATGGGTCAAGTTCATGGTGTGGAACGGCGATTCTGGGCCCGGGAAACAAGCACAGACTGGTGGGACCGCATAGTGCTGCAGGTCTGGGATGACACAGAGTGGCTGCGAAACTTCAGGATGCGTAAGGGCACTTTCCTTGAACTGTGTGTCTTGCTGTCCCCTGCCCTGAAGCGCCAGGACACAAGGATGCGAGCAGCCCTGACTGTGCAGAAGCGAGTGGCCATAGCCCTCTGGAAACTTGCCACGCCAGACAGCTACCGGTCAGTAGCGAACCACTTTGGCGTGGGCAAATCTACCGTGGGGATTGCTGTCATTCAAGTAGCCCACGCAATCGTTGAGCAACTGCTCTCAAAGGTAGTGACTGTCGGAAATGTCCAGGCCATCATAGATGGCTTCGCCGCGATGGGATTCCCAAACTGCGGTGGGGCAATAGATGGGACTCACATCCCTATCCTGGCACCAGCCCACCAGGCCAGCGAGTACATTAACCGAAAGGGCTACTTTTCAATGGTGCTGCAAGCTGTGGTGGACCATAGGGGACGTTTTACCAACATCAACGTCGGGTGGGCGGGCAAGGTTCATGACGCGCGTGTGTTCAGGAACTCTGGTCTGTTTAGACGCCTCCAGGCAGGCACTTTCTTCCCGGACCACAAAATAACGGTTGGGGATGTGCAGATGCCTACAGTGATCCTCGGGGACCCGGCCTACCCGCTAATGCCCTGGCTCATGAAGCCCTATACAGGCGCCTTGGACACTGAAAAGGAACTCTTCAACTACCGGCTGAGCAAGTGCAGAATGGTGGTGGAGTGTGCTTTCGGACGTCTCAAGGGGAGATGGCGGACCTTACTGACTCGCTCGGACATCAGCGAAAAGAATATCCCCGTAGTTATTGCTGCTTGCTGTGTGCTCCACAATCTCTGTGAGAGCAAGGGCGAGACCTTTTTGCCCGCTTGGGAGGTTGAGGCAAATCGCCTGGCTGCTGTTTACGATCAGCCAGACACCCGTGCTGAGAGAATATCCCAGCGGGAAGCGATATGCATCAGGGAGGCTTTGAAAGCGAGTTTCCTCGCAGAGCAGGGTAACCTGTGACTGTCCACTTTATTTTAAGAGAGCCTGATCATAAACCAAGTTTCCCCCACTTCCCAAGGACGTTTTAAAACTAAGGACATGTTTTAGTAATTAATAATAAATCTTTCGTTGACTTTGCATTTCTGTTTCTTCGTTGAAACATGGAAGCATTCTGTGCTGGTTAAGGTGTGCACTGATGGGTGGGTTTGCAGGAAGGGCGAGGGGTGCCGTCCTTGGATAGGGGTTACCATGACGGCTGTGGGTTTGGGCGTTGGAAGGGGTGAGGGGTGTGGGGGAAGGGTGAGTATCTGCCCCTGGATGAGGTCTCTTTTTGGGGCTCGGGGCACCGGGGAGGATCGTGACTACGGTCCAAATGCATGTGAAGGGAAGCCTGCCTTTATATTCGGGGATGTCAGGCACCAGGACCCTGCACAAGCATACACAGCAAGGAAAGACCCGGGGCAGCATACACCACACAGACTGTCCCTGGTGCCTAGTGACTGCAGTCTGTGTGTGCCCTGCAGTTGACCCTGCAGCCAAGTCTGTAGCATGGCACTGTGGGCTATGCAGTGACATTGCAATTCCCCCCCCCCCCCACAGAACAACAGAAAGTCTTCTGACACCAGAAACGTGACGGAAACAGTCAGTAACACCAAACCGCTTTTAATAATGTAATACACAGGGGGGGGTTTGAACTTGGAGTTGGGACTGGTTGATGCTGTAAAGAAAGATCTTGTACAAATTTACAGCGCGACAGTTGTCTCTAACATTATCGGTGTGCTGCGGTGCAGGGACAGTTCTCACGGCCCCTACCGCCTCCGTCTTGTCACTTTGGGTGAGGGGGGGACAGGACTTCTTGGCGTTGGAGGGCGGTTGCAAATGCACTGCAGGGGGGCTCTCTCCTCCTGACTGCGGTCTTGCAGAACATCTACAAGGCGCCGGAGTGTCTCCGTTTGCTCCTCATTAGACCAAGCAGCGTTGAGTCGCCTGCTGGTCTTCCTGCCGCCACCTATCCTCCCGTTCCAGGTGTGTGCGATGCTGCTGACACAGGCTCTCCTCGACTGTCTCTGCTCTGCCGCCTCCGCTCTGGAGCTGGCCATCAGTTCCTGGAACATGTCGTCCCTTGTCTTTTCTTTCGGCATCTAATCCGAGCCAGCCTCTGCGAGGGGATGGCGGGCAGTCCGGGAAGGAGCCGAAGCTGTGTGATGTGAAAAAGTAGGTGATTTCCTTGAACACATACATGTTTGCCAACAGTAAACACAGTCTAGTCAGTTTCAGTTAACAAGACCAAAGAGGGAACCAAGTCTCAGGAGATCTCAGAACTAGTCCGAGATTTCGGAATACGCTCTCATTGGCGGCGCCATTGCACTGGAGAGCACACAAGCGAGGAAAGATAGCTGCATCCCTCTTGCACAAAGTCCTGGTAAGCCTTACAGTACATACTGCTTATCAGTTACTGGTTAGCTGTGCTCTCCTGCTAAAGGCAATGTGCAAAGCAGAAAGGATAAGCCGTGTGCCGCCCCTCCCGCCAGCGCACGGGAACGATCAATGCATGCTTGTTCTCTGTGGCCTCTCGCACGTGGATGTTAGGCGAGGGTCATTGTTATGCAACCTAATTGTAAACCATTAACAATAGTAACACTACACTAATTGCCCTACTTAGATGCAGTATTTGCAGAACGAGATCACCCTGAGGCGGGTCACTCGTGCCCAGAAAGACCGCATGTTACGGGACGCACTGCACAGACCAGGACCATATGCAGCAATGCTAGTAGAGGCGATGGTTCCACTCTATATTCGGATGTCCTGGCGTGGAAGAGTCTGCTTCCACGGAGCGCCCAACAAGCGACCTCTTCCGACGAACCTCATGCGGAGGCTTTGCGAGGAACTGAATGACACCTTCGTAGAAATGTCGCTAGAGGACTATTTTTCTATCCCCATTTGTGTGGACCTTCTCTTTATATAGTTTAATATATATTATAGTTTGATATTTAGAATGTTTTAAATTGTAAATATTTAGAATTTTTTAAAGTCCATTTCTGTGGACCTTCTCTTCATATAATTTAATATATATTATAGTTTAATATTTAGAATTTTGTAAATACTGTTTCTATTTTTTCTATAACAATGTTATAAAAAATAAATGTTTATACGTGTGTAGCACTTACCGCCTGATCCTTCCCCTGATTCCGAGTCCGGGTTAACGGCAGGGGACGGTTGGTAGGGGATCTCTGTGAGGGTGATGAAGAGATCCTGGCTGTCAGGGAAAGCGGGAGTGGGTTCGATGTCGCCTGCGCCGTCCTCTAAAGACCCTTCCTCATCTTTCCCATCGGCGAACAGGGAGGGGGAACTGTCCCGGTACACTATTCCGTCCTCGGAGTCCACCGTCACTGGTGGGGCACTGGTGGCAGACCCACCTAGAATGGCATGCAGTGCCTCGTAGAAGCGGCATGTCTGGGGCTGGGCTCCGGAGCGTCCGTTTGCCGCTCTGACTTTTTGATACCCTTGTCTTAGGTCCTTCACTTTCACGCGGCACTGCATCGCATCCCGGCTGTATCCTTTGTCTTTCATGGCTTTAGAAACCTTCTCGAACGTCTTCGCGTTCCGCTTGTTGGAGCGCAGCTCCGAGAGCACAGACTCCTCGCCCCACACAGCGATCAGATCCTGGACTTCTCGGTCACTCCATGCTGGGGACCTCTTTCTATTCTGGGATTGCCCGGACTCCTCTGCTGGAGAGCTCTGCATCGTTGCAGGTGCTGCGGAGCTCGCCCCGATGTGCAACCAGAACGTCAGATTCAAACCGCCCAGACAGGAAAATGAATTCAAATTTTCGCGGGTCATTTCCTGTGTGGCTGGCCAGAGAATCCAAGCTCGGACTGCTGTCCAGAGCGTCAACAGAGTGGTGCACTGTGGGATAGCTCCCGGAGCTGCTAAGTTCGATTAGCATCCACACCAAGCCTAATTCGAGCTAGCAAGTGCGAATTTAGCGTTACTCCACCTGCCGGGGTGGAGTACCAAATTCGAACTAAAGAGCCCTCTAGTTCGAATTAAATGGCTTCCTGGTGTGGACGGTTGAGCGGTTAGTTCGAATTAACGCTGATAAATTCGAATTAAAGTCCTAGTGTAGACCAGGCCTAAGGAGCCCTCTAGTAACTGGAATTTTCTCCCTGTGAATCAAATGGCCTCTCAATATTCTTTTTTTATAAACTGATTAGCTTGGACTCTATGAGTGTCTCATTGTAAATCAGTGCTGAAGCTAGCATCCTTGTTATTTTCAGAGCAGAGTGAGTATATAAATATTCCCTGCTTGACAGAACAGGGAAAAGCCAGCAGGCCCATTACAGTCATCAGTGTATTCAGACTTACACCATGAAGTCATAAGCTGTGGAGTCTTATGTTTTTATAACCCCAGTTATTTTACTCTGCTCCTGGCTTTAGCACCATACCGAGCAGTATGTGCTTGCAGGATCACACCCTTAGATGATTAAAAATGAAAGAATTTTAAAAATCAAAATGTACTTGTGAGGCTGTATACTGCATATTTTACACTTCAGTCAGTTTTCCTTTCTGGGTCTCATGGCCACTGCTGCTTTGATCAGATACTTGGTTTGCAAATGCCTCAGGGGGAAGTTTTAACTCTGCCCTAACCTCCTCCCTGCAAACACAACCAAGAACCCCTCCAACTGCTTTAACTGAACCTATAAAAATATATATTTTTATAAAAACATTTCTGTTATTAGGTTTTCGAGAACAATTTAAGAACATACACGATCCAAATTTGGGTCAATAGGCCTGTACCTGTGTGTGTCTGTGTGTGTCTGTGTGTATATCCACATAGTTATTTTATTCTTTTTAAAATGAAAAAGCTTTTATAGCAGTTATAAGAATGGAAAGGAGCAAGGATTATGAGGTCTTGTGATTAGTGTACAGGACTCGGAGACAGGCGTTTGTACAACAAAACTTTCTTTGTAACCTTGGGCAGATCACAGAAGCTAGAATTTTCCAAAAGCAGCCAGATTTTAGGAGCCTTAATCGAGACATTGAAGGCGTGAGTTTAAGGGGTGCTGAGTTTCTGCATCTGCCACTGACTTCTATAGGAGCTGTAGTGGTCAGGAATTCTGAAAATCTAGCCCAAGGTGTTTCAGACTGGGAATCTAGGAATGAGGTCCTCAGACTCTGTGGCCACTTCTATAAAAACTTGACCTTAACCTTTCTGCATCTCTTACCCTGGGGATAATAGTACACATAGTATTATGGGGATAATACTACACATTCTGCAAGGGTTTTGTGACACTAAATTAATTAGTTTTTATAAAATGCTTTGAAAGTCTCAAATAGAAGGTGCTACAGAATTTTGAAGTATTAATACTAATTCCAGTATGAGGTGTTTTTTTAGCATACAGTTCACTTCTTGGTGCTTAAAAGCATAAGGCTGAACAATAGCCTGTAAGTGTCCTGGTATGCATCTTGATGTGGTAATTATGTTTACATTTCATGGTTCATAACCATTTATTTGAAAAGGATCCTCTGAGAATGTATTCAAAAGACCTTCTCAATCAACAGTATGTCAAGGGATCAAATTGTTTGTTTTTCAACCTAGGTTAAATCGCAGTTAATGTCCAGATGTAGGCACAGATCTCTTTGGAGAACCAGCAAACTCCTTCCCCATAGAGACCCTCCAGCCCTGCAGAAAGGAGCGGCATGAAGAGACATAAATAACATACAGACACATTCATTTTCTAGCATACAAAGTCAATTTGTTCTTGCAGGGTCAGTCAAGAGCTTCTTACACAGCCCTTAGTTAAAGAATCTCAACGCAATTTACAAACATTATTTAAGCCTCCAAGCTTCCCTGTGACTTTCATGCTGGCAAATAATATACACATTTTGGAGAATAATAAACCAAGCCCCAGTGAGGTTAAGGTACCTACCCAAGATCATTCAAGCAAATTAGTAGCAGAACCAAGGATGGCACCCAAAAGATTAGATGCCCAGTCCTTTGCTCTAATCACTAGGCCACACTCTATTCAATGAAAGAAATAAAGGGTGAACATCTTTGTTTCCTTCCAGACTCCATTCCTGGGTAGGATTAGGTGTTATGCCAACGGCTCACCTTATCAGGAGAAGTTCACACACACAGCTCTGCCTGACAAACTGTTCAGCAGAACAAAACATGTGCATTCATTCTGGTTAGTGAGAGTAAGCCCTGGATGAAGATGTGCCACTATTCAGTGTCATGGGGACAGATAATACTGTAATGACAACATAATCAAGTTTGAATGGTCTGGGCGCTTTAATGGATCGTAATGGGGCTCTCTACTTCAGACAAGGTGGTGACAGAATTCGCATGGTCTGCATAGTTTAGAGCATTCTTCAGTATCTCATCCTGTGCCAGACAAACACCACAAGTTTTAAACTCTCTGGAAAGTGCTCCTCATATCAACTTTACCAGCCAAGATTTCCTGAGCAGTTGTTTGAGTACAGAGGGGTAACAATTCCCAGAGATAATTGGAATAAGTCTTGGCCCTTAGCCGGAGTTGTTTTTCTCAGAGCCATCGGGGAAATCCTAAAGGCATCAATCTGGCTCATTTGAACTACCTCAGTAAAAGGATATGTTGTTTGTGTGCTCAGAGAGACACCCCCACCTCTCAAAGTACAGGAGGTCTCAGCCTTTTAGTAATGGGATATAAAGCCTTTCACCAGCTGAAATCTAGCCCAGGTCAGTGGGAACCAAATGTCATTTCTACTGTATTCAATGGCTGTTTTATGGTCTATGTGACTTTGTGCTCACAGTCCATTGTCTAGTGGACAGGTGCCTACATCACACCACATCTGGCATCCTTGTTGAGAGTCTTATCATAGGGACCAAGGAAATGAATGAACCATGAGACTGTCACTCAGAGGTAATCCCTCAAGTTACATTGGTAGGGCAGCCTGGGGGAAGCTTTTATTGTTGCTACCTCTACTATATATGGTCTGGGGATACACAGATGCTTTCATTCTCCATCTGGCCCTTTTTATAAACAATATATTTAACTAAAATAATTTAAAAGAAAAGCCAACAGGCAGAATCAGCTTGTTGGTGTGGGACAATAAGACAGTCCCAGGAGATATGCCAACCAATACATTATTGTTCTGAATGATTTGTTGAGCCTATTCCAGCTATGATTTGTAAGTGCTTCAAGTAGAAAGAACCCCTCCTGTTAATGTAACTGAAACTTCAGGTACTCTTCAGGTTTGCTTTCAGATCTGTCACTGAAACAAAAATCTATCACACCATATTTTAGATTAAGCCTCTCTTTCCCTCTGTCTCTTCTTTAGCTGTAGCAGCTTCTGGATCGACTAGTACTTCCAAGTCAGAAAGAAGTGAGAGTAATTTGGTTTAACCAGATACACAGCTTGCTTTCTATCCTTTTTGCTTATTGTGAATTAAGGCCACATCTACACTATGAGCTAGCGGTGTGATTCCCCTGCTTGTGTACACATGCTCACATTAGTGCTCATCGATGTCACAGTGTAGCTGCAATAGCGCAAGTAGCGGCAGCAGAGGCATGACTGAGCCAAGTACAAACCCTCCTGAAAATGCTGGTACGTTGTACTCAGTACAGCTCAGCAGTGCCTCTGCTTCCGATACCCATGCTATCATGGCTACACTGCTTGTTATACTTGTGCTAGCTCAAATATGCATACACGAGCAGGGGAATCTCACTCCTAGCTCATAGTGTAGAAGTAGTTTTAGAATGTAAGCATGGGTGGCAAGTTTGTAGAAATTTTGGTGGTGCCCAGAACCCGCCCCCCCAACTCCGCTCCCCCAAACTCTGCCCCCACCTGCCTAAGGCTCTGGGAAGGGGTTGGGGGGGGAGGTCTGAGGTGCAGGTCCTGGGCTGGGGATTAGGGTACAGGAGGGGTGCAGGGTGCAGGCTTTGGGATGGAGTTTGGGTGCTAGCTGCAGGCTCCGGGCTGGGGTAGGGGGTGGGTGTGCAGGAGGGGGTGAGGGGTGCAAGCATTGGGACAGAGTTTGGGTGCAGGCTCTGGGCTGGGGGTGGAGGCGTAGGAGGGGGTGAGGGGTGTAGGTTCTGGGGGGGAGTTTGGGGGTGGGAAGTTGTGTGTGGGAAGGGGGAGGGGGTGCATGCTCTGGGAGGGGGTTTGGGGATAGGAGGGAGTGGAGTGGTGAGGGCTGTGGGGCTGAGGATGAGGGATTCGTGATGCAGGAGGGGGCTCAGGGCTGGGACAGAGGATTAGGGTGCGGGGGGATGAGGGCTCTGGCTGGGGCTGGGGATGAGGGGTTCATGATGCAGGAGGGGACTTAGGGCTGAGGCAGAGGATTAGGGTGCAGGGGGATGAGGGCTGGGGCTGAGGGGTTCATGATGCAGGAGGGGGCTCAGGGCTGGGGCAGAGGATTAGGGTGCAGGGAGATAAGGGCTCTGGCTGGGGATGAGGGGTTTGGGGCATTGGAGAGGCTCAGGGCTAGGACGGAAGGGCAGGGTAAGGGCAGCCTGCCCTGCCATTAGGGGATGGGGGGCGCTAGGACCCTGGGGCAGCAGACAGCAGTTCTGCCGGCAGCACAAGCTGGCACAGGAGAGGCGCGCACCGCTTTCTGTCAGGCAGGGATGCGGGGGGCCTGGGGGGAAGATGCGTAGGGGAGTGGGGGCCGGGGCCCGATCCAGGCAGGGCTAGAGTAGAGGCCCAGCTCCAAATATTGCTGGAGCAGGGCCCCCAGCCCTGAATATTCCTGGTGCCCGAGCACCACAAAAGTATATAACCTGCCGCCTATGAATGTAAGTGGGGCTGGAGCCATCTTTTACTCTTTGTTTGTACTGTGCCTAGTAAAGTGGGTTCCCAGTTGGGTCTTCCAGGCACTAACGTAATACAAATAAATCATTGTGCACTTTGGTAGCCATATATGGTATCAACTTTTCTTACCAGCTTGTAGAATGGTATCCTGGTTGCAGAATGCATCTTACTGAATGCCCAGAGGTAGACAACAGTCTGGACACACTATCTCTCAATGTGTATGGGCAACAACAATGATTTCATATTCCTTATGCCTTTGCAAAAGTCCCAATTAACATTATCTATTAAAAAAATAACAGCTGGGAAATCCACTTTAAAATAACCAGTGGGTTGGGCTTCCAAACTGCAGTTTTATGATCCTTCTATTATAAAGAAATTTGCTTGTGGTGCAATTGTGTAGGTTCCATATTCCAGCAAAAATATATCGAGCAGTGTCAGGTTACCAGAATCATCCCTAAAGCTACTGTCTCCTAAAGGGAAAAAAGCCTACTTCACATTCAGTAAGTAGTTATTTAGGACATATAGCTTTAAGTGACAAAGCAGCAGGGATATAAGAAACAAGAATGTTTATCTGTGTACTTTATTATAAAGCCTAGCAGGGTAACCAAAGATGCAAATGGACTATGGAAATAACCAGTTTACAAAACCAAACCATAATAACGTTCCTCACAATGACAGTTTCTCCAGGAAACAGTGCTTTTGAGGATAAAATAACTCCTTTGAGAAATTTCCTAAAAGAAAATAGCATTTTCTTTAAATCAATGATCTAAAATATCTTGTGTGGAAGCAATCAGCCCTCCTGAAAGAACATCTAACAATTAAAGTCTCCAATGCACTACAGATAAGATAATGTCAGTTCTTCCAAGATAAAACCACATTTTCAGAGACTTATACCTTCAGAGAAAAACATAAATATGATTAGTGTCTTTGGCTGAAGTGCCTAGGTTCATAGACAATGAGACTCTAAGAAGGGGAAAGTATTCGTAGTAATCAGTGCTGTGACAAAGCCCTCTTTCTGAAGAGGAATGCAGGGGTTTGGAGCTAGGTGAATGAAACAAAACAGTGGACCAAGTCTTCAGCTGGTGGAAATCAGAGTAGCTCCATTAAAGTCAACAAAGTTATGTTGCTCTGGCCATGTCTTTTTTTCCTATAGGGATTTTTTTCCTCTCATCTTTTTCTATCTTCCAGGAGCAGATGGAGCAAGCACAGAATAATACCTTGGCCCCAGGATGTAGCCATTGACCAACCACTGTGACTCCAAGAGAGAGATCTAGAACTGCTACTGAGAGTGATTTTCTGCTATTACAGAGCGTACCCGGAAAGCTAGAAAGAACACCAGGAAGCTCGAGTGCCAGAATGATATTCTGTCAAGTGGGTGGGTTTGGGGAAGACTCCAGTCAAGAGCACATCCCCAGGAACTCCCAAGCAAAGGGTAGAGTTTACAAGGGCAACCCAGGTCATAAGTGATAGTCCCTTTCAAAAGCTGCCTCAGTCTAGGAACTGTTTAGTACAGGGGTTCTCAACCTTTTTCTTTTTGAGGCCCTGCCCTCCTGCCAGCATGCTATAAAAACTCCATGGCCCACCTGTGCCACAACAACTGTTTTTTCTGCATATAAAAGCCAAGGCCAGGGTTAGGGGGTAGCAAGCAGGGCTGTTGCTCAGGGTTCCATGCTACAGGGGGCCCTGCGAAGCTAAGTTGCTCAGGCTTTGGCTTCAACCCCGGGTTGGAGCTTGGATCCCCGGGCTTCTCCCCCAGGCAGTGGGGCTTTGGCTTTCTGCCCTGGGGCCCAGCAAGTCTAATGACGGCCTTGTTTGGTGGACTCCCTGAAATCTGCTTGCGGCCCCCCTCTCCCCCTGGGGCCCCAGATCCCTGGTTGAAAACCACTGCTCTAGTACAGTGAGGCTCACAGAACGATAAAGACAGAGACCTCTGCAGAAAGGAAAATGGGCAGCCTGCCCTTGCATTTATACCAGGGGTAGGTAACCTATGGCACGGGTGCCGAAGGCGGCACATGAGGTGATTTTCAGTGGCACTCACACTGCCTGGGTCCTGGCCACCAGTCCGGGGGGCTCTGCATTTTAATTTAATTTTAAATGAAGCTTCTTAAATATTTTAAAATCCTTATTTACTTTACATACAACAATAGTTTAGTTATATATTATAGACATATAGAAAGAGACCTTCTAAAAACATTAAAAATGTATTACTGGCACGTGAAACCTTAAATTAGAGTGAATAAATGAAGACTCGGCACAGCACTTCTGAAAGGGTGCCGACCCCTGGTTTATACTTTTCTCTGTGTTTTTTCTGTGCTGAAGACTCCCAAAAGAAGCATTGGTCTCAGCCTGCTGAGCCTCAGTCTGACTGCTTTGTGCTGTTCTTAAGGCAACAATGGATGTGCACCAATGCAAGACCTGTGACCTAGGGACAAGAATGAAGTTGTGTGGATTGTTTCTGAGATCCCTGGCTCATCTACAGACGACCACAGTTGTGCAGGAGCCTTGTTTTGGTGAGAGGCAAACCTACAGTTACAGAGCTGGGTACTATACTGTCTTTTAGACGGTAAATCCAGGCAGGCACATACATGTTTAATATATATTTTTTTTAATTAGGGAAACTGCAGCAGCTACTAGCTCTCACATTTCTTGCTTTTAATAACTACCATTGCTGGGGTTCTCAGGTTGGAACAGTAGAGTATCTTAAAGGGGTGTCCTCATTACAGGTATGGACAGGATCCTGCCTTCACACTTGCTGTAGTGATAGAACCCTGTGAGCCTGATGTTGCAGGGTTATTCTGAAACCCAGTAAAGGCTTCACATATGCATATTTGGTTTTAAGAGATCGTTTTTTGTGTGTGTGTGTAAATTATAAGCCAGGCTGGACTTAGAAATTTTTATCAAAGTCTGCCTGTGTCCCTTACTCATGTTGCCAGGGAGAACTTAAACTTGCCATTCAGGGCACTGCATGGGTAATGCTCCCAGGCACAGTCACTGTGTATGCAGAGGAAGAGATTAAAAAACAAATGGCTGACTCATACCAATCTAAATGTTGACACACTGCAAGCTCATTAAGAAATAGTTCCCTGAGGCTGAATTCCTACAGACATACCTGTCAAGTGATACTGTACATTCTATGGCTCTAACCTGCTGCTATCACAGAATGAAATCCTAGGCTAGTTGCTGTACTCTCTCTTCATAACCCTCCCCTGTTCCTCACATTAACTGCCAGGTCTCCTCCATCTCTCCCAGCCTGCCCAGGTCTTTGTCCTGTCATCACAAGTACAGTTGGTTTGGCACCTATTATACTTTTCCATACAGCAGGGGTAGGGAGTGGGCAAATGAGGCAGGGGATATTTTGGCAAACTTTCTGCAGCATTTCTGGCAACGGATCTATCTGATGATTTTCAGTGGACGAGGTGGAGGGCATGGGTGCTCTTTTGTACTGCTGCAAGTCAGTCAAGAAGAGAGGAGTGACCAAAATTTATGCAATACATTCTGTGCATGTAGTCCTTTTAAAATCAGGATGAGGAGAAGAGAGAGAAAGGATACTGATAAGTTTCTCTCTCTCTGATTATGGGTGATTCATTTTTTTTCTTACTAAAATGTTAAATGCTATGTATAAACAAATCTCAGCTGCTCTCCCTCCAACAAGAAAGAACATGCACAGCAAAAAAAATAGGATCTTGGATTCAGTTTTTCCTCCGAGGTGCCTGGCAGCCTGTAAGACTTAAACCTCTAGCAGGAATAAATACTAGACAGATATTTTAAAAGCATAGGCTCACAGGAATATTAACTCGGGAATAAATCTGTGTCACATTAGGATGACCTCAGTGATAAGTTCACCTTTCTCCAGGCCTAAATAATATTTTACACAGACCCTCTGGATCTCAACTGCTCTGTGTTATGAAGGTCACTTATTAAATGTTCACTAGAAATTCCATCTGTACAGGGACCACCCAGTTATGTACACATTTTTACTATCAGTCTGGCTATAATCAAGCTTGATTAGCTCTTCTGAAAACATTTGTACACTTTTTTGTGCTGTGCTATAAAACAAGTGGAGGCCCTGGGCCACTCACAGTTGAGCTACAATCCTATATGATTAGTTCCACATTGGAATATAATAGGTACAATTTAACCATATCTTATATGTGAGTAGCTGTATTTTAGGTTCTATCTACAATACAAACCAACAGTATTGAGGACCTGGTTACAATATGGTTGCCCATGGATATGGATAAAACAGTGTAGACGGGACCAAGTTGTATTTTGTATCCACTTGTCTCACCTGATCCTAATCCAACAGGGACGGATTGTGCACAATTTGGGGGAGCTGCAATACCTGAGTCTGGAGGCCTGGTGCCTTCAACCACACAAAGTACAGCCAGGCTCTATTATTGCACACTCTGGAATGGACAATTACCATTAGAGCAATAGAAGTAGAAGGGTTTTTTTTAGGGCTGTCAATAAATCACAGTTAACTCATGATTAACTCAAAAAAGTAATCACAATTTAAAAAATTAATTGCACTGTTAAACAATGGAATACCAATTGAAGTTTATTAAATATTTTTGGATGTTTTTCTACATTTTCAAATATATTGATTTCAATTACAACACAGAGTATGAAGTGTACAGTGCTCTCTATATTACAATTTTTATTACAAATATTTTCACTGTAATGTGAAAAACAAAAGAAATAGTATTTTTCACCTTGTACAATACCATAATGCAATCTCTTTATTGTGAAAGTGCAACTTACAAATGTAGATTTTTTTTGTTATGTAACTGCACTCAGAAACAAAACAATGTAAAACTTTAGAGCCTACAAGTCCACTCAGTCCTACTTTTTGTTCAGACAAATCGCTAAGACAAACAAGTTTGTTTACATTTACAGGAGATAATGCTGCTGGCTTCTTATTTACAATATCACCTGAAAGTGAGAACAGGAGTTCTCATGGCACATTTGTAGCTGGCACTGCAATATATTTATGTGCCAGATATGCTAAACATTCATATGCCCCTTCATGCTTCGGCCACCATTCCAGAGGACATGCTTTCATGTTGATGACGCTCGTTAAAAAAATACTGTGTTAATTAAATTTGTGACTGAACACTAGCTCTGTTTTACCTGTATTCTGCCATACGTTTCATGTTATAGCAGCCATTCTCAGATGATGACCCAGCGCATGTTGTTCGTTTTAAGAACACTTTCACTGCAGATTTGACAAAATGCAAAAAAGGTACCAATGTGAGATTTCTAAAGATAGCTACATCACTTGATGCAAGGTTTGAGAATCTGAAGTGCCTTCCAAAATCTCAGAGGGACGAGATGTGGAGCATGCTTTCAGAAGTCTTAAAAGAGCAACACTCCTATGTGGAGAATACAGAACACGAACCACCAAAAAAGAAAATCAACCTTCTGCTGGTGGCATCTGACTCAAATAATGAAAATGAACATGTGTTTGTCTGCACTGCTTTGGATTGTTATCGAGAAGAACCCCACATTAGCCAAGACGCATGTCCCTTGGAATGGTGGTTGAAGCATGAAGGGACATATGAATCTTTAATGCATCTGGCACATATATATCTTGCAACGCCGGCTACAACAGTGCCATGTGTACACCTGTTCTCACTTTCAGGTGACACTGTAAACAAGAAGCGGGCAGCATTATCTCTTGCAAATGTAAACAAACTTTTTATCTGAGTGACTGACTGAACAAGAAGTAGAACTGAATGGACTTGTAGGCTCAAAAGTTTTACTTTTGAATGCAGTTATTTTTTGCACATAATTCTACATTTGTAAGTTCAACTTTCATGACAAAGAGACTGCACTACAGTACTTGTATTAGATGAATTGAAAATTATTATTATTATTATTATTTCTTTTGTTTTTATAGCACAACTGTTTGTAGAAAACACCCAACAAATATTTAAATAAATGGTATTCTATTATTGTTTAACAATGAGATTAATCACAATTAATATTTTTAATCACGTGACATCCCCAGTTATATTACCTCTGTATTTGGCACTGCTGCTGGCATGTTGTGCATTTCTGGTGTCCACAAGAAGGATGTTGCTAATTGAAGAGGGGTCAGAGAAGAAACATGAGAATGGTTAAAGGATTAGAAACATACCTTATAGTGATAGACACAAGAAGCTCAGTCTATTCAGCTTAACAAAGAGAAAGTTAAGGGGTGACTTGATTAGAGTCTATAAGTAAATACATGGGGAACAAATATTTAATAATGGCTTCTTCAGTCTAATAGAGAAAGGTATAACGTGATTCGATGGAGGGAAGTTGAAGCTGGACAAATTCAGGCTGGAACTAAGGCCTACATTTTTAACAGTGAGACTCTTGTGCGGCAGGCATGATAGGCCCGCCTCGTGCAGCTGCTGCTTACCCCGCTGCCAGATGCCTGAGCTGTGGTGGTCACACCTCTTCCCTTCCCCGCTCCTTCCCCAAGGTCCTCACCAGCTGCTGCTGCCTGGCTGCTCCTCTCCAGCTCTCCTCCACTCCACCACCCTCTCCGGAAGTTCCCACCGCCCCTTGCTGCGTCCCTCCTTCCTTGCCCCCCCCGCCCTGCTTGGCCCCCTTCCTGCTTGCACCCCCTGTGACCACTCGCTGTGTCCCTCCTCTCTTCCCCCCCGTTCCCTGCTCAACCACCCTTGCTGCCACTCACCACGTCCTTTCCTCTCCTCCCACCTCGCTACCGCTCGCTGCTTGCATCCCACAATGGCAGGTCCTGGTGCCAGCTATGGGGCTGGAGATGGTGATGATGGGCCTTGCCCAAAGCTGTTCAAGAAATGCATTCAGGAAATGATAGGGCTCTGGGGCAGCAGGGTCCCTGCGCTTACCAGCCAGGGAGATGCTCTGGTAGTACATCGGAGGGCATTGGGGGAGTCACAGCTCTGGTGGATCTGGAGTGAATCCTGCCAGCTTTCTCTCAACCCAGACTCACAGCAGGGTTCAGCAGCTCCAATTCCTCCACCACTGGGTCCAAATGTTAGACCTAAACCAGGCTCCTGCCCCCAGAGAGAGGCACCAGCTAATGGCCCTGGGTTGCACAGCTGGGCAACAAGCCCCCCTCCCCAGTGCCCAGCCCCTCATAAATCCAGCCCCAGTGCGCAGCCCTAGGCTACCCAGCCAGAAAGCGAGACCCCCTGCGGTCACCAGAACAAGAGGAGAGAAGGACCACACACACAGCAAACAGTGGTGGGGAGGGGGCCAAATGAGGGAAGGGGATGGAAAGGAGGGACGCATATGGCGAGTGGTGGTGGTGGGGAAGCAGAGGGGGCAGACGTGGGAGGGGGTAGGGGTTGGGGTGGAATGTGGGTGGGGCTGCGGGCAGACAAGGCTGGATGGGGAGCTAACCTCCCCCAGGGGAAGCTTCAGCCACCACCCATGGTGAGAGTAAACCACCATTGGAACAATTTACCCAGAGTTGTGGTGGATTCTCCACCACTGACCATTTTAAAATCAAGATTGAATCTTTCTTCTAAAAAGATCTGCTCAAGGAATTATTTAGGTGAGGTTCGCTGGCCTGTGTTATACAGGAGGTCAGACTAGATGATCACAATGGCCTCAGACTCTATGAATTTGTGAAAATAAACTCCTTGACAAAAATCTCCATCTGTCACCTTCTTAGATAAACATTAACTCTCTGATCATCATCTCATTTATATTTCACATGACTCTCTTTTTTTATATAGCAGAGCCCAGGAGGTGAACTAAAATAATTTGTCACTGAGCAAAATTAAAAAACTGTCAAGAAAACTCCTGCTGAGGGACTATGAGAGAACTTCTTAGGAAATACTGACTCTTTATAAAGATAATTAAAGAGAAATGTTTCAGTTAGACACTGCCACACAACACTATGAGAGGTCAGAAACTATGTAAACTATGTATTCACCCACGAAAGCTCATGCTGCAAAACATCTGTTAGTCTATAAGGTGCCACAGGATTCTTTGCTGCTTCTACAGAACCAGACTAACACGGCTACCCCTCTGATACTATGTAAAAGGGTCTTTCCAGAACCCTAGAAAGTGAAGCTGATCCGTTAGGTGCAGTATAAGACTTTTTCCTAAAGTACTGGGTTTAGTCATTCCTGTTTTAAATCCCTTCACAGACTATTACACAGTTTAAACTTTGTTTCTGGTATGCAATTTACATTTTTCTTATCTGAATTTCATCCCATTATTCCATTCTATTTTATTATTCCATGTGTTACCTTAAATAATTCTTCATCCTCCTTCTTACTCAAGAGTGACAAAGCAAGGTGCTAATATAGGACCGTATGTTGCCCTGTGTAGTCCAGGTAGACTACAGTGGGGAAGAGGACACAAAAGTATGTGTGTGTCTCTCTCTTTCTCCTTACCCTACTCTAGTGCATCCATGCAGCAACAAGGCAAGATTCAGTTTAGCCCTGGAGATCAGAGGATGGGGGGCTTGGAGCATATCCAGTTCTTTAAGGCACCTCCCCTTCACGCATATTGGTGAGATATGGAGATCTGCTTTACATTGAAAAGTCTAAAAATGTCACCTGAGACAATAACTGCTTCAGACAAAATAATCCATGTCTAGAAAGACGTTATAACACAAGAGGTATTATACCTGGCACAAGATAACTTTGGACCTCATTCTGATGGATAACGATGAATTAATCACTGCACTGGAAGTTGGTGGGTGCCCAAGGACCAGTGATCATGACCTGAATACTTTAAATATGGACACAGAGTGGATAATCCCAGCCTTGTAATAATTAGCTCAAAAAAGCAAATTCCCTAAAACTAAGGAAAATTATGAGAAAAATGATGCGGAGTAAAAACGTGGACATAAAAATGTGAATGAAAATTGGGAGTTCTTTAAGGGGAGTTTATTAGATCACCAAAAAGCCACGATTCCACAATCAAAAAAGAGGATGACTTTGGCTAAAAGCCATCCTGCTTCACTGGTGAAGTGAAGGTAGCAATTAGAAATAAAAAATCAACATATAACAAATAGAAAAAAAGCAGAAATATTTAGTGTTCTGTATAAATTAGAAGTTATGAACTGTAGAAAATCGATAAGGGGAACTAAAAACATCAGATGAAAACCTATTGCTGGTAAGGCTAAGGACAATAAGGAGTTTTAAAGTACATTAGGAACAAAATAAATCCTAGCATGGTATAGGTCCATTAGAAGATGGAGATAGTAAAATTGTTAATAATGATGCAGAAAAGGCAGGAGTGTTGAACAAATATTTCTGTTCTGTATTTTGAAAAGAGTAGGATGATGGTCTCATATATATGCATATAACTAACAACCTCTATTAGGGATAGATATTTTGAAATAATCAGACACAGATCACTTGCAACCAGGAGTCCTAAAGGAGTTGGCAGAGTAGATTTCTGCCCCACTGATGCTAATTATTAATACATTTTGTTATAATGGGAAATTTCAGAATACTGGAAGAGTGCTAACATTGTGCAAAGATATTAAAAGCATGAGTAGGATGACCCAAGTAACTATAAACTGGTTAGTGTGACATCAATCATGGTAAAAACAACAGAAAAACTGTTATGGGATTTGAATGATAAAGAATGAAAGTACAGGAATATATTTAATGCCAATCAACATTGAAAATAGGTCTTTTCTAACAAAACTGATTTCATTTTTTGATGGGATTACAAAGTAATCTTTTGAGATTACAAAGTAACAGAGCATATATAATATACTTAGATTTTCTAAGACACTGACTTAGTTTCACAAAACTTCATGATTAAAAAATTAGCAATATACAATATCAGTAGAACACACATTAAATTGATTAAAAACTGGCTACTGACAGATCTCAAAAAGTAGTCATCAATGGGAAATCCTTATTAAATGGGGGTGTTTCTAGTGCAGTTTCACAGGGATTGGTTAGGCTTGATGCTATTCAATATTTTCATCAGTGATCTGGAAGTAAATATAAAATTGCCAGTAAAATTTGTGTCTGATACACAAATTGGTGGAGTGGTAAATAGGGCTGAGGACAGGGCAGTCATATAGAGTGATATGGATCATTTGGTACGCTGGGCTCAGTCAAACAAAATGCATTTTCATACAGCCTAATGCAAAGTTATACATCTAGGAAAAAGGAACACAAGGCATACTTACAGAGTCAGGGACTATATCCTCCATAGTAGTGACTCGGAAATGTATCTAGGGTCACAATGGACAAGCAATTAAATATGAACTCCCAATGTGATGCTGTGGCAAAACGGCCAGTATGATCCTTGGAAGTATAAACGGGGAAGCAATAAGTAGGAGTAAGGAGATGATTTTATCTCTATATGTGGCATGATACTGGAATAGTGCATACAGTTCTGATGTCCACATTTTAAAAAGGATATTGAAAAAGTGGGGATGGTGCAGAAAAGAGCCACAAGGATAAAAAACCCATGGCTGGCCTGGGTCAGTTGATTTAGGCTCATGGGAGGGCTGTGGGGCTAAAAATTGTCATGTTGATGGTCGGGCTCAAATTGGAGCCTGAGCTCTGGGACCCTCCCATCTCACAGAGCCCCAGAGCTCAGGCTCCAGCCTGAGCCTGAACATCAACACAAAATTTTTTCAGCCTGGAGGGAGCCCAATCCCTGCAAGCCTGAGTCAGCTGACCTGGGTGAGCCGCAGGTTTTTTAATCCCTGTGTAGATGTACTCTTAGAGTGAGAGATTTCAAGAGCTTAATCTGTTTAATTAATATATAAAAAAAGATTCAGAAGTGATATGATTACAATGTATAAATATCTTCATCAGGAGACTATACCAGGTACTTAAGGACTCTCTAAATCTATCGAAGAAAGGCACAACAAGAACCAAGGGCTGGAAGTTGAAGCCAGACAAATTTAAATGAGAAATAAGGCACACATTTATACAGTGAGAGTGATTAACCACTGGAACAAACTACCAAAGGAAGAGGGAGATTCTCCATCTCTTGATGGCTTTAGATCATGACTTGGTCCCTTTCTGGAAGATATGCTTTGCCAAACATGAGTGATTGGGCTCAGTACAGGGGAACTGTGCGAAGGTCAAACTAGATGATTTAATGATCCTTTCTGACCTTAATCTCTATGAATCTATGAAGAACATCAGAACAGCCATACGGGGTCAGACCAAAGGTCCATCAAGCCCAGTATCCTGTCCTCTGACAGTGGCCAATGGCAGGTGCCCCAAAGGGAATGATCAGAGAGGTTATCATCAAGTGATCCATGCCCTGTCACCCAATCCCAGTTTCTGGCAAACAGAGGCTAGGGACACCATTCCTGCCTATCCTGGCTAATAGCCATTGATGGACCTATCTTCCATGAATCTATCTAGCTTCCTTTTGAACCCCATTATAGTATTGGCCTTCACAACACCCTCTGGCAAGGAGTTCCAGAGGTTGACAGTGCGTTGCGTGAAAAAATACTTTTTTGTGTTTGTTTTAAACCTGCTACCTATTAATTTCATTTGGTGGCCCCTTGTTCTTGTATTATGAGAAGGAGTAAATATACTTCCTTATTTACTTTCTCTATGCTACGCATGATTTTATAGATCTCTATCATATCCCCCCTTAGTCGCCTCTTATCCAAGCTGAAAAGTCACAGTCCTATTAATCTCTCCTCATATGGAAGCTGTTCTATACCCCTAATCATCAGGGCCGACTCCAGGCACCAGCCCAGCAAGCAGGTGTTTGGGGCAGCCCAAGGGGAAGGGGCGGCACGTCCGGCTCTTCGGCGGTGGGTCTCTCTCTCTCTCTCTCTCTCGGGAAATAGCTCCTAGAAAATATTTTCTGATGCTCAACTTCCTTGAATGGTTGGTTATGTCTGCAATGAGGCTCAAAGTATATCTTCTGTCATTCATTTCTATGGGTGACTACTGACAGCATCTTGGGGCTCACTACTTGCTGTGGGTCTATACCTCTGGAAGAGATCCATAACATCACCTGTCCTGTGTTTATTTTAAAATGTGTATTGCACTGATTGTGTGCTACAAAACAAGCTAATGCCAGAAACTGGCACGGATCAAACACACTACCATCCCCTGACTGAAATAAGCATAACAGATGGCTCAGACAGTGTCAAATTAAGAAAAAGCCAGAGTTAAAAATTTCTGTCTTGCAACATGTCCTGCAACCCTCCAAACTCTGCTGGCATTAACCCACGTTAAAAAGGAATACATATTAGAGCCAAGGAATCATGATGAGAATGTCCTGCCTGCCTGCTCCTGGAAGCTCAATCCTGGGGATAGACAGCAAGGGCATTCTGGTTGATTGCAAGGACTGCAAAAATTTAACAGCCTGGGGACTCTCAACTCCCACAAGAGTCAGTGGGAGTCATGGGGACTCAACTGAAGGAAAGATGATGCTTTAAATATCTGTCTACAATCTAGCCCACAAAGGATTCATTTTCCTTTTGCTATTTCTACTTTTATTTTGACACTTCTGTTTCCTTATTTCTTTCCTGTTTTTTAAATTTGGCAGCCTTTAGCATTGACTCTGTCAGTTTTCATTGATTTTATTTAAGGACTTTGTTTAATTTTATTCTTTTCTGTGATCTTTTCCTCTCTCCACTTTCCCTGGGTTTATTAGTTTTTGATCAGCTTCTTTCTTGAAATGAGTGCAAGGAATGATAGTTACTGGAAAAACTGGAAGAGGATGTATTTCTTTCTATCCAACATAATGGGTAAATTAGGGCTGAATATAGTGATCTTCCTCGCTTTCCATTACTGAGTCCCTGGGTGTCTCTGCTTTCCATGGTTTCCAGATCTCAGTTCCATAGCTTAGGCAGTTCAAATCCATGGCTTCTGTGCTTGAATTGTGTGAGTTTATGCCAGCGTTACAAGTAAACCATGAAAAAAATATTTCAATGTACCATTATACAACTTTTTCCATGGAAGTCCTTGAAAACTGGCAAAATCCATGGGGTTTGCCATTTAGCACAGGGACTGTGTTGTGTGTGTGTGTGTGTGTGTGTGTGTGTTTCTTTTTAAAGTAGCCAACATCATTTTGGAAGGTAAATGTGTGTTTGTGGACAGAATAGTTCTAAAGGGTGAAATCCTCATCACCTGTGTAATGGTCAGTTAAAGAGCCTTTGTAAACGGAAACTAAACAGAGGGATGTGGAATCATCTTCTGCAGAACCCTCAGGTCACCAGCATGGCTGCTGATACAGCCCTTAGGCTGTCAGTGGTTATGGCCTGCTACACTATCCCTAAATGGAACGTTTGACCAAAGGATCTACATACTTTACAGAGATGTGGGCCACAGAACTGCTTTTCATCTGGCCTACCTGCAACACGCATCCCTTTCCTTTAGTACCAGGAAGTACCATTCCACATAAAGCCCTGCACAGTTAAGTGCCGTTAAACTTAGCAAGTATATCAGCACCACACTTTGAAAGGTGCACAGGGATTCAGACACACTTGCCAAATTGTTCAGGCAGTAACGTGGCTTAGCAGCATTTGATCTTAGCAGATGCAAACAAATCATTACACGCCAATAGTTTGCATTAATGCAGTTTTTAACATGCTCAAGAGGTCAGGCACAATTTGTGAGCTCTGCAGAGACTGGCACATGTTTCCTGAGGAAGGCAGGAGGAAATATAGACTTTGCAAAGTGTCCAGGAATGGCTATACACAGGGGCGGCTCCAGGCCACAGCATGCCAAGCGCGTGCTTGGGGCAGCATGCCACGGGGGGCGCTCTGCCGGTCGCTGGGAGGGCAGCAGGCGGCTCCGGTGGACCTCCCGCAGGCATGCCTGCGGAGGGTCCGCTGGTCCTGCGGCTTCGGTGGAGCATCCGCAGGCATGCCTGCGGGAGGTCCACCGGAGCCGCGGGACCGGCGACCGGCAGAGCACCCCCTGTGGCGTGCCGCCGTGCTTGGGGTGGCGAAATGGCTAGAGCCGCCCCTGGCTATACAGATGCTCAATAATTAAGTTGTTCATGGACTCCTACACACTTGCAAGGTGCACAGGGCTGTGTAATGCCTGCCAAGTTCTTCAGGCAGTAATAGTTCACGACACTCTTGAGATATCTGCCAAATGCCGACACAACATTCTGAAGCTTCTATTTCAGAACATAAGAATTTTAAAAATACTTCTAACACTAGATGTAGAATGCCAAAAAGCATTTATGTACAAAGTGTAATGTAAACCATAAGCCCTACAGGAAACTTCAGATCCTCCTTCTTTTGAAGATACAATATGATTAACGAGTGATAAGTTTTTCTATCAGGCAAAAAAACAATATATTTTTACTATCCCATATGTAAAAATGAAACAACCAATTAACATAAATTAGGCAACAGAAAACAAAATTCCCTTCTAACTCTGTCCACACATTGAAAGGTCTAACTTGATTACAGCATTTCTGAGTATTTGAGAAGGGGTGTTGGCTGTTTAGTAAAGCACTCCATTTCTTTGGAGTGAAGGCCCTTTGGAGTGAAGGCAGTTGTACCGCGGATCGAGACAGAGGGCAACACCTTTGTCAGCCCCGGAGCCAGAGGCGTGCTAGAGAAGTCCCTGAAGGCCGCTGTCCACGCACTCTACATGGACACCCTAAGGAAAAAACCTGACCAGGGCAAGGCCTTTGAGGTGACCAGCAAGTGGGACTCCAGCAACCACTTCCTCCCCGCAGGCAGCTTCACCCGATTCGCCGACTGGCGGTTCATACATCGCGCCCGACTGAACTGTGTCCCTCTCACCGGAGCCGTCCGCCACGGGAACCCGGACAAACGCTGCCGGAAGTGTGGGTACGCCATGGAGACCTTGCCCCACATCCTGTGCAGCTGCAGGCCCCACGGCAGAGCCTGGCAGCTGCGCCACAACGTCGTCCAGGACCACCTGGTGGAGGCCATAGCCCCGCACCTGGGAGAGATCGCTGTCAATCGCGCCATCCCCGGCACTGACAGCCTGCTGCGCCCGGACATCGTCGTCACGGATGAGGACCAGAAAAAGATCATCCTCATCGATTTGACGATCCCGTTTGAGAATAGGACCATGGCCTTCCGCAAAGCCCGAGCCCGCAAACTCGAAAAGTACGCTCCCCTGGCTGACACCTTGCGAACAAAGGGCTACGAGGTCTACACCGACACTCTGATCGTTGGGGCCCTGGGTGCCTGGGACCCCCTTAATGAACGCGTACTGCGGACCTGTGGGGTGGGCCGTCACTACGCGCGGCTCATGAGATGCCTGATGGTCTCGGACACTATTTGGTGGTCTAGAGACATCTACACAGAGCACATCACCGGCCACCATCAATACCAAGAGTGAGCCGGCGTGACTTCGCGCACCCATAAGGGAGAAGAGACCTGTAAACCTCCCCTGTTGGATTTTACCCCTGAGCCAACCACACTGAACTCTGCCATGTGAGGGTCATCCTATCGTCATTACCCAGTCCGCTCGTTTATCCATGCCCATGGTTATCTATAACCTGTTTGTATGAGCGATGTACCCTCACTGTTTGCTGGCTGTACCTTGAACTCACCCACCGTATACCCCGCATTGAGGACATGACAGACTGTATATGGTATATGCTGTCTAACACCAAAACGCTAATGTCCCCCTACAACCTGTATGTTACCCCCAATTACACAATAACTGACGCTTCAAACACTTTGTATCGTTTATTTTTTAAATATTCTCTAATTAACTGCCTGAGCAATCTGCTCAGCCCAAATTTACTCAGGCTTCTGAAACTATGTTGTTCGCACTGGGTACACACAAAGATATTAGCATAATCGCTCTCATACTGACTTTATACCATCTTATTTGCACAGTTATTCATATAAAAGTAATATTATACATGTCCTTCCAGTGGGCACCAGAATTAGTGGGGATGGAAGGGCAGTCACAGCCTTAATTACAGAGACAGTCCGCCACATTTCCATTATACAATATGTACATTGATAGCTAACAGATCAACAAAATGAGCGTATATATTATAAACTATTTCTTACATATTGGTCAGTTGAATGAACATTCTGGCCTGAGCTGAATTTCTTACATCTTGGCGCTCCAGAAAGCTAGTTTTAGATCCGTGAGGTAAAATTCACCATCTCTCAAAGCCAAAAGAAATGCACTCTGTGTAGGGAAAGTACAATGTAATTGATGGGGAGAACGTCCAACTTAGGGAGCAGGCAGCCCCTTATGCCCTTATACTCTAGCTCCTCTAGTTTCTGGACTAGAATAGGGCTTTTGCTCTGTGCACCCTCTACTTATGCAGGGATCATAGTCATCCAAATGTGCCAGGGGTCTCATCTGGCATTTGATCCAGCATGTTTTACAGATAGTGAAAGTCACATCCAGCTTCAGATGTTGAACCGCTCCCCAAAGGTCCGGGGAAATTTAAAAGCAGGCTTTGATATCAGGCCCATTTCCACTTAGAACTTATTAAACAGTCATTGAAATCCTGGAAACACTGTGTAAGCAGTAGCACAGTCCTATTTCCTTTCTACTGAAGCCTTTTGATGCCCAGAGTTTGTCTCATCAAACATTGTGCCCAACTCCCTGTGTCAATGGGTAAATTACTATAAATGAAAACTCACCAGTAGCATTATTTGCCCATGAAAGAATTAACACTTTGTGCACTCTTCACTGAAATGAAAAAGTGCTTAGGAAGTGGGGTATATTTCCCTCTCTTCCTCACAAGTTTACCCAACAACGTATGTAACGACATATCACAGCTGGTTTAAAAAAATTACAAAATTAATTGTGAATAAGACTATAGTCTTTTAATATACGGCTCACTTATCGGGACTACTGTGTATCATGACATTAGTATCTTCATAGCAATATTTGTCTGCTTTTGTTCTGCATGTATTAAGATATGAAGATGCAGATAATCAGAACATACGAACACACAAAAGATAGATGAGAAGCTTCTAAAAAGTTGTTACATTGTGTAGGTTTGTGGGGAGCTGTTCTTGGTAAGCTTACATCAGAAGTGGTTTTGCAATTCTGGACAGGAAAGTAAGACTAATATGTGCATTTAAAATGCCACTCTCCCCTCTTCTCCTTTTTATTTTTCTCACGGTAAGATCCTTGCCAGATTCTGCACTACCCTGAGGAGTAAATACAAAGTTTTCTGAAATCTCTGTCAGTGGGTAGAGTTTAGTGAAGGGACACTGAGCCTAATATTATGGGATCTAAGAGATCTTGTGAGTGCACAATAAATTTCTTTTAAGAGCAATGACCATTGCCCAAAGGACTGTGTTACAAAAATGGAAATCAACTTAAAGTTTAAATATGGAAGAATACTACAAATGAGGACTGAGCAAATTCGGAAATGATATAATGAGCTGCTTGGGCAGGGAGTGTTGTCTTCTGCTTGATGGTCCTGATTCTCCCATCCCAACTGTCTGGGTACACTACTGCACCTATACAGTACCCCACTGAATTCAGACCCTTCATTCCATCTCTGATTATAGTTGGACAGTGCAAGTGTGCAGCAGGACACACTGTCAGTTGCAGGATCAGAGTTGTGTGTGTACAGTGCCCCACACATGGGGCCACCATACAAACTAGGACATCGAGGAGCTACTATGATACAAATAATAATTACTAATAATGCCAAAGGAAGTGAAAAATCACCTATGATAAACAGACTCTGAAGAGTTCAGAAAGTCCCTTATATTAGGCTCTAGATTGAGAGAAGGAGCTAACATTCTAAGCCTCTTCTCTATAGACAAAGGGCCTTTACCATGATTTTATTTTCTGGGAGGGGCTCAGGCCCTCAGTGGAAGAATTACCATGATATAAAACAAAATAAAAATAATTTATATTGGGAATCTTTCATACCAGAATTAATTTTGCTATCACTTTTGATATTGTCTTATCTTGATTCTCTGTATCATACACTATCTGTGGTTTTGTTTACATACATAAGAAATAATTTGAAACTCAAGAGGTTTGTTTGCATGACTGCCTAAATACAGCAACACCTTGGTTGGCAGACTCAAGGAAGGAATAAAAATATTTTAGCTACAACTCCCAGCAGCACTGAAATCACACAGCTTCCTTATTAGGACCACACTTAAGCAGCTATGGTTTGTGCAGCTATAATGTACTGGTTGTTATTATATAGAGCAAAGGGGTATAATATCAATCAGTCTCTATTTGTAATGTTATGGACAGTGTGTAAATGGAGGACTAATGATTGACAAAGTAGCACAGCGATGAAGTTTTATTTATCAGACCATCTGCAGTAATTTCCAAATTTAAATACTACTGGCAACTTGTTTTGAGATAGCAGCAGAGGACATGTAGCAAAGTTGAGCTAAAAGAGGATCCAAACACCCCTGGAATCTCTATGACAAATTAAAAAATATATACTTTTACACAAATGGGACAGATGCTTGCTCAATGTTAGACCTTTTCCTGCTGCTCCTGTGGTTCAAAGGATACCTAAAGGCGCCATAAATAGATATAGGGATTAATTGAATAGTAAAGGCTGGTATATTCCCAAATGGAGCATAGAGATCATGCACACGTGCACTGTATTGGCAGCGATTAATTTGGGCTGCCTCACAGGCAGCACAGCAAGAGGAGACCCACTCATGGTGGCTTCCACATTGCTCCATATTCTGAGGTTTTATTTTCTAGAAACATCTCTCTAGCAGACCTTAAACGGCTGTGAAGATAGCTTTCAAAATAAGAGCTTTCAAAATGTGACCAATACATCGATGTCAGCTTGAGTCAGCAGATAGCACAAAACAGTATCTGTGAGAAGCATGAACTACTCCCCTTCATCTCAATGTTATGTTAACTCTGATGTCTACTGACAGCATCCTAAATGTTACTATTAACTATTTCACTGCTGATCAAAACATGCTAGAAAGAACTGAGATTATATTATGATCAAGATATACACACGTTACTATCACTTGCATCTTATTTTGGCCTCACAAAATAGGCAGACTTTAGGAGCATACTATAGTTGTTCCCCCAGTCTGACCCTTCTGTATGTATGAGTGAGTATTGCCTCCAAATAGTAACCATGTAATCAGTCTGCTACTTATCTTACAGTCTACATGCCATGCCATGATATATATTACACAAGGTACATTCCTTTCAGTTAATAAATGGAATAGTCCTCCTCAGTGTTTCTGGCTTTGATGTTAATTGCTGATAATCAGACAGGAAAAGGCTGCAGGGTTAGGATCACTAGGAACTCAATTAGTAAGGTGATGAGCACAGTATAAACAACTGGATACTTTTCAAATTGTGCAACATCTTATATATTATGTAGCATCAAAGGTTCAGCAACCCAAGAAATTTGGAGACAAAATGCAGGCAGGAAGCCAGTGCATATTTTCATTCTTTTGAATTAGGATTCCCACCCCTTTTGTCTTCCTACAAATAGGTGGCTAAGCTTTCAGTAAACTGTACTTCACTTGCTTTGACCTATTAGTTTATTTCCTTTATTAATTATTCTCTATGTAAGACAGTCAGTCAGTCCAATTTCCACTGCCTAGAGACTTCAAAAATGTCTCCTTTTACCAATATAGAATGAAGCTCTGGTGGTGCACATCAAAACTGGAACCTTCGGACGTCTATCATCCAGGGCGCAGATTTCTCAATAGCCTGTGCGTGTTTCTAAAAACGTCATTGCACAAACATGCATCACTGCACTTTTTAAGCCTGGTCTACACTTAAAATGTAGGCCAACATAGCTCTGTCATTAAAAAGTGTGAAAAATCCACACCCCTGAGCGACATCACGATGCTGGCCTAACCCCTAGCATCCATGCAGGTAGGTCAATGGAAGAGGGCTTCTGTTAACCTAGCTACTGTTGCTCAGGGAGATGGTGTTCCTATAGCAACAGAAACTCCCCCTTCTGTCTCTGTACTATGGGGTTATCACAGCATAGCTAGCTATGTTGCTATAGTCTCTGTAGTGACAGCTCTGTGCTTTATGCCATGGGATTGTAGATTGGAAGGTCTTTGGGACAGGGACTGTGTCTTCCTCTGAGTTTGGAAAGCACTTAACACATTTTGGGAGCTACTGCAATCTAAATACATTTACAAAAATAATGATAATATAATGATCATTGATTGCTTTTTTGTGTGAATATTTTTATCCCTAGCCCTGGTCCTTTCCTTTCTCTATAATGATTTGCATAAAACACTTCTCCAAACTCATTTGTACCGTGCCCAGGCACTGACTGTTTCAATTCCCCTGGAGCCCCCTTTGGGGCAGGGATCTCTTCTAAGTGGGGTCTGCAGAACATGAGGAACAAGATCTAAATCCTGAAAGAGGTTAGGGTTGGGGGAGTCAGGCTGCTAGCTACTGCAGGGAGTCAAAGCTAAATGCTGCACTGATGACCCTGGCAACCTGGTAATTCAGAAAATTTAGGGGCAGGCTCTATGGCCTATTTTTGTTTGATTCGTTTTTTTGATTTCTGGTGTGTGTATTATTTTTCCTATTTTACAAAATATAACTAACTGACATATACCTACTCTATATCCTGTATATTTTACATGTCATGTTATTAAATCATTGTAAAGTTTCCATTTTATATGATATAAAGTATGGTTTCAGTGTTGATGATGTGTCCTTTCTACTATTTATTTCTCCCACTTGGGTCCAGTTGTTCTGCATAGGAAGCAGCACCTTAACTGTGAATTTCCTGGTTTTCATATGTTTGTGCTTTGTTTTTCCTCATAACAGTTATGTTCTTTTCAGGAATACATAGAGACCTCAACTGAGCATCCCCTCATTTTCTAACATTTGAGTTTGGGTTTCAAAGTCCCTTGTTCTGGCGCAGTACAAGGAGCAGGGGGCTGTGTTAATGACACTTTTTGGATAGAATAAAACCACAACTGTCTAGTTACTCCTTTGATTGATGAATGCTTTCAGTTTCTGGAGTTAAACTTAAAATCTTCTGCTGCATCTTGCATATTAATACTCTTCCTACTGTGGTGAGAATAGCCTGTGGTCACAGTGGAAAAATGCTGATATTTCAAATAAAACCCAAGAACAAAAATAACTACATAAATAAACCTTGGGGATCTTAACCAACACAGAATTGGAATCCAACTATCCAGCCAATCAAAACCCCAAATGTTTATTTTAGAAGAGGACTCGTATTTCCTGTTCTGACAAGCACATCACTAGTCAATGTTCTAATACAAAACTGTCCATTCATAAAAATCTTGTACATGACCATACTACACACATCTTATTGAGCTCTTACAAGAGAGTGCACTGAATGTTCTCAAGTTCAACAACAACCACAAGCACAACTAATGAGCCAGCATTGGGTCACCTAGGGCCAAGAGAAGCATGATTTGCTCAGACATACTTATGTGGGGGAAAAAGCAAACTGTACATTTTGGTGGTTAGATTGACCTTTGAGCAGAAAGAAGCCCACACAATGCCTTATGTACTGTTTAAATTCCACATAAATCCCATGTTAAGTCAGGTCTTGAAAAGCTTTTGATATGGTCACCCATAGTATTCTCACCAGCAAGTTAAAGAAGTATGGGCTGGATGAATGGACTATAAGGTGGACAGAAAGCTGGCTAGATTGTTGAGCTCAATGGGTAGTGATCAACGACTCGACGTCTAGTTGGCAGCCGGTATCAAGCATAGTGCCCCAGGGGTCAGTCCTGGGGCCAGTTTTGTTCAACATCTTTATTAATGATCTGGATGATGGGATGAATTGCACCCTCAGCAAGTTCACAGATGACCCTAAGCTCGGGGGAGACATAGATAGCTGGAGGGTAGGGATAGAGTCCAGAGTGACCTAGACAAATCTGGGCCAAAAGAAATCTGATGAGGTTCAAAAAGGACAAGTGCAGAGTCCTGCACTTAGGAAGGAAGACTCCCATGCACTGCTACAGGCTGGGGATCGACTAGCTAAGCAGCAGTCCTGCAGAAAAAGACCTGGGGATTACAGTGGATAAGAAGCTGGATATGAGTCAGCAATGTGCCCTTGTTGCCAAGAAGGCCAATGGCATATTGGGCTGTATTAGTAGGAGCATTGCCAGCAGATGGAAGGAAGTGATTATTCACCTCTATTTGGCACTGCTGAGGCCACACCTGGAGTTCTGTGTCCAGTTTTGGTCCCCCCACTACAGAAGGGATGTGAATAAATTGGAGAGAGTCCAGTGGAGAGCAATTAAAATGATTAGGGGCCTGGGGCACATGACTTATGAGGGGAGGCTGAGGGAACTGGGGTTATTTAGTCTGCAGAAGAGAAGAATGAGGGGGGATTTGATAGCAGCCTTCAACTACCTGAAGGGGGGTTCCAAAGAGGATGGAGCTAGGCCAGAGGTGGGCAAACTATGGCCCACGAGCCACATCCAGCCCACAGGGCTGTTCTCCCTGGCCCCTGAGCTCCTGGCCCAGGAGACTAGCCCCCGGCCCCTCCACTGCTGTTCCCTCTCTCCTGCAACCTCAGCTCACTGCGCCACTGGCTCAATGCTCTGGGCGGTGGGGCTGCGAGCTCCTGGGGCAGCACAGCTGCAGAGCCTGGCCTGACCTGGTGCTCTGTGCTGCACAGTGCATGGCTGGTCAGGGGACAGAGAGCAGGGGGGATGGATGGGGCAGGTGTCCGGGGGGGCCATCAGGGAACGGGGGGGTTGGATGGAGCAGGAGTCACAGGGGGCCGTCAGGGGTGAGAAGCAGGAGGGGGGTCAGATAGGGGGCGGGGGCCGGGCCACGCCTGCCTGTTTGGGGAGGCACAGCCTCCGCTAACTGTCCCTCCATACAATTTCTGAAACCTGATGATGTCCTCGGGCCAAAAAGTTTGCCCGCCCATTTTATAGAGATTTTCATCTACTTAGCTTTTTGACTATTTGAATAATTATCACTTCTTATCGCTATCTCTGCTTAATGTGACCATATTGCTACACAGAAATCCTTCTTAAAGAAAAACCAGGCAGAACAAAATTTTCCCTGATGGCACCCCCGGACCCTTGCCCCATCCACCCCCTGATCTCTGATCCCTGACTGCCCCTGCCCCTAACTGCCCCCCACCACCCCATCCAACACCCCCTCTCCTTCCTGACGGCCATCCGGGACTCCTGCCCCATCCAATCACCACTTCTCCCTGTCCCCTGACTGCCCCCAGAACCTCCACCCCTGACTGCTGCCAGCCGCCCCATCCAACCCCTCCTCTCCTTCCTGACTGCCCCCATGCTCCGGAACCCCTGTCCCATTCAACCACCCTGTTCCCCTATCTACATCCCTGGCCTCTGACCACGCCCCCAAACTCCCCTGCCCTCTATCCAACCCTCCTCCCCCACACTCTGCTCCCTTTACCATGCTGCCTGGAGCACTGGTGGCTGGCGGCGCGGCTGCACCAGGACAGGCAGCCGTGCCACCTGGCTGGAGCGTGCCACGCACCATGCATGACAGAGCACTGGGTCAGGCCAGGCTCTGCAGCTGCGCTGCCCCAGGAGCTCGCAGCCCCGCTGCCCAGCATTGAGGCTGGTGGCGCAGTGAGCTGAGGCTGTGGGGGAGGGGCCGGGGGCTAGCCTCCCAGGCCAGGAGCTCAGGGGCCGGGGAGAATGGTCCCGTGGGCTGGATGTGGCTCACGGGCTGTAGTTTGCCCACCCCTGCTATAAAGGGACTTTCAAATCAAACCAGTTACCACAAGGGTGCGGTTTTCTGGTGATTTTGCCTTATTTGTTTTTATAGGAGCAGAATAAATGCAAATGACATTATGAAGATAAGAGTATGTAAAGATAAGAGTGATCTTAACCTGCATTACTAACACAACCTTGCTATCTGGATGTAAAAAAACACACCTTCTGCAGTGAAGACAAAGCCAGAGCAAACCACCACTATCGATGCTCATGAGATGTGAAGTTCCCCTCCAAGCCTCTCCATGACTTGTTCCCAGGCATGGTGAAACTACAGCAATTTCATAATGTTCAGGGCCTTCTACATCTGCAGAGGTGTTGGCAGAATTTCGGCCTATGCATCAGGAAAAGAAAAGTCACCGCACATGCGTGCACACACACAACTTTGCTTGCAGTTATGTTCTGGACAGCCCCCTCAAACTGGGTATAAATGATCATCTGCAGAGATAGGCACTGAAAGAAAAAGCATGCTGATGTTATGGAGAAGCATACAGATACTGGACCTGCACTCTTCAGTGCCCGGAGGCAGCCAACTCCCAGAGAACTTACCCGAACTCTCTTAGGAAACAGGATGGGGCTAGTTGTTTCCCATGTTGACACATCTCTACCCTGCCAGTAACCAGCTAATATTAACCTCAACCTAACTATCAGAAAGAAAGATACTGCGCAATGTGAAGAAGACAGTGAACAGTATATATTTCTGCACTTTTATTAGAAAATCAAAACACAGCTTTATTAGCAAAATAATCTGTTTAGGGACAATGCTGATAGTATATTTTCTGGGCATATTTATTCCTTGCATTTTTTAAATTATTAAAGACTTTTCTATATTAGAAACTGAGGTTTATATCTGTCACATTATTTGCTCCCATTCCTTTTTTACCACTTGAAGTCATTATGATTTTTGTGCCTTCAAATCCCTCTGCAGGTCCACCTCTGTTGTAATACCTATAAAAAAAAGCAGCCAATTAATAAAGGGTGGATTGACGGAAGATAAGATTAATTGACCCTTATCTGTAACAATAAAAAAATATCCAAATGTATATGTGTAGAATAAAATTGTATTTATTTGATTATGTCCCTCTCCCCCAACTCTTTGTATGTTGCTTGTTTTAAATTAGATTGTAAATTCTTTGGGTCAGGGACTGCATCTTCCTGTACATTGTCATAGATTTTTAAGGCCAGAGATATTTAAGGTCATTATCAGATCATTTAGTCTGATCTCCTATATAATACAGGCCAAAAATGTTAACCAGTTATCCCTGCACTGAGTCTAATAACTTGTGTTTTACTATAGCATACCTTCTGGAAAGGCAACCTGTCTTGATCTGAAGACATTGAGAAATGGAGAATCCACTACAGTATTTCCCTTGGTAGTTTGTTCCAATAGTTAATCACCCTCTGTTAAAAATCATCATTTACATCTGTCATCATCGTCATCATGTTCCTATTACGCCTCTGGCATTTAGGGCAGTGATGAAGCTCCTCCACTCCTGTCTGTTTCTGGCAAGTATTTCAACGGTTCCCCAGCTGTGTCCCAGGTTTTTCAGCTTGGCTTTCACAGCTCTTTGCCATGTTGTTTTCAGGCAGCCTCGTTTTCACTTGCCTTCAGGTGTCCATCTTATTGCTACTCTGGTGATGGAATCAGTTTCCACCCAAAGCACATGGCCAATCCATCTTCAATGCTTGCTGGCAATGATGGTGCTCATATCCTCTTGGGTGCACTGTGTCAACAGATCTTGGTTTGAGATTGTTCTGGGCCAAAAGATATGGAGGATTTTTCTGAGGCAAGTTGTATGGAATGAAGACAGTTTGGACATGTCAAACTTTCTCATTTACACCTGTACTTAATGTCAAATGCTACCATTCTGATTTGGTAACTTGTTGAACTTGCTTAGCAGAGGTGTAAATGTTGACAAGGGGCAAGGAAATCATGAATCAGGCCCATTGATTCCCACTGGAAAAGAGTAGACGTCTAATCCTGTCCCGGAAAAAGAGAGAGAACTTTAACAATACCAGGAAGAAAATTTTTTACTTAACCTTGAAGACATGTCCGAGAAAAACCTATTGGACTTGTGATATTATTTTCAGATTCTGAGATAATAGCTTTGGGCAGATGACAAGTATCTGCTGGTTCATAGTGTTATTCAGGGTTCTGTGGTTAGAGTTGTCCAGGTTAATCCTGTCGAGAAAACACAAAACATTTCAGCCAATAATTCCAAGGGGGAGGAGCAGTGCAAGGTTGGTTAGGAGAGAATGCATATTTCTGGGAGGAAGAAACCTCTCACATTTCTCAACAGAGTAGATCAACTGCAGATGACCCAGGACTGATTTCAATGGGATTCAAAGACTGCTCATCTTAGCTGAAGGGGAAATTGGAGGCTCTTTTGTGCTCTGAGGAAGTGGTGGATCTTCCCACAATGCCAGGAGAAAAGAGCTTTTCATAATGCTGAAAATTAAAGGTAGGCTCAAGCCACAAAATTTGGACCTAGACCTCCTTTAAACGCTGTTCCTAAATGGTGTTATTTTCTTTTTTTATTAAAACCACATAATAGTGGCAGCAGCACATTTAATTTTGCCTCCATCCAACACTTTCCCATCACTGCGTTCCAAACTTATGCATGTATTTTATCCCGTGGAGCTACAATAATCCAAACCCTATTTCACAATGTCATCTTTAAGATAAATCAATTTCTAGACCTCATTGCATTGACAACATCCCTTGTAATTGACAAATATAAAGAGACAAACTCTGAACTCAGGTTCGGACAGGTAAAGGAAAGGGGGAACAAATTTCAAATGTTTTATTCTAAATGTACCTGCAATTCTCAAGGCTACACTTAGCTCTTTCTCCAACTTCTGAACAGTAAGAATCTACGTATAGAAACATCCACCTGGACTGAAACAGGTGAAAAATAATGGTTCGTGTAGCTTTGCAAGGAGTGAGAACTGTGTCGATGTTACCTTCTCATTGTTCTGAGTTACTGCTATGAAAAGGCAGAACTTCGTTAGGAGAAGAAAGCAGTCTTTCACCTTAGCAGATGTCACACTTCCGTTATTAGTAGAGAGACAGATCCAAACTAGAACGCTGCATCTGGACACCCCTGAATTAGGGGAGCTTCAGAGTCCAAAGTCTTGGATGTAAACCTTCTATATACTGAAGGGCTCGAAATCCAGAGCCAAATTTTTGTAACTTGTGCCCAACTTTGACTTTCAGCATCAGGAAAAGCTCTTTTCACTGATGAAAATATTTCTAATGAAAACAGAAGCAAGGGCAGCATTGCAGAACCTTCTGTCTTAGACAAGAAGAAGAATGATTACAACCCCCTGGTCCCAAATAACCGTCCCCTTCCCTCTCCCCCACAACACAGAACAAAGGAAAGTAATGTGAATTGCACCCAGCACAATGGGAATTAGTGTGAATTTGCCAACCCACTAGGGTGCTCAGACTTCCACACAGTTTAGGACATTTTTTTTTAAAGTGAATTCACTTGATTGAGATGGGCAGGGGAAGGAGCATGAGAATGAGAATCTACCATTGTCCTGGCTGGAAAGGTGCCCATTGTTCTGAGAGAGAAGGGAGTTTACTTTTCCCTACGTAAAAGAATAAATGGACACAAATCGGACATCAGGAATGGTAGCATATAAAAGCCAGTAGGAGAACACTTCAATCTCCCTGGACATTCTATAAGAGATTTAAAAGTAGCTATACTTGAATAAAAAAACCTTCAGAAATGGACTTCAAAGAGAAACTGCAGAACTAAAATTCATTTGCAAATTTAACACCATTAATTTGGGCTTGACTAGGGACTGGGAGTGACTGGCTCATTACAAAAACAGCTTTGCCTCTCCTGGAATTGGCAACTCCTCATCTATTATTGGAGGTGGACAACATCCACTCTGATTGAACTGGCCCTGTCAACACTGGTTCTCCACTTGTGAGGTACTCCCTTCTCTTCATACGTCAGTATATAATGCCTGCATCTGTAAATTTCACTCCATGCATCTGAAGAAGTGGACTTTTTACCCATGAAAGCTTATGCCCAAATAAATCTGTTAGTCTTTAAGGTGCCACTGGGCTCCTTGTTGTTTTTGTGGATACAGACTAACACGGCTACCCCCTGATACTTGATACCATGTTTTTGGACAACATACTACTGCTGTCTTTTCAGAGTTTAACATTCCTACTTGATATTTGATCTAATAAGCAGTGTAGGGAGGTCAGCACCCCAGCAGCAGGAAGCACTTTAAACAATTAAAGGAGAAGGGGTGTCTGAACACATTAACATTCTAGGCTATTCAGATACAGTTTTCCAATAATTAAAAACGTACATACTGACCTCCCATCAGCTATTGTTATGGACCAAGCTCCGTTTCAATGGAAGCAAGCAACCACATTCCTGGCTTGATACCATCAGTGTGGTATCAAGGCCCCTGTACCCTTGAAAGAGATGGACCCAAGCTGCAAAATGTGGAACCTGCACTGAAGTTTTGCAAAGAGCAGGTGGGGCTCAGATTTGAATCCAGATCTAAATGTCATGAGAAAGCAGGATGCCATTAAGAGTTAGCCAAGGCCAGTTATGAAATTCAGATTCTGTATCATATTTTTCCCAATCTGAGGATGCTTGGATCCAAGACCATCTCTAATTACAGAGGGAGCAGTTTCAGATACGAGGGATACTTTGCACTTGACTAAACGTGTAAGAGCTTAAGTTTGAACACAAAACAAAGGCAAAAAGTTAGTTAAGTCTAAGATTTCAAATGGCTCAGTTTTTGCACCTGGATTTTGCACCTCCCTCCCAATTTCAGTAGTCAACATGTCATGTGCTGCTGACCATTGAAATGCTGGCGACAAAGCCTTCCTCATATATTATTTTATTTAAATATTAGGTTGCCCAGCATGATTTAAATTGATCTCCTCTCCTGCGAAGCCCTCTGTGGGAGGGCTGCCAGAGTCTTGGGCAGGTCACTTAGGGCTAGATTCACATAAGGATTTAGGCACCTAGCAGCCACTTTAGGCACCAAAATCTCAGAATCAGACCCCACAGGGATTCATATAGCACTCGCCCCAGTGGTCGATGAATGCTGTAGGCACCTAAACTTGCTTGGTGCCTAAATTTTGTAGTCAAAGTTCCCTAAGTATGTATATTTCTGCTTCTGAGCATGAGATGCCTGAGCCCCAGAACAATGCCTGAACCAGGGGAAAGTAAGTGTTCCTCAGCCTAACTCACCCACAGGGCCCAGTCTGGTAAATGTGCTCAGACGTTGCCTACTGGATTGGGCCCCTAGAGGTGAGCTTACACAATTTGCTGCGGGGGAGGAGCTCCCTCACAACTTTGAGCCCAGTGGTTAGAGAACTCACTTGGGGATATGGGAGACTCCCTAGTTCAAGTTCTCCTTCCATTCCAGACAAAGAAGGGATTTGAACTGGGCTTTGTCACCACCCATGAGTGCTGTTACCGCTAGGCTACATAGTCTCCTCTCTCTGGCCCAGTGACTCTGTAACCCAATGGTTAGAGCACCAGCTGGTGGAAGATGGACTTGAACTCTCACATCCCAGATGAGTAACCTAACCACTGGGCTAAAAGTTCATAGGGAAGTCTCCCCCGCATCCTCTTGCTAAAACAGCATAGGCGCCTAATGCCAAGAGAGGGTTTGCAGCTGAGATGCTCAGATAGAGGAAGATACCTCCCCTGCAGCCTAGCCTTGGGTGTCTATCCTCGGGAGAGGAGCAGGGTTTAGCACACACCCCTCTTCTTGGTATCTCCCACTGCCTACCTTCTAGCATGCTGACTTTTCAGAGTCCGATTCCGAGGCAGCTCTCTCCCCGCATTTGCTGTATAGGGAGTCTAGATGCCTAACTCAGGCTCTATGAATCCCAGTGATTTTCTAGGTGCCTAATTTTCTTTGTGAATCTAGCCCTAGTCTAGCAGTGCCTCAGTCCTCCCCCTGTCAAATGGGGATAATAGCACTGATCCATGTCACAGAGGTGCTGTGAGCAATCTTCATAGACCTTAGCTAGACAAGTGCTGTCCACACTGTGACTGAAACAGGGCAAACACACTGCTATCAATTTTAATCCTGCACAGTGATCCTCCTATGTAACATCCAACTGGAAGTCAAGGGGACCCTGCAAGGGCAGAAAGGCCTGCACAGGCAGATCTCTGAAGAATCAGGGTCTTAAGCAGGGATGTTGCTAGCACTGTGTCCACTGTAGTGTAGACAGCATCTGAGGGTACAATTAAACACCCATGGCTGGTCCGTGCCAGCTGACTCAAGCTCACAGGGCTGGGGCTAAGAGAATGTTTAACTTCTGGGCTTGGGCTGCAGCCCGAGTTCTAGAACTCTCCCATCTCACAGGGTCCTAGAGCCCAAAAGTCTACACCACAGTTAAACAGCCCCTAAGCCTGAGTGAATTGGCACAGGCCAGCCATGGGTGTTTAATTGCAGGGTAGACAGATCTTAAAAGGCTTTTAGGCCATGTTATCTATGTTGGGAAAACATGTAGATGGAACTGAACTGGTGTCCGCAACTGGGGGAAATTTTTAGAAAATGTCCCCAGTGCAGGCAGGACCCAATGGAGTCTGTCTGTTTAACACACAAAATGCCTGTGGAGGGGTGGAGATAGGGACTGGAAGAAAGTGTAAGTTACATGAATTTAGCCTTTCACTGAATTTCTCAGAATATGGCTACACTGTGATTCCCAGCTTACACAGACATACTCTCATCGAGCTAGCATGCTGAAAATAGTGGGTAGGAGGGGCAGTGACCGCATGGGCTAGCGGTGCAGTGGGTATGTGGCATGGCTAGCTTAGTGTCACTCGCCACTGCTCATGCTACCCTAGCTGCGCTATTTTTAGCATGCTACCTTGATGAGAGCTAGCGCGGATGCGAGTTGGGAGTCACATCCCTACCTCATAGCATAGAGGTAGCCTTAGACTCACCTGTGAATTTGGTAACATGTCTTTATTGGGATTTGCACACCCTGAAGCACGCTGTCAGTGCTACTAAATAAACCCATTTGTACTAATAATGGGCCCTCCTCCCATGTCACCTGATCAATCCTTGTGTAGAATCAATGCTAATTTACAAACCAGGAGACTCAATGGAACTGGCATCTCTGCGCTATAAGCCAAATTCTCTGCTGGTGTAACTCCATTGTGCCAGTCAAGAATTTGGCCCCATGTTTTCTGAATGGCTACACAGTGAAACGACGTTATCAATGACTTGGAATGGAAATGCTCAGAGGAGTAGCAGGACCCTGTCCCAATAACCCTGGACTGGTTCTAATTTATTGCTCTTTTAGAACTTCACATCAGCAGCCTGGGTCACAGAGTTCACATGCTAAGAGCTGCCAAAGGGAACCCTTTTTGTACACATGCTTGAACTTTCTTACAGCATCTTTTTTTCCTTTTTTTTTTTTTTTTAAGTAGCCTGGTTCAGTGTGAAATCAGCAAATAGTAAATGTTATCCAGGGTGCCAATCAGATTAATGCATTCCCTTTCATGTTAAGGAATAGCAGATCTCCAAACCTTTCCAAAGAAGGCAGATAGCTGCAGATAAGATCAGAAAGGTTTGGCACACAGTCAAAACGGGCTGACAGGCAAGAGGGAACTAAGCTAAAGAACGTGTTCTGCCTAGGGAGCCCACTATTCAAGTTAAATAACACAGGATACCGCTCTGGACTGTAAGTGTGGTGTATGGGTTGTAATGTTTGCCAGCACCACTGCTGAAATCAATGCCTTGGAACAACCTGCAGCCATCTGCCACTTGTAAAAGTTATTCATTTGGCCACCGGTTCAAGTACACCTCATTTGAAGTGATCTACTGTTTCTGTTACACCAAGACAAAAGTTCAGCAACAGCTCCTGGGGCGGGGTGAGGAGCACATTTAATGTTGTTATCTGAATCTGCTGTTGCCAATGGGAGACAGCTGGGTCTGTTTTCAGTTTGCTTTTCACTCCCAGGACCCATGCAACAGCCCAAATTCCCCAAGGAAAAACCATGGACCTAGTTGATCCATATAGTAGACTTTGATTTAAATGATGTATTTTAGTTTATCTGCTGCCATTTGCTTCTTGTCCAGGTTTAGAATTAGAAAATATGGCCCTGATTCTGATTTCACTTACCCCAGTGTAAATCAGGAATAATCCTATGGAGCTCTGTTGGTGTCATACAGGTCAGGGTGAGACTCAGCCCCTAAGTTCTTTCAGCTGAAGGATAGAATGGTCCTGGGGAACTTCAAACAAGTACTTTAGCTGCTTAGTGGAAATGGCAGTCAAACATCTGCATGTGCTGTCTGGATTATTTTTATTTTCTATATAAATATAGATATTTTGTATAAATGCTGGAACTCCATACACATAGTTCTACAGTATCACTGCTGTGCCACTTAATATTCATAAGCCTAAATGCTTTATGGGTTCAGTTTAAAAAATGTCCTGGGGCAAGGAAAGGAGCAGGTCCAGGAAAATCCATACCTTGATTGAGCTACAAACTAGCTAATCTTTTTCTTTGGATACTGTGTAATTGGTTGGAATATTCCCAGAAATCAACTTGTATCAAAGAAAAGATGCAGACACTTAGGGACCCATTTCTGAACATCTTCAATTCCCATTAAAGTCAATAGAAATTCTCAGGAAATACCCAGCAGCTTGCAGAATGACACCTTTCAACTAGATCTTTTCCTCCCCTTTCCAAATCTCCTTCTGCTACCAGAGCCTCAAGCGTGAGTCTGTTACAAACTTGCACGTACAGAAAATCTCCACTAGAGAATTTCTAAACAATATGGGACACACACACACACACACACTCAATATCAGTTTTCACTTTAAAATGCTAGTTTGATGTAAAGTTTAATTATATTTGAATCTCAGAATACAAACAACCCCCCAAAACACTTGCCCTATGCTTATTCTCCTGCCCCCAAATAGCCAGCAACAACATATATTTTAAACACTGGAGTCCATCAGGGCATATCCTGCCATGTATCTCCATATCTAGAATTTCCCTTTGAAATCGATGGTGTGTAATAAAGTTGTGGAGTATATATCAGAACATTTTACTGTTCACTCTTGAGCCATTATTGGTAATCTGCATCAACACCAAATATTCTGCCTCATAGCTGAAAGTTTCTACTGCATTAATTAAAAACTCAGTACATTCCTTAAGATGTCCTGAGGCTGTGTTTGAACACACAGTACTGAGAGTTCATCTGCTTGGTCATGCTAAGACCTCCCAGTAATACCCTAAGAAAACTATTTGTATTGTAACAGAAGGTAGATTGTTTAAGGTCTTGAGTTACCCTCTTCATCTATCTTTCATGCCTCAGGACAGAGTCCTGTTTTATGTCTCAAGTTTCTCTAATCATAGAGCTTGGTCTGTAAACTAGCAGCTATGCTACAAACTGTCTAACCTCATCCCAGGGTGATTGCTCAACAGGTATGTGAAATGCATGAGTGGGCTGCACTTAAAAAAAGGAGTGAAAGAAATGGTGATTTTATTCAAGGATACCATATGCTCCATGACTTTACTTAGCTGATCATGGGAATTTGGCTTTTGCCTTCCAATTCCAGGATGACCTTAGAAGCACAAGTGGATGAATGTCAGTGTTAGATCATGCCACTTAAAGCCCTATTCCAGCTGTAGATTCTCAGACATCTTACCAATAAAAATGTAAGGAGGGAGGGTATTTTTTCAGAGAAGTTTGCATCACGTGCTCCCTTCTGCCATTTTTACAGCACACCACATTTTTGTGGGTGTTTATTTTATAAGTGGTGCCAGACTTTAGAACGCTTACAGTACATGGACAAATTATTAATTATTTGACAAGATTTTTCAGACATAGCAGACTTAGCATTCCTCTGTTGTGTATGGGGGAAGCCTTTTCCCCTCAGCCCCACTGGTCTCTTATTTCCACTGTGACAGCGAACAGAGGATGTGTCCGGACTGGCAATATTTTCTTTGAAATATAATCCTAAAGCTTTCTTTTTGTTAGTGCAAATTCCTGTCAAAATCTTAAAACCCCTCCCATCTCTTACCCCATGTGGGCCAGTGCTCTGGAATTTACTTTCACTGGGGCTTCATGAGGGGCTAAGGTTGGCCTTAACTGAGGTGCAATTTAGGGTCACCGCCTGTTCAGAATGTCCCAGATGAGACAATCTGGAAAGAGCCCGAACTTTCTTCTTGTTTCTCTTGCTTACAAGCTGCATATGCTGAGAGACAGAAGAGAGGAAAGAAATTGGAAAGCCCAGAGAGAGAAGATATATGAATAGAAATGAAAATCTTAGAATGCTTTGGGTTAAGTCCTACCCCTACTAGTAGGAGCTGCTCTGGGAGGGCAGGTGGTGGAGTGGAGTAGTGTCAGCCAATAGTTACCTAACAAAGCCCTCCTGCTGGTACAGGGAAAGATGGCTGGTAAGAACAGTTGCACCACATGACAGAGCACATGTTTCTTCTCCTTTGTAAAGGAACAGCACATACGTTTGGCTGTTCTGTGCTGCAGACAGCACACACAAACATAGCTGCTGAGTGCTCGCCTTGTCCACTGGCAGACAGGCCATGCTCCTTTGGGGTGTCTTTCTTCTCAAAGACAAAAGGAGTGCTCCAAACCCAGTTCTTTTGTTTGTAAGATGAAGCAGAACTCTATGGTTGTATTCTCTGAAATGCTTACAGTTCCACATGCAGGGCCAGTTAGACCAGCAGAATTGCAGGGCCTCAATGCGTGGATGAGGCGAGGGTGTTAGGAGAAGGGATTAAGGTTTATTAGGAACTGGGAAACCTTTTGGGAAAGAGGGGCTCCTAGACAGGAAGGATGGGCTCCACCTAAACTGAAACAGAACCAGATTGCTGCCGTGTAAAAGGTTGTAGAGAAGTTTTTAAACTAAGGGATGGGGAAAAGCCAACAGGTGTGGAGGAGCACACAGCTTGGACAGAGACATACCTTAGGAGAGAATTTATTAAACAGGATTCTCTATATCCTAGTAAAGAGGAGAGGATAGACGTTGGTAGAGTACAGATAGGAACTGAAGAGAAGCAGTCAAACAAAAAAGAGTCCCATTCAATGACATCACATGAAGGCAGACAACTAAATACTGAGAAATTTTGTAAGTGCTCGTATACAAAAGCTATAAGACTAAATACTAAGGTGGGTGAATTTGAGTGCCTGGAATTAAATGAGGATATTGATATAATAGACATCACAGAAACTTGGTGGAATGATGATAATCTGTGGGACATAGTAATACCAGGATACAAAATACATAGGAATGACAGAATAGTTGCGCTGGTGGGTGAGTCATATCATATGTGAACGAGTCAAATATAGTAAAAATCTTAAATGAATCAAGCTGTACCACAGAATCTCTAGGGATAGAAATTCCATGTTTGAACAATAAGAGTATAGCAGTAGGAATATACTACCCACCACCTGACCAGCATGGTGATGGTGACTATGAAATGCTCAGGGAGATTAGAGAGGCTACAAAAAACAGAAAACCCAATAATAATGGGGGATTTCAATTATCCCCATATTGACTGGGTAAGTGTCACCTTAGGACAGGATGTAGAGATAACATTTCTAGACACCGTTAATGACTGCTTCTTGGAGCAGCTAGTCCTGGAACCCATAAGGGGAGAAGCAATTCTTTTCTTGTCCTAAGTGGCACACAGGATCTGGTCCAAGAGGTGAATATAGCTGAACTGCTAGGTAATAGCAACCATAAAATAATTACATTTATCATCCTTGTAGGGGGAAATACCAAAGAAACCCCCCACAGTAGCATTTAACGTCAAAAAGGGGAACCACACAAAAATGAGGAAGCTAGTCACAACAGTGAAGCCTGCAAGCTGCATGGAAATTATTTTAAAACACAATAGCATAGACTCAAACTAAATGTACACCCCAAACAAACAAAAACAATAAGACAACCAAAAAAAATGCCCCCATGGATAAACAGAATAAAAGAGGTGGCTAGAGGCAAAAATAAATACTTTAAAAATTGGAAGTCAAATCCTACTGAGGAAAATAAAAAGGAGCACAAACTCTGGCATGTCAAGTGTAAAAGTATAAGGTAGGCCAAACATTTTTTGAAGAGCAACAAGTAAAAGACACAAAGATTAACAGCAACATTTTTTTTAAAAGAACATCGGAAGCAGGAAGCCTGCTAAACAATCTGTGGGGCCCCTCGATGATCAAGGTACTAAAGAAGCACTCAGAGACAACAAGGTCAGTGTGAAGAGGCCAAATGAATCCTTTGCACTGGTCTTTGCTGCAAAGGATGTAAGGGATTTCCCACTCCTGAGCCAATCTGAGGAACTGTCCCAGATTGAGGTGTCAGTAGAGGTGGTTTTGGAACGGATTGATAAATGAAACAGTAATGAGTCACCAGGACCACATGGTATTCACCCAAGAGTTCTGAAGGAATTCAAATATGAAATTGTAGAGCTATTAAGTGTGGTATGTAACCTACCACTTAAATCAGCCTCTGTACCAGATGACTGGAGGATAGCTAATGTAAGGCCAATTTTTAAAAAAGGCACCACATGTAATCTTTGCAATTACAGGCCAGTAAGCCTAACTTCAGTACCAGACAAATAAATTGAAACTATAATAAAGAACTGACTTCCCAGACAGACTGCAGCCAAAGGGGTTATGGGCAGTCAGGTTTAGAGTGGAAGAAATGAGAGTTCAGCCTACCAGTTAGAGCTGGGTCCAGAGTGGGCAGAGTCCAGAAAATGAGCCAAGGATCAGTGTAGGAGGGACAGAAGCCTAATGCCAAAGCCATAGGGTAAACAAGAGTCATAAGCCAGAATTGGAGCCAGGGATCGATACTGGAGAGACAGAAGCCAAATGCCAGAATTAGAGGATCAATCAGAGTCACAAACCAGAGGCAAAGCCAAGGATCCAAGCCAGAGGGGAGCAGGGGCTGGAGCAGGAACTGGAACAATGCCAGGTACACCTGCAGGTGTGATACATGGTGAGCAGCCATTGATCTACTCTGAGGGCCAGGCTTATACCTGGGCTGCTAAACAAGCAACCAGTCAGGGGCTATGGCCACTCTGTCAGTTTCAAGGCAGCGCAGCTGAGCTCACTCGTTGCCTAGCAGCAGAGGTGAAAGTAAGCCGGTACGGTCAGGCACGGCGTACCGGCAAGAGCCAGTATGCCATGCAGGACTGGACCGGCTTCCATGGCGGTGATTTAAAGGGCCCAGGGCTCCCGCTGCTGTGGGGAGCCCTGAGACCTTTAAATCCCTGCTGGAGTTCTGGCAGCCGGGCTCGGGCAGGGATTTAAAGGGCCCGGTGCTCCAGCCGCTGCAGGGAGCCCTGGACCCTTTAAAGCGCTGCCAGAGCTCCGGCAGCCAGGCTCGGGTGGGGATTTAAAGGGCCCGGTGCTCCTGGCGCTGTGGGGGGTCTCGGGCCCTTCAAATCCCCGCCGGAGCTCTGGCAGCTGGGTTTGGACGGGGATTTAAAGGGCCCGGTGCTCCTGTCACTGCGGGGAGCCCTGGGCCCTTTAATTCACCCCTGAGCCTGGGGCTCCCAGCTGCCTCTGCAGCTGGTAGCTCTGGGGTAATTTAAAGGCCCTGGGGCTCCCAGCCATAGCCGAAGCCCCAGGGCCTTTAAATCTTGAAAGGCCCCACCTCTTCCAGTTGAGGCCACACCCCTGCTCAGGACTCCGGAGTACCAGTAAGTCCTTTAAGTTACTTTCACCCCTGCCTAGCAGGGAAGTCAGTCAGGGAGGCAGACCAACAACTAGTCCTAGCATGGCCATTCTTATGTTCTTATCCTGAAACCTGAGAGGCATGGTGTATGTATTTGTCTGCATATTAAAATTAAGTATGACCTTTTGACCTCTGTAGCTACCTCTCACATGCCTGCCTAGTAATATAAGCTGCTTATAGTAATATAAGCCCTCCTCTTCATTTGTTACATTCATGCTTGTGAATCTGCCAAACCTTTGTCATTTGCTCTGGGAGAAGATGTGGTGAGTAGTGCTTAGAATAGGGCACATGGGGTCAGAACGCCTGAATTCTTATCTTCTGCTCCACCCCTGGCTCACTGTGTGGCTCTGTGTAAGTAATGTCACCACGTCTTCCTTCTCTCTGGGTGAAATCCTGGCCTCACTGAAGTCAATGGGAGTTTTCCATTAATTTCAATGGGGTCATGATTTTACCCCTTGTTTATGGTAAAAGTAGTAGGGAAAGAGCCAGAGGATCCAGGAGTGAGGCGGGCTACTGCTGGTTGAGAGGTGTGAGGTTGAGGGAGTAGAGCAGAGAGATGGGAGGTGCATACACTCAGTCGCTATCTCTCAGCAAAAGAAGTGTCTTCCCTTAGAGTCTTGTGTATGTTGGAGGTCTTTCTGTTTCCTTAGAAATCCAGAGGAAATCATATTTTCCTTAGAATTGGTTTCAAATGAGAAAAGGACAAGAAAGAAATCACATTTGATTTTAAGACCGGAGCCACCAACACTTGACATCCCCATCAAATATATTTTGAACATTTTTATGAATGCTGCTGACTCAATATGGACAATAGTTATTCTAAGATATTATACCCAAGAGCCTTACTTTGCCAAGAAATTTCACACGCCACGTGTAGAAACTGACTTTCAGGCCACTGCAAATTTAGCTAGCTTTCTCTCAACCGGATTTAAATGGATTCTATAGAAAGCCATTAAGATAAATTCCTTTTGTAAAGATTTAAGCAACTTAAAAGCCTCTCCCCCACCTTACTCTTCACAGACACACCACTGCCTGCTTAAAATAGTTAGAGAAAAGTTCAAGACACCGAGCTCACTCACAGACAGACAAGTACTCTACTGTGTGGAGCATATCCAAATCTTGGCAACGGCAGTTCAACTCAGTGATGACTACCTGGCTTGTGGTGTTGAAGTTAATGATATCATGGTTTGTTATTCTAAATGATCATCATAGTTCTTACATATCACTGTTAAATAACTACTATTAAACACTTAACACAAAACCCTATGTCAACAACCACAACAAATATTTTGCCAAGGTTAACAACACCTCTTCTTCCCATAGATCAAAATCCCAAACTTCTACTACTGGCCTCCAGCCAGGCTACACTTTGCTAAATGGATGGATGGATGCACCCAATTGTTGAAGATTACAACACTTTCCTGCTTCACAATCCCATGGCTGGTGGTAGCTTAAAAAAAAAAGATATTCTTCCCATTCTTCCTATTGACCATTTGTAAAACTATATCAGGCATGGGTCACAATAGCTATATTGCTGTGTCTCAAATTTCACACAACTCTTCATGTGCAAAACGTACTTTGGTTCTGGAAAGACCCAGATACTCTCTCTCCTATAGGAACAGAAGAGCAACTAGCTTCAGCTGTGATCACTCTGATCCCAAACACAGGTGAGACTCAGACTCATAGGTTCACCTACAAGATTTAGGAATACAATAAGTCCACAACAGTTACTGGGTTCAGATCAAATCTAACCTCTATGCAGGAGACCCATCACCACTTAAAAAACCAAACAAAACAAAACTAAAACAAGGAATGATTTAAGCAATAATGCAACTATAGTTGTGAGACACAACCTCAGTTTCATTAGTTTCTTGTTTTTTTTGCTAGACATCAAACAACAAGACTTATCTTGTAAATACTGTGCTGGAAAATGTACAGTGACTTGTTCTCATTTAAACATTGTTAGAATGAAAAAGCCATTACATGAACTGCAGAGATACTGGTTGCCTGTTAATGCTGCATCATCCAGATACACATACAAAAATATCCAATATATACATGTAAGTAAAGCTGCTTCTCATGTTAAGTAAACTAAGTTGATTTACTAGTGATTTGTTGGAAAGGACACCAAAAAAAAAAAGGAGGTATTAAGATTATCCACCTCAATACACCTGAGATATGTGATTCCCCCTTTCAGACTCCTACAACCCTGTTTGTTTATTATCCTCAGCTTGTTTCCCCAGATTATTCTTCATGGCTATTAGACACCAGTTAGAGAAGCCATGCCCTGTTATCCCAAGTGGCTTTTGTTAGTAGTTTTTCAAAGCTCTATGGTGAATTAAGAGAGTGAACTCAGTTTTGTTTCTTCATTTCAGAGAAAGTTAAAACACTGACATTAATAGGCCTTCGCTCTTCAATATGTAGCTGTCTGATATATTGAGTGGGAAACCTTCAACAACTTCATCTGAGGTCAAAATCATTATCTATTTAGCAAGATACTAGAAGCAAAGGTTTTAGAACCTACTGTTAATGTTCTACAGAAAGCAATTAAGATAAACTCCTTGAATAACTGTGTGCCATTTCTTCCTTATGTCATGCTAGAATGGAATAGACTCATTATACCTTTACAATGACACAGGCAGTGATGTACAGTAGCAGCCACTTCCGCCTACTAGCTAGTAACACCTCAGGGTGAGCATGATCAAATCAGCTTTTTCTCCCATTTTTCCCAGATGTTCTATGTTCCTCCCTCCACCCCACTTTTCCGCTTCTCTTTTAGCTGGTTGCCCATCCCACAATTAACACAATCAGTGCTGCTTTCCCCCCCGTACATCTTGCCACTCCCATTCTGGACCCCAGCAGCTGCCCTCTGAATGGACCATTAATGGCTGGTGGAAAATGGACAGCAGAGCTTACTTGGACAAGCATCTTAGGATACACCTTGCTGAAATGTGGCACATGAAAGGAATTTTTTGGGGTAACTTCTTCACATTCTGTACACCATTAAGTATTTGCCTGTTTCATCAGTGGGCCTTTTAAGTTGGCTTAGTTCAATTCTCAATACATCAAGAGCTAATCCCTGTATTTCTAAAATTCATTAAATTGTATCAATCTCTGCTAAACAGTTTAGTAGGGTACAATTGTCTGGGTAACAATATTGTTGTCTCAGAAGCTAGAGAACTTGACACTAACTAAAAGCATTAGCTGCTTTTCTATCCAGTAACTGTCAAACTTTATTTCCCATATCAATGCCAATAAACATTCAAAAAACTCATTTCAGCACAAATTCCTTCCACTAACAAACCAAAGTAATGTTACTTTTAACTTCTGACAGAGGCACAATCACTCTCACAGCTTTTAACATGTGCCCCTTGAATTTGGAAGTATGAAAACATCACACATCCCTACAACTTGAATTAAAGTAATATGGAAAGTGTTACATTGATGCTTCCACTACAATAAAATTATTGTTATAATAAAATTACTCAGGGTCAATCAGCATAAATTAGTATCTGTAGAACAGTCCTATGAATAAGGCACAAGATTAGTAGACCTGGGTTCTAATCCCAGTGTTGTTCCTACCTGTGTGTGAATTTTGGCAAATCACTTAATCTCTCTGTGTCTCAATGGAGGTAGTGACACTGACCTATTTTGGTAAGAGACCGTGAGCTGTGCGGATGACGAGTGTAAAGTGGTATTGTCTACTAAGTTAGAATCTGTACCAATATGAACATATTGGTTGAACTGCGATATTACAGGTTATCCGGCCAATCGTGATATGGCAGTTTACTCTCATTATTGGCACCACGATATCATGTTGATGGGCACATTAGGATGCCTTTGCTAGCTGCTGCTCTTATATTATTTATTATTACAAGCATTTATGACACCTATCATCAGTTTGGTAGAATGGCCCCAGGTGGGCATGTCACTCTCCTGCTCTCTGAGTCTGCCCTACGAACAGTGCAAAGCAGGGTATGTGTCCTCAGACATACAGTAACTCAGTCATCAGCCTAGCTGCCGCACTTTCTCAGCATCTGTGGATTGTGGTCATAGACCCAGTCTTTATTCCTCTCCTCAGCTTCAGCATGCAGTACAGTTCACCTTAGTATATTTGCCTACTGTAACTAACTGGTTAGTCAGAAATAATGCTGTAAGAGGGTTAAATTTGAAAACAAGCTGTTGTTCCTAATTTTTCTTAATATATTAGGTAGTGGTATGGATAGCTACTACACAACTGTCCCCTCACCCGCCAAAAAACTCTCTCAAAATCTGAATTACATCCCCTGTGTTTAAACTGAGGCAAGCCACTGCCCATCCTGAACACACAAAATGCCAGTTGAGTGGTTATATAGGATACCAGAATAAACATATGTATGTTTATATAACTGCACATGCATTTACTTTGGGGAATGTGAGTGTACCACAGGTAATCACTTCATGAGCTTGTCTCTCTCTCTCTACCTCATCTCCCAAACATTAATTTTGTAATGTTTTACCTGTTCATAATTGAAATCTCTTTATTGTAGTAACAATTGCCAGTCAGAAGTTTGTCAGCAATACTTCCCCTCTCTCTCTCCAAGGAGTATTGACCATTGCTAGTGTAACCCATACACATTCTGGGTGTGGTGTTCTGTCCCATCTAGTGGCAGGTGGGGGGGGGAGGGGGAAGAGAGAGGTGACAGAGAGCAGAGCACACACTCTCTCTCTCTTTCTCTCCCTACAGCCTCAGCTAAGTGCCAGTTGGCTTTTAGCTCATGCGGTAGAAGCTCATGCACTAAGCGCCAGAGGTCCCTCATTCGATTCTGCCCGGACGACCGGGGTCTGTCAGAGTTACACTAGAACGTGTCCCATTTCTCGAAAGAGCAAACCCATAGCTACTTTGCATTATACACAAAACCCTTGGGTATAGCTAAAATGGCCATAGTTCTTGATGAGGAATTTGTGGGCATTATGTAATGCTTGCCACATGATACCAATTTCTAGCTGTGATGCTGGGAAATGGTTATAAATTATTTCTGTCAGTTCTTTTCTGAGGCTGCTCATGAGTGTACATATATTAATAAATCAGCAGAATATGCTACATCTTAAGATGCTACTATTCTACTTTAACCATGCATTCCTTTTCTGTTTTTACACAGAGTTCCACTTCTTCATATAGTTAAGCCTGGACATATTTTTCTATTTTAAATTTTCCAATGATTTGTAAAAGAGAGGATTAAATTGCTGTAGGGAGTATTAAGTATTACAGTTCCGTTAAACTTGAATGAAGCAATGTAAATCTGGAACACATTTAATAAATCTGCAGCTTGATAAGCAACCTTTCCTTGCTGAATCTGACATTCCATTGCACTAATCAGCCATGTGAAAGAGCTGATGATAATTCTTTTATTCTTTTGAACTTTCTCACCCAAGGACTTGAAACAGCTGCAAGCTTCCCTTTCCCTTGACGCCATACAATTTAAAACTACCTCCATATCCTTCTGACAAAGAGTATCCAAGCTGGGTGCTGTGGAATCTGAAGAGAGGTCTGTTCCAGAGTAGCACGTGGATCCACATTCCAGACATTTTTAAATCAGAGAGTGTAACTGCACCAAGTTCAGGTTGGAGATGGAAGCCACAGAGAAAGGCATCTGCTTACTTTTACTCAGTGTGTGGACTTTGGAGATGGAAGTCTTACCAAGAGGGAACCTGGTTGTTCTGACTCCCTGGGAGGTGGAAGGAATGAAGAGAGAAAAGCTATGCCATCCAGAACAACCTGAGAGAAGTTTGAGTCTTTAGTTAAACTTTTTCCTACATAAATGAAAGGAACTGAAGAACTGAAAATTCTCCCACATTTGAAGAGACTAGAGGACATCTCTAAGGTGATCCATGTCTTTAAGCAACCAGTACAAGTCTCAACAAAGTCAATGGGAGTTGGATTGGGCTCTATGAGATGCTATTGTGAAATGGTGTTATTTAAATACTAGAAATCAGTCTTAGAATCATAGGACTGGAAGGGACCTCGAGGGGTCATCTAGTCCAGTCCCCTGTCTTTGATGAACAACAGTTATTTTGGAAGTGTTTTTCCTTTTGTTATGATGGCTATATAGTGCGACTCTTTTGTATTTTTGATCCTCTGTGGGTTTTGTAGCTATATAACTCACAATTTTGTTAGATTTAACAAGAAATTTGTTTGGTAATTTTCTTCACATTTGCCCACTGCTTAGAGCAAATAAAGGTAATTAAGGAGGGAAGGAAGCTGGCTAATGCAACCACCCTGAAATCCTTGTACTTACATGTGTTTATACATGTATTTAAAAATAAGGGCTATTTGGTGGAAGCTTAATTTTCCCTGTAAATATGAAACTTATATGCTTATTATAATCAGCATTTTGTCTGCTGCAGTCAGCTGGGACAAAATTAAATTTCCTCTTGAAAGTGACGTAGAAGGAACACCTAACAAGTGAAGGCTCATCAATATCACAGATAGATACGTAATTTCAGCTAGCTGGGGCCATGGTTACTAAAGCCTAGTTTATCATTTTACCTGTGTCTGTGGTCACCCAGTGAAAGGATCTAAGAGATGAACAATAGCACCTTAAAAAACAAGCTCCAATTCCTCCATTTAACAATATCATATTGCAGAAAACTGTTCATGTCACTAGACTATCAGTAAAACACACAATAATTTTTTGTGGTCCAGCTATCAATAATACTTTACATAATACGATGTAAAGACATTCTTTATATAGAATTATGTGGTAAGGTGCTCAAAGAGTTAATGTTGTAGGTCTCCCCAGACCCAGAAGGGATGCTGACTCTTCTGTATCACTTCCAGGGTTATTTGTAAAGCAATCACACATGCGTCTCTGTGCACTTGGTTTCTGCCTGTACCACAGCCTGAGGCATACTGATGTTTGCTTCTTGTATGAAAGTCTAATCAACTGTTAAGAATAAAGGAAACACCCATTTCATGTCACTTCATATTCAAAGCAGTTAAATGAATCAGCAGAATATTACAGTGCAGACTATCTTCTGTGCCCAAGAATGGAGAGCCTTTGCCATTTGATTTGGGTATAGTGTGCATCATCTCAGGCCCAGCTCAGTTCTGAACGTACTGGAGAGCATCAAGTGGGTAAGAGACAAAAAGTAGAATACAAAGGAAAATGACAGGATACAAGTGAGACAGGTGAAGGGATAAGAAAGGAATCTGTGAGAGGGAGGAAATGCTAGAGGAGGGGGAATCAGGGAGGGCAAACAAAAGAAGAGGAGGAATGGAGGAATATGAACAGAGTGGGAGGTGGTTCGAGGCTGTGGGAAAAGAGAGAAAAGGCAGCCTGAGAGGTGAGTGAGAGAAGGCTAATCAAATCATGGAAGCTCTTTCCCCTTCTCAATTTGTAGTGAAAGGTGCCCGACTGGCAGCAATGGAGAAGGAAACTCTCTCGTGTACAGAACAGACACAGCGTTGGCAGTGGTAGCACAAGATTCCCCAGGCTTTCCTGGTGACATGCTTCCACCCGGGCTAAGTGACCATTTAGCCAGTGCACACTTCACAGCCTCTCTTGCTGAAATTGCCAGCAAGAATGCCAGCTATGACTGTAGATTTCTTTTCACTATCCTGAATGGACCACCCTTGACTGTCCTATTCCATAGCGCATGAGACAGCTGTAAGTTAGCAAAGGCTTTCCCTTGGAGAGAGGCCCAAGGTTTAAACCACCCACTCTTTCTGTCCCAGGGTTCAAATCTGTGTTCAATCTTGGTGAAAATAGCTAAATTGGAACCTGTGAGCTCAGTATGAAAATCTATTAGTGGTCCCCAGTATAATCCCAAGGGGGGAGGCTGAGAGAGGGCAGATCATTTAGCGTGATTTGGGGGGATGGTTCTCCAGCAAACACACAGGAATGGGAGGAGATCTAGGTTATATTTCTACCTGTGTCATGCCAGGGGCTTAACTTCTCCGTGGAAAAGTGGGATAACAATATAGATCTATCTCACAGGAGAATGATGGGGCTTACTCCATTAGTGTTTTCTAAGGACTTTGAGATCTGCAGCTGGAAGGTGATACCTATGCAAAAAGATCATTTATCATTATTGCCAAAATCAGTTTGAATGCAGTTTGGCAGTTTTTAAATTGGTTCAGCAAAGACAATTGGAGCCCCAGCATGGAAAGGGCTTTGTCCAAAACTTTTTAATCTAGTTTCTTTCCCTTCATTGAGTCTTTAAAACAAATGGTGTATTTTCATGTTGCCTCAAGACTCTGCCTTTTCCATTCCTGATCCATCCAGGAAGCCTGTCTTTACAGTGATCTCCATAGAAAAGCCCACTCCCAGCTTTTGGCTATGTCCCCCATTTCACAGCAGCTCCCTGCTCCAATCTCCTTTCCCTGGCTTTCAGTTCCTGAACTCTTGCCTGCTGCCAGTCTTTCCTTCCCATTTTACATTCCTTTCTGTTCCATCCCCCCTTGCTCTGCCTTCTCTTGTGACCCTCCCATACACACACTCCCTTTCCTAGAGGAAGGTAGATTAAATTAATAGGTTTAAGATCTTCTGCATCCCTCACAGTGAGCTCATGAGTAGGACAGACATTCTCTTTCCACAAGTGACTCTCAAGACCAGAAACAAACCCCTTTATTGTGCCTCATCATATTAATAACTAGATTTTCCAGAGGCAGTGTTGGTTAATCCTGTGTGTGTTCATTCATCAGTGTTATATCATGTTCATGATCACAATGCACCACAGGAAAAAGATCTTCCCTGTCATCTGTTTTCATTGTCTTTTCTGGAAAAATACACATTTTGGTTTTGTAACTGTGTATATTCATATTCTTTACATGAAGTGCTGCAGGTGAATGAACACAAACTGCAGCAGGGACTGTCTGTAGAACTTTAAAACCTCTACAGCCTATTTTAAATGATTGTTGTGGTTAGGGCTCCCCCTAGTGCACATCAAAACATAAAAACCTTTTGGATTCATGACAACATATTTAAAATGACAATTCCCACCACAAAACCAACAGCCTCTTAACTCAGCGCTACTGGTACCGTACCTGTCCAGGGGCCAACAAAGAGCCTTTTTCCTTCATGACTACTGCCCTAAGTACTTTAATGAGCAAAAATATGTGCACACATTTTCCTAGAGGAGAAGCCATTTTAAAGTGTTCTGTATCTTCATACACAGTCGGGAGGGCAAGAATTCTACAGAATGCTGGATCAGAAGAGAGAGGTCACTGCATTTTGTTAATTGAAATGTACATCTGCTCCTGATTTTGAAAGTGAAGGCTCTGAGAGGATTGATTTGAGAAACTGAGATCACATCCTAGGTTTAAGTGGTTGTTTGTTTGTTAAGTATCAGAGGGGTAGTCGTGTTAGTCTGGATCTGTAAAAGCAGTAAAGAGTCCTGTGGCACCTTATAGACTAACAGATGTATTGGAGCATGAGCTTTCGTGGGTGAATACCCACTTCGTCGGATGCATGCATCTGTTAGTCTATAAGATGCCACATGACTCTTTGCTGTTTGTTTGTTGCAACTCTTGTAAATTCTCCTCCAGCCAGTTATTTATTTTGGAAAATGAATCTATACAGGAAATGGAAGAAAGCTGAGGAGCACAGGAAGATGCTCACCTCTTAACCATTTCACTGAAGATGATTTTTGTTCCCCCCTAATAAGTAAAAGCATCTCTGCCTCACATTGTGGAAAAGATTGATCAAAAACAGGATATTGGAACATCAAGAGGTAATGAACAGATGTGTTCCTGGAAAGCTTGGAATGCCTTCTTGTGGAGTATGAGTTCTTCACTTAAATGCTGAAATCCCAGTGGTGTGCAAACAAGGGCAAGGATAAAGGGAAGAGAAATCCTTCCACTGGGAAAAATGAATCAGCACAATGGCTGACTTTGGCACCATTTAAGAGCTGGGGAAAGGATGGAGATGAGGAGGAGGAAAAAACTTTAAATAAAGCTGACATTGGCAGGTCATTAGAAGAAAAGTGGGGGTCGAATCCTAGACAACCCTGCTTCTCTTTTGTAAACATGTATTATTTATTATATACCATTCCGTAGGAAACACAGAGGAAGACGTGCTCCCAGCTCCATTAAGCTCACACAGCCAGAACACTTCCAGCATCTCACAGCTAGCTGCTACCAGGATTACACTGTTGTAATTACACTTCGGGAGGCGATGTGTGGTGCTCACTGCTTATTAAACAATAATCATCTCACAGTTGCCTTGAGCTCTCCCCATCTATTGTATCCACCTTCTTGTCTCTCATCACACACCCAGCCTGCAAGCTCTTTGGCGCAGAGACCATCTTTCCATTGGCTGTGCCTACCACATTAGGGCCCTGATCGGGAGATATTGGGGCCCGGAGGGTTGTATATGATTGGTTAATTAATGCTGATAATGTGAATGTCTGCCCTCATCTCCTCCTGTACCCACTCCTGCTCCTTACACTCTGACCAAACTTCCCACATCATCATGTCATGTAACTATTTCATTCATTTCAGTCTGCATATCTTCTTCTAGGCCACAGTCCACACCTGGGATAACCTAATACTACTGGCCAACTTCCTTCAGGCTCTATCTTCAGGAAATTTCTAACCCCCACCCCGCTTCCCCTCCATTCCCACCTTTTAAAAACTCTTCTAAATTCCATGCAGTGTTGTGGCCAGAATGTCAAAGGTTGACGCATGTACTTGTTTTGTTAACTTGTGTGTAATGCTGTGAAAGTGTGCTATACTATTATGTAAGTCTGCAGCCCCAGCTATTCTGACAGTGTTTACCTGGTCTGCTCACAGCCAGCAATTCCCAATTCTGAATCACTTTCAACTGAGTCTTCATAACTTTTCCATACAGATCCCCTGCCAGCACTTGGAAGCTACCAATAGGAGCAGTCAGTACGAAAACAGGTACACACCATTTAACTGGATTGAAATAACTTGAATGACCAGTATTTTTTGGAGAGACAGAATGAAAAAAACAACAGATGCTTGTTTAAAAAAAGGGTGGGGACAACCTGTCCCATCTAAACTGGAATGATTGACATGCACTATGCAGGAGGGAACAAGGGAAAAACTAGGGTGCTGCAGCAATCACGTAACGCAAAATAATTCTGATCTAGTGGCTCCTCAAAACTAACTCCTAGTCAGTTCCAGCACTAGGATTTTCAAACATTTTAAGGTGCTTAGGTTGAGTCTAACCCAGGGGTCAGCAACCAGTGGCACACAAGCTGATTTTTAGTGGCACTCTGCTGCTAGCTGGGGTCCCAGTTCCGGCTGCTCGCCCCGCTCAGCCCGCTGCCTGCCTGGATGAACGGAACCCCGGTCTGGCAGCAGGCTGAGTGGGGCTGGCGGATGGAACCCCAGACCGATGGTGGGCTAAGCTGCTCAGCTCACTGCTGGTCTGGGGTTCTGTCTGCTGGCCCCGCTCAACCTGTTGCTGGTCTGGGATTCTGGCCGCTGGTCCCTTGCCAGCCGCAGTCCTGGCTGCCGGCCCCACTCAACCCACTGCTGGCCTGGGATACCATCCGCCGGCCCTGCTCAGCCCACAGCCGGTCTGGGGTTCTGGCCACTGGCTCCCTGCCAGCCAGGGTCCCAGCCACTGGCCCCACTCAGCCTGCTGCCGGCCTGGGATACCAGCTGCCAGCCCCGCTCACCTCACTGCACTATTATTTACTTTACATACAACAATAGTTTAGTTATATAATATAGACTTATAGAAAGAGACCTCCTAAAAACGTTAAAATGTATTACTGGCACGCGAAACCTTAAATTAGAGTGAACAAATGAAGACTCGGCACAGCACTTCTGAAAGGTTGTCGACCCGTGTTCTAACCAAAGCCATCTTCTGTGGTGAGGCTTACTGTTTGAAAAGCACTGATGTCTTTTTTGAGCCCAAACCCCTTTGTGAATTGGAATTTTTTGAGTTGTATGTGAGATGAACCTCTTCCAGCTAATCTGATTCAGAGTAACCAATACCTCAGGGAATATTTTTTGGGGAAAACCCCATCCTATAAAGAAGACACTATTCTAAGTTGTTTATAGTTTCTGCATTGCTCTTCCCTGCTCTTCACCAGGAATATTTGCATGAAAAAAGGAATTTGGCTTCCTAGGAATTCATCTGTATCTGCACTTCATTTTCTGATTAACATAATATAAAGGGTAACATTTTCAAAAGTGACCAAGTGATGTGGGAGTCTAAATCCCATTGACTCCTAAGTGCCTAAGTCACTTTTGAAAAGGGAACCATAGGAGCCTAAGGCACAGGTGCTTTTGAAAATTTTTCCCAGTCTGTTTTTCTATAGGTCCTAAGCACTTGCATCTCCTGTGGAAGTCAATGGGACCTACAGATGTGTAAGCATTTCTGAAAAATCCGACCATTTGATACAATGCCCACAGAAGACACCTCCGATTGACTGCAATGGGCTTTGAATCAGGCCCTAAGTTAGGTAACTAGATATAGATTTAGGTGACTAACTTAAGGCATCTTGGTTTGAGAAGTTTGGCTGTCACATTTCTATTGTGATTTATATAATCAAAGAACTCTACTAATTAATCCTCATAAAACTTCTGCATAGTGGGTAACTATTATGCTCCAATTTCCATAGATGGGGAAATTAAGATAGAGAAATATTAAGTGACTACCCAAGGCCATGAAGCAATTGAGCAGCAATCCTGTGTTCAGTCCACTAGACAACACTGTCTCTGCCTGATCATCCTCTACTTCAGACATCTCACAATAAGTGATAGCTGGTGACCAGTGTCAACAATGGAGGGTGATTTCACACAGGGAAAGGTGCAGCAAAAGCAGATGAAGTTTTAGAAAATAAGGATCCTGGTTTTATTCAAATCTCCTTTACAATAAAGAACAAGGGAAAGCAAAGATCAAATTTCGGAGAGAAGTAGAACTCTATTTAAACAGAATGTTTTCCAAAGTTTTCTAGCGAATGTGGGTTGAAGCTGAAGTCCTGTCTATTTTGTGTAGACATTAACAATACTCTGAAATGTGGTCAGAGCTATTCTTGGCCAAAAAGTTTTCCCTCTGCCTCTATTCCCATTGTTGTGTAAGGTACAGCCCTTGCCTCTCCTGTGGAAGACAATGGCCTGGTCTACACGACGCGTTTATACTGAATTTAGCAGCGTTAAACCGAATTAACCCTGCACCCGTCCACACAACGAAGCCCTTTATTTCGATATAAAGGGCTGTTAGTACTGATATCTGTACTCTTCCCCAACGAGGGGAGTAGCGGTGAAATCGGTATTGCCATGTGGGATTAGGGTTAGTGTGGCCGCAATTCGATAGTATTGGCCTCCGGGCGCTATCCCACAGTGCACCATTGTGACCACTCTGGACAGCAATCTGAACTCGGATGCACTGGCCAGGTAGACAGGAAAAGCCCCGCGAACTTTTGAATTTCATTTCCTGTTTGCCCAGCGTGGAGCGCTGATCAGCATGGACTGTATGGGAGATACTGGATCTGATCGCTTTATGGGGAGACAAATCTGTTCTGTCAGAGCTCCATTCCAGAAGACGAAATGCCAAAGCATTTGAAAAAATCTTCAGACAGAGGCCACAGCAGGGACTCAACACAGTGCTGCGTGACAAGCGTAATGGAAAGCCAAAGAATCAAATGGACGCTCATGGAGGGAGGGAGGGGGGACTGAGGACTCCAGCTATCCCACAGTCCCCGCAGTCTCCGAAAAGCATTTGCATTCTTGGCTGAGCTCCCAATGCCTGAAGGGTCAAAAACATTGTCCCGGGTGGTTCAGGGTATATGTCGTCAATTTACCCCCCCCCCCCCCCCGCGAAAGAAAAGGGAAAAAATAGTTTCTCGCCTTTTTTCAATGTCACCGTATGTCTACTGCATGCTGCTGGTAGATGCAGTGCTGCGGCGCTGAACAGCAGCATCCCCTCCCTTTCCTTTCCTGATGGCAGACGGTACAAAAGGCTTGGAAACCGTCATCATCCCGTGAGTGCTCCTGGATGGCCTCGGTGAGGTTGGCCGGGGGTGCCTGGGCAAAAATGGGAATGACTCCCGGTCATTCCCTTCTTTAAGCTTTGTCTCCTGGAGAGGCAGACGGTGCAAAAGGCTTGGTAACTGTCCTCATCATAGCAGCTGGAGGCTGAGCTCCTCCCCCCTCACCTTCATGTCTAATGAAGATTCTGTACTGCCTGGACTATCATAGCAGCGGGAGGCTGCCTCCCCCTCATTTTATCTCACTAAAAAGTCAGTGTTTCTTATTCCTGCATTCTTTATTACTTCATCACACAAATGGGGGGACACTGCCACGGTAGCCCAGGAGGTGTGTGGGAGGAGGGAAGCAACGGGTGGGGTTGTTGCAGGGGCACCCCCTAGAATGGCATGCAGCTCATCATTTCTGCAGGAGATCTGGGGCTCTGACCCAGAGTGGCTGTGCTCTCTGGTTGTCTAGTAGACTTGCCCCATACTCTAGGCAGGACTGACTCTATTTTTAGACAAAACATAAAGAAGGGAATGACCTGAGGAGTCATTCCCATTTTTGTCCATGCGCCCCCGGCCGACCTCAGCGAGGCCAGCCAGGAGCACCCATGACAGCAGCAGATGGTACAAAAGGACTGGTAACCGTCATCGCCAATTTCCAAAGCAGTCCCTGATTGTCTGTAGCACTGAATTTGGAGGTAATAGGTTGGCAGTACCAAAGATCAACCTGGGTAGACTTTGTTCAGGCAGGTCCATGACTCCAAGCAATTCCTGGTCTTCATTCACCAGTGAAGGCTGTCTCCTTGTGAAGACAGTTAGTACATTTTCTTGGGCAGGTTTTCAGTTTTGAAGTGTGTAAGAAAGAACTAAAAAAAAAATTAACTCAGTGAAGCTCGTACCTGAGGCAGCATTTGGTTTTAACTCATGGTCCCACTTTGTCAACTCACTTGGTAAAACTGGATAGACACAAGAATGGCAAACAGCTTGTGTAAGGTAAGGTCTCTGCTGGAACTTGAACCCTTACATTTTCTTGGTTCTCAGGCCTCTGCTCTTATCACCCTCTGGTCCTATCCTAATCCCCGCATTTCTTCACAGCACAAACTTCCACACAGCTGGGTACAATTCATTGCCACTGGCATCTCTGTTCAAGAGACACCAAAATTGAAATAGAAAGACTGTTACAGATGAGGTATATTGAAAGGACTATGTGAGGAAGGTTTGCATAAAACCTGCTCCCATTATCTCCTCTTTTAAGACAGCTAAATTCTCCCACAATCACTTAAATACAAAAACAGACTTGCATACTTCCTTTACATACTAAGAAAAGGAAATCCACGTTTATACTCAAAATCCACATTCAAATACACCAGTGGCTTTCAAACTTTTTTACTGGTGACCCCTTTCATATAGCAAGTCTCTGAGTGTGACCCCTTCCCCTTATAAATTAAAAACACTTTTTTAATATATTTAAAATCATTATAAAGACTGGAGGCAAAGTGGAGTTTGGGGTGGAGGTTGACCGCTCATGACCTTGTGACCCCCTGAGGAGTCCCGACCCCCAGTTTGAGAACCCCTGAAATACACCATTGATCAAGTCTTACCACTCAACTAATGCTGGTTGTTCTTGGGAAAGCACAGCACGTGACCAAATACATTTGTGCCACCTGCCAGCCAGGAGAGCTGTATGTGAAAGAAGAAATGTACGAAAAAGCCAGTCTACAATGCTTCAAGTACCACGCAGTGGCATGTTTGTGCTACCAGTCAAGGCGTGTCAGCGTTTCCATTACACAGCCCTATTTTCAACAAGTTATAACAGAGCTGTAAAAATTCCCTCCACACCAGAGTTAGGCATAGAGTGCATCAATTTTTGGACAATTTGAAGCAAATGCATCAGACAGCTTTTGAGTTATAAGTGAGGCAAAATATAGGCGGCCAGACCAATGTTATTATGTCAATTCATGCCAGCTGAGGATCTGGGCCTTTCAAAAAAATCTTTAAAATAAGCTTCTTCCCCTGCTACTCAAGTTTTGCAGGTTAAGGGTCATTTCCACTGAACTGTCTTCCAGTGTGATATGCACATCTGAACTGTTTTGTTTGTGTCTGAACAAGGGCTTAAACTTTCAAGCACTGACTAGTGACCAGTGTATACCAGAGAGAGTAGCCCCACTGATTTCATGGCAGTAAGCACTACGGCTGGTAGTGGTTTGTAGGATTAGGTCCTAAGACCGAAATTCCTTATGATAAGGTCTGAGTTGTCTTCAATTTGTACATCAGATCAAGTACATTGATGACAATTTATAAATAACAATGCTGAGTACTTGCTTTGCTTATGTGCTTGTGCACACAGGATGCTGCATTATTTTCAGTGGACATCTGTGCACTGATTCCTTTAAAAAAAAAAAGAAAGTGCTATGGTATTATAGTGCAATGATCCTAAACACTCCAGCTTACAGTAATGCTACTGCAGAGCTGGGGCTATTAATATGGATTACTGCAGGGTTGTTTTTTTTAAGTTAAGGAAAAAACACAAAGCACCATTCAACCTTAGTTGTGAATGACAGGGCTTTATTTTGTATAGGATTTAAACTTCTTGTTTTTAAATTACATTTTGGTGGACAATAGATTTTTTTTTTGGTGTGAGTGTACAAAATGCCATTCAAACTGGTTTCCCCTATCAGTACAAATAGTGTGCCCTACCTTTAAAAACTAATTTTACTGTAATAAATACTGATAGGAGTCAGACTTCAATGGCTTTTAGCAACTAGAACCTGAATATTTATTCACCAATGGTTGAATTTTATCATTCCCTTTAACGTTTTTATGGCACTGATCATCAAACTATACAACAAAACCAAAGCAATTCATCACAAAGACCAGGGACGAAGAACTTAAAACAAATTGAAATACTCCAAATGTTCCATTCATTTTATACATGTTCAGTTATCTTGAGCTACTCCTTCTCTTCATGCATTTTAGATGTTCTGATGCAGCCATGCACATGGAAGAGAAACAGTAACAAACATGCACCATTCATCACTATCACTTGAAATTTATAACTAAAGTTAATTTTTTCTCTAGAATGTTGCACTATAACAATGGTTTATTTTCTGTTTAGTATGACAGCACTGCCACTGGTGATTCTTTTACATTTTAAAATGGCTTTAGACTCTGGAAACAATTGGAGCTTTTTAGCCAGGGTATCAAATATAATCTTACCTATGTCTATAATATCTAGTAAAATGCAGTGTATGGATCTAAGCTCTTTCCCTTTGTACATAAAAATAAGTTCCACTTCACAGCAATAAAGCACACCAGGCAGTGCATCTCTGGATATTTATGGCACTTATCAGGTGGTTAAAATAACTGAGTCTTTGGCCTTGTACCTCAAGGCAATTCAAGATGTAGAATAAACACCCAGGAACAACCTGCCTGAATACTGTTGCAGTATGGCCTTTTAGATAATAAATTATGCTGTATAAAACAAAGCTCCAGAGGATGAGATTCCAGATGAAGTGCCATCCATTGGCATTACATCCAGATAAGGAAAACTTGGGTAACCAAACAGGCTATGATGAGAAGGAACCAAACAGGATATGGCAAGGCAGAGTAGAACAGCACAGGCTGTATTTTCAAACATCACTGGAGTTAAAAACAAAAACATCCCAATAAACAAAACCTCCCCCAACCCTCCCACACGGGTTTTTTATATTTCAGAATCTCAGACAGGGTAGTGAATAAGTTAAAGAATATTTCATACCAAACAAAGATTCCTTTCATTTAAAGCTAAGCTAATGTACAGATATGTTTTCTTATTTTCATCAAGTACACACCTGCCCCCCCTTATACCCCTCACCCCCAGATTTACGAGTACACATACGGCACTTACTGCAAAGCTGTAGTGGGCTAAAGCTTTATAACAGTGATTTTTGTTAAAAAAAATTAAAAAATCCATGAGACCAAAATAAAACAATTTAAATCAACTCCTTCCTGAGCAACTTAGAATTTGGAATGTGCTGGAAAGTTATAATAAATAAGTCAAAGATTAACCAGCTTAAAATGTACTTTTTAAACATTAAAGTAAAATATAAAACATTTCATGACAGACAAAGGGACTGTTGGGCCAGGAATTGTAGACGTTTATGTACCAAACACATTCATGAAGTTACCATTCAGGGAGAAGAGGCTAGGTCAATTGTTAGGAAAAATACAACATTAAAACCCAGAGAATAAATCACGTATCAGTTTGTGTGTTTAGGTTATAAAGTAATCAGGGTTGAAGATATCATTAAATTAAGATAAAAATAGACTGAAATGTCTACAGTAAGCAGAAGTGAATTTGCAGGAAGGGTGAATGAGTTAAGTGACTGATTATTCTGCTATGACACTTGTGAAAGGACTCAGACAGAATTTGTTTTTAAAAAGATGAGAATATTAATTGTCTTTCCAAAATATAACAATTCCACAGTGTGTAAACTAATCATTACTCTTTCAATGTAATTTCATAGAAACCACTTAAAATATACAATGCAGTAGATTCATATTTTAGTGACTATGTTAATTGTTATCTATGACACTTGCAGCTTTCTTTAATGCCTTCCTTCACAGTAGTGCATTGGTACCACACAACTGGGATGTAAGGAGTGAGAATAAAATTCCCCCCTGTAATATTTTCTTCAAATTATCATGTCTTAACACAGTTATGCTTCTTTACTTCTGTTCTCTGCGGATGAGTATAATGAAGACCAGTTAGATGATCAAGATGGTCCACCATATATTTTGGCTCCCTGTAGGCTCATGGAAGAGGAAGCCTCTGGAAAGCACTTCATAGCTTGGGCCTGTACACGTACCTCAATCACAAAATAACTTTTGCTTTTTACTTCCAAATGAAGGTCCATTTTGCAGACTATACATCGACAGTGAAACTCCCCTGAAGCAATTACCCAAAGAGACCAGCCAAAATTGCCTAGAACAGCAATTTTCAACCTGTGGTCTGCAGACCCCTGGAAGTTTGCAGACTATGTCTAAGATTTCCAAAGGGGTTTGCACCTCCATTTGAAATTTTTTAGGGGTCCTCAAATGGAAAAAGGTTGAAAACCACTGGCCTAGAAGAAATCTAGCAAGTATTAAATTGTGAATATAGGCACAGCCCCGGGCAAGGTGTGGTGCACATATTGTACCACCGCAGAAGTGATGTAGGGAGGCATTGTGATGTAGAGACACCCCTTGGAGTCACAATTCCTCCTGCACTTCTTCCTTGGTCTATGCGTTAGTAGTTTACTCCTGCTCACGCCATACTGATGAGCGAGTGTGCATGCAAAGCCAAGACTCCACCCATCCCTCACTCACTTGGCTCCAGGGAGGGAGCAAACAAGTAAGTAGCTCTGCTTATTCCTATGTGCATGGACCCAAGACTGGAGTAGTCTGTTTAGAAGTGCAAACTAGATACTTACTGGCTGGTATGGGCATGTTGTCCAAGTTAAATTCTAGACCTAAATGTCATAAAACTGTACCAGAAATCCTGGGGATACCTTAAATGGAACTGTCCCCATTTCATCACCCAGTCCCATTCACTCCACCTTTTAGTGTTTCCTGATAACAATACTTAAACTTTCAGTGTCATTCATACCAATATACCATTGAATGTGGGTTTTTTATGCTACATTGATTTTTTGTTGTTGTTTTATTTTATCATTATGCAGTATGTAAGATGTCAGTCATACCTGTCAATGTCTCTTATTACAAAAAACATCCCTCATTTTAAAATCACGTTTACTTCACTGCCACCCAAATTTGGTGTCCTCACCTGTATTTCACCCTAATTCTGTTAATTATTTGGATGAGATATGAAGACTCTCAGAACTGAGGTTATAGAAATGTTGTTCGTACTAACGGAAAGAGTTTCTTGCATGAATAACTTCTACGTATAATTTTGGGTCTGTGTCTCATGGTAGGAATGACAATAGTATAATTTTTTTCTTTAAAATAAAAACTATGCACCACACCTCTTCCTCCAGGGCCTAAGAGCAACATTCTCAACTGCAGAAGCAAAATCCCAAGACCACGCAATACTGTCCCTTTGGCCTTCCATCTACCTGTTCATCTCTATCATTCAACTTCACTGATAATTTTTTCCATTTTGACTCTGTGAACCCTTCTAGTTAACTGGGTTCTTTAACCTGTTTTATTTCACCTGATATAATCTGCTTGAAGTGTAGATTGTACTCCTCTCACTGGGAGCCCCCCAGGGGAGACTTTCTACTCTGTTTTGAGTCCAATACAGTTTGAACCTTACGTGTTGTAACAATGGCTCTGGATCATATAACCCTTTATATTTGCTTGCTATTCAGATGTTGTTACTACACTCCAGCGGTAACCCTACTAGCTTATAAATGGTGTCAGATGTTCAATGCCACAGTAACGGGCATGGTATTAAAACTTCCTTAATGAAAGTTACTTGGTAAATGATGTCTAATATATGTTGTTTTCCAAATGGGTGCATGTGTAAAGCAGCATTTTACTGTGCAAAAGTTATTTTGTGATGAGATGACAGATGGTTCCATCTTAAAATCTGTCATATAAAGGATCCTATGAGTCAAGAAAAATATAATAAAATTAAACAAATATAACCCGCAAAACCGGGTGTCTCTCAATTGCCCCAACGTGTGGGAACTTTTTTTTGTTTTAAATGCTGCTGCGCATTAACTCAGTCCCTTAAGGAATATTTTTTTTTAATTAATAAAAAAAATATTGAGGAAGCTGGAGGGGTAACCAGAGGAGAGCTCGGTGCTTGCATCACCTTTTATAGATATCTTCTAACCACTTTTCATCATCTTGCTCCTCATCATCTATCGGTTCTTCAGTTTCCAAGGGAGAAGGAATAAAGAATTCTGGCTTGGGAGGTGGTTCGCTGCTATGAGACTTAAGTCCGAATTTGCGCTTTAGCAGGTGGAACTGCTCTTTGACATAGTAGTAGAACTCATATTCATATCTCATGCGCTGGTAGAGGATCTGTATAGCTTCTGGAGAAGGGACGGTCTTTTTCACGGTCACAGTCAGATTTCCAAGTTTCCTATGTTCTGTAAAAGAAAAAAAGATTGGGATCTGATCAACAGAACCAAAAATCACATTCTTCTTTAGACCTAAGGCACTGTTCTACTGTATTATTGATTAAAAAAATGTCTCCAGCCCTTTTTCTGTAGTAATTTGTAATATTAAACTTTTAAGGAAGGACAAAGTATAGCGGACCAGACTTTCAAAATTACACATGCACATTTGCATATGTACATTTGAACATGGCTATTCTATGAATGCACTTATCTAATGATGCTTGCACTAATCTTGTATTTTAGCCAGCATATGGCAAGCTAGGCTCCTAATTGGCCACACTTACATGAGTAAACTAGGATCATACAAATGAATGAGCATAATTTAAGTGTACACAAATACATAATCACACCTAGCTTGGGAAAACTTTTCTCAAGTAGTTGGAAGGTTAAATAGCCAATATTTATTAGACCTCAATGGAGCCATTGTCTCCAATGTAATATTTAATGTACTTTCTTTGTCCGCTGTAAACATTAGCTATTGGGGAAAATGTTCCCCAAAATAGTGAGGTCTAGTAATTAAAAAACGTACCAAATACTTTGTGTTTTCTTCTTGTTCTAATCTAGACAGACAGTTGGGGGAGGGGGAATTGGTAATGAGATATAGTGCCACAAACCCATGCGTTACCTGTCTGAATCCAGCATGCTAGTACTGATCAACAGCTGTTCCCACCTGATGATTGTTTGCTTGCCTTTGTGAAATGAGTTTGGTGAGTTACAGTCTAGTGCCCAGTGGAAAGCCTTAGCAGACATATCAAGGATTGGCTATGCATGGGGACTTCTCACCCTAATGGTGGTCCCTCCATGGTTAATTAAGGTGCATTGACTGGACTGTCTGAAGAATCTTGCCCAGTCCTGAGTCTATAGGATTCCATCCATCTGATGCCTTTCACAAGTGATAAGTTCACACAAAACAACTCAATGCCTAATAAAATTGATCACTTAACAAAAGCATATAGCTGTATTTTCTCTCTCAATAATTAGTTTTATTTTAATGTCGGAGAAAAACAAATGCAAGAGCTAGCCAGGTCAGAAGAAAGGCATGTTTACTTTTGTGGTTTCCCAGTTTTCCACTAGATGGAAACATAAGACCAAGAGATAATATTGAGCATCCCCAACATTTTCTTCCTCTTTTGGATAGAGCAGTCACAAGCCAAAGAGGAGGAGGGAACTGCTCAGAGTGCCATAAATACAGTACAGATCAAAAGCCACTTACTATGAAGTACTAACCTTCTAACTGTGAAACCTCCCTAATGTCCGCATTTTTCTTTAGCAAAAGTGGAGATGGAAATGTAAAGTGGTGAGGAATTCATCTCTATAACTAATCATATTTCCCGACAATTTTCCCAATGCAGAGTGTACGATATTCACGATTTACAGTGACAGAAAGGGAAACAACAGTACATTATGTGGGACATATAAATTTGGATCTAAAATGAAGGCTATATGTTATAAAAAAAGATTGAGAGTTGCATTGAAAGGTTCAGGCTGGAGAGCTAAGAAAAGGGGATTCATGGATTTTGGTCCTACCACTGATACTTCGATCTCAAAATATTAGATAACACTGATATGAAATAAGAGATGAAACAGCAAGATGAGATAGTTGTTCCACCAGACTTTGTCACCGCGGTCTAAAGACAGTGCTACAAGACAATGGTGACAGAGATTCTGAGTGATGGATACCTTTAGTTAGAGCAAGGACAAAGGAGGTATTGTATATCCTATATCGCTTGGCAAGTTTCCTTGAAATAAAGAGAAAGGCTTGTTTATACATTCCTTTATACCACATACATCACCATGGTCTCTCAACATCTTCAGGTGATTTATTAGAGCCCAACATCTTCAGATTGACCTGAAAGTATTAAGTATGTCTATTCACAAATCAACAAACCCAACAGGAAGAAAAATTTGAGAATCTTATTCTTCTCTGAGTTTGTCTTCTTTGTCATTAAACTTATCTCTGTGTTATAGCAGATCTTGATTGTACCAGGCTGCCATTATCTAAAAGGTCTACTGGAATATTTTGCCTTTGGTGCTAAGAAAAACCACTGAAGCAAAACCATGTGACCTCTCTCTCTCTTTCACACACACCCAACCCTTTACTCTGCTAGTCTACAAAGAAGCACTTATCCTTCACAAACTTCTTGATACATAAATTATTAGTTGAGGGGCACCAGAATACAACCATTTTAAAAACAACTGAACTAATTTTTATCTGTTCAGTTCTTTATACTTTGTTACCTCATCCTTTACTACTAATATTTGCATGAAAACAGGATCTTTGATCTTGGATAATTTCTCTGTTTCTGCTGCTCATTCCTTCCCTGAAGTGATTATCCTTTGTTCCTCCCAATTGCCAGTAAGAAATCCAAATATTCCACACAACTTTAGTCACTAACTGTCACAACAGAGGGGGCCTTGATATTGCTGTTGGAGTATCCACTTTACTGTGCCTGCAGTTATCACTACAGGCTTGGACAGATCCAAGAGGACACAGCAGTGGAGTATAGAGAAGAGAGATTTTATGGCACTGGAGGGGCTAGTTAAATTAAATTGCCCACTAGGGAAGATTTATTGGTAGCTGCCTCTTCTTGGGCAAAGAAGTAACAAAACACAACACACCAGCATGTTGAGGCAAGACTACCATGGACAGCTCAACACCATGGTTTAATATAACTAGAAAGCTACTTTTGGTCTATACAGTATTCCATCCAAAGGAAGCCATTGTAGTTTACAAAGAAAGGTTCCAATCCCACATAGCACCAACGCGCATAATTTTGCTCAGGTGAGCTGTCCCATTGAAGTCTGTGGAGCTGTTAATGTGAACAAATCTATGCATATGCTTAAGTGCTTCACAGGATCGGGGCCCATATATACATGGCTGAAGAATTATTTACATTTATGTTTATAGGATAAATGAATAGCTCCAAAGGCAGAGTTTCTAGGAGGAACAGTGAAACAACTCTGTGGACTCCAACAGCTACATATTCACCCAACAGGAATGATCTACAATGATTTTTAGGGAACACAGTAATATTTTTAACCAGCTATAAAAGCCACAAGATATTTATTTTGGGAAAAAATATTGAGTCTACCTAGAGGGCCCAATAAGAGTGTTCATTACGTAAAGATACGCACGCAGCAAAACAGAATAAATAAAATGATGCCTGTGAAAATGCAGATGACTGGAAGCATAGAACAACAGCTATGTGAGTGCAAGCCTTAGATAATACACTTTACAGCTACAATCCAGGTTTTCTTACTTAAAAACAGAAAGAGCCTTCAAAGCCAAAGCTATGTTTATTTTGGTAATATTCTAGTTAGATTGCAAATGTTCAGGGCAAGGACCTTGTCCTCATATTTGTTTGCACAGTGTCTAGCATGTATTTGGTGGTAGATTAAAAAAAAAAGTTTAAGGGAAATATTTTCCCCTTACTCCTGCTTAGCAATTACTGAGCCTGCTGTTCCTCTCCAGTTCTGAGAGACCAGAGAAAAGCATAATTTGGTGTGGGGTGGGGGAGGGGGACGAGAGGAAGGAAAAGAAAGGGAGATCTGTGCCTTCACTGCATGCTCCCTTGTGTGACCATTTGACTAGGAGCTCCTCCAAAACAGGACACAGATTAGAGGCAGGAGGAGGGATGTGGGGGCACTGGGCAAGAACTGGAAACGGCTATTCTCTGTACACGGTCTCTCTGGGACCCCACTGGGAAATCTCTACTTCTAGCAGCACCCATTCCCCTCTGTGGTTGCTAGCTCCAGTAGAGAGAAGGGCCTGTGTTCAGTCACAAGGAATTCTGCCAATGGCAGCAATGCTAAAGGAGCTGGGCTGCTACTGGGGAGGAGAGGCCTGCAGGCAGCATAGACTGGATTCTTAGCTGTGTGCAGTTGTCCTTTGCTTACCACACAGATCCTTGAGTTCCAGCCTGCCTCCCCCACTTTCTGCTTTGAGAAGCTGCAAACGCATACCACCCTTCCCCTTTGCCCTTGCAGACGAGGGAGGAGGCTTTTCTTGCAGTCTCCAGATGTGATTTTCCTCTCCAGTGAGTTCTTCTGTGGGAGGGCAACCTCAAGCCCATTGTGGTTATTTTTGATTGTTCAGGAGCATTTTAGATTTCTTGGCTTTTGTCAGTTTGCCTCACAGTAACTGCTGTTAATTAGTAATAACAAACTGCCTGTAAAAATACAAAAGTATATCTGCTGTTTGGGCAAAAGTGCAGGCCAGGGCTATGATCAAAGTGGGCCTGCCTTCCTGGCTTCGAGCTAAGCGAAGTTTTGATAATGCAACTGACCGTCACCTTGTTTTGCACTTAAATTTTAGTTAGACTAGTTTATAATCTTCAACTCTCTTAAAAAGCCCTTTAATACAAATAAAAAGAAAATTACAGTGCCACTCCTTGAAGTCACCCTTACCACCTCCCCTTAATCCATCAATCAAGCATAATAGAAAAATTATGCAGATCTGGCTGCATGCCAAAATAAACAATCTGGAAATGTGATGTAAATCCAGCTGCTCCACCAGAGGACAGGGTTCCTCACCCCACCTTTTATGACCTTTGAGACAATTCACCATATGGAGATCAACAAACTACACCATTTGCTTTCTAGGGTTATTTTTTTTTCTCTGTTTTTTTTTTGGCATTCCATTAACGTACTAAAAAGAATATACTGTACAGTGACCTAAACGTCTTGCAGTAGTCACAGCCGGTCTTGCATTAACACAACCAAGATGCAAAGAAACTGAAATGCAAATATGGATGAAAAAAATTAAATACATTTTGGGTAACTTGGTGACAAGTATTTACCATGGCAAAAAAAACCCAACAAAAAACAAACAAACAAACAAACAAAACTGTGTTCCTTAATGCAATAAAGCAGTTAGTTTCCTACATTTCAGATATCAATTTCATACGTCCCTTGCGTGAAAAATTTTGGACTGCCATATTAAATCAAAATAAGGATAAAGACATTCTCTACTAAATGGAGAAGTTAGTAAATCACTCAGCCTTCTCAAATGATCTAATATTTTCAGATTAGATGATTCAGGGGCCTAATCCCAAGCACTCTCAATTCTAAACGAAATCATGAGGAATTGAGAGTTCTCAGCATCTTTCAGGATGGGGCCACAGGTGAGTGGAGATGGAATTCTAGGAGCTCCCTGGTCGAAGCTGGAGCTTTAGAATGACAGAGTGGTGCAACAGCATATACCTGCATGTCAGCCAGTTTATTGCTGATAATGGAAAACCCCACACCAGGCTCTGCTGCCCTGAAACTGCGTGAATACGATGGTTAGACAAATAAGGTGAGTGAGGTCATATCTTTTATTGGACCAACTTCTGCTGGTGAAAGAGAGAAGCTTTTGAGTTACACAGAGCTCTTCTTAAGGTCTGGGAAAGGTACTCTGAGCATCACAGCTAAATGCAAGGTGGCACAAATTGTTTAGCATAAGTAATCAGCACATATTTCAAGGATCCATTCAAGGTAGAGTGGCCTGTTAACACCTCTGCAGTCATAATACTGGGGGGATCGGTGGTTTACAGATTGTTGTAATAAGGCATAAATCCAGTGTGTCTGTTCAGTCCATGATTTTTAGGGTCTAGCAGAGTTATGAATTTAAACTACCAGGCTTGTCTTTTCAAAGTGTTGTGCAGGTTTCCTTTGAGATGAGGACTAACAGGTCAGATACTGAGTGATCACTTTGTGAAGTGTTAGGGTGTATGACCAGGTGCCTGCAAGAAGCAGGGCAGACAATCCACAAAAACTGGTGGTTTATTCTATAATTAGATTCACCAAACTAGTAACAAAAGAGCTTCTGCAGTACCGCACTGGTTAACAAGAAGCCCAACACGGTCCACTTTAAGCATTCCAGCCCTTGGCTCCCGTCCAGCCAACCCAATCTAATGTAGTGAGAGGTTCCTGAAAACCCATGTCACCACATGTGAGGGTCTTTCTAATGCCAAGGATCAGACACAGACCCCTCAGGTCAATATGAATCTCAGATCTTACCCAAATATCACACTGGCAGCCCATCCTTAGTCACCTACCTAAAGCTTTATTAATAAAAGAAGAGTTATAAATGGTTAATGGACCATACACATACAAGTGGTTGCAAAGTCCGTATATCAGGTTTGTAGCAGTGATGGTATAGATCAGTGGATTTCAAACTTTTTTTTTCTGGCGACCCAGTTGATTGTTGATGCCTGCAACCCAATGGAGCTGGGGATGAGGGGTTTGGAGTGTGAAAGGGGCTCAGGGCTGGGGCAGAGGATTGGGAATGAGGAGTTCAGGGTGCAGGAGGGGACTCTGGACTGGGGCAGAAGTGCGGGAGGGGGTCAGGGCTCTGGGGTGAGGCCAGAGATAAGGGGTTTGGGGTGTAGGAGGGGGCTCTGGGTTTAGCGGGGGCTCAGGGCTGGGGCAGTGGGTTGAGGCACAGGCTTACCTCAGGCGGCTCCCAGTCAGCAGCGCAGCGGGGGCACTAAGGCAGGCTTCCTGCCTGTCCTGGCACCGCAGACCATGCTGCGCCCTTGAAGTGGCCAGCAGCAGTTCCGGCTCCTAGGTGGAGGCGCACAAGCAGCTCCGTGTGGCTCTTGCCTGCAGGCACCGCTCCCCCAGCCAATGGCAGTGCGGAGCTGGTGCTCAGGGCGGGGGCAGCATGTGGAGCCCCATGACCCCCCCCACCTAAGATCCAGACCTGCTGCTGGTCACTTCCAGGGCAAAGCACAGTGTCAGAACAGGTAGAGACTAGCCTGCCTTAGCTGGGCAGCACCACCGATAGGACTTTGAATGGCCTGGTCGGTGGTGCTACCAGAGCTGCCACGACCCAGTGCCTTACATTCCGTGACCCAGTACTGGGTCGCAACCTGCAGTTTGAAAACCACTGGTATAGACTGCTGGCTTGAAAAGTCTCTCTGGTAACTTCCAAAAGATTGTATGGCCCTCAGATCCCTCTTTTTGGTTGTAAATCCACGCTCCAGAGAATTATATCAGGAAAGAGGCAACATGGAGATGTCTAAGGCCTGGTCTACACGAGGGTGGGGGGTTGAACTAGGGTACGCGACTTCAGCTACGCGAATAGCGTAGCTGAAGTCGAACTACCTTAGTTCGAAGTACTCACCCGTCCAGACGCCGCGGGATCGAAGTCTGCAGCTCCCCCATCGACTCCGCCACCGCTGTTCGCGGTGGTGGAGTTCCGGAGTCGACGGGAGCGCGTTCAGAGTTCGAACTATCGCGTCTAGATTAGACGCGATAGTTCGAACTCCAAGAAGTCGAACGCTACGCGTCGACCCGGCAGATAAGTATAGACCTACCCTAAGAGGTCTTTTATATCCTTTGCCATGTGCATGGAAATTTACCATCCCAAGCAAAGCCCACAGCACCTGTCTGTGGAGAGTTATTGGCCAAGTTGGAGTTCAGGGTCACATGAGCATATGGCATGCCCTTACATGTTTTGCTGAATCACAGGGAGTGGCCATTGGCTCCTTGCTGTCTGATGCATCCTCAGGAAGCGCCATCTGATGCATCCTCAGGAAGCGCTATCTGGACAAGATGAGTTTCTTCAATGGCCCCATTGTGAGAGTGGAGTGTCCTGCATAGGCTATCAACACATAGCTGTCTAGGCCTGATGTAAATCTTATCCTGGGGTGTGTCACCCAGGAATACATCACAGGTTTAAGATGCAAGTACCTAGCCAATAGTCATAACTTCAGATACAAAGATGATACATGCATATAAACAGGATAATTATACTTAGTAAATCATAACTTTTCCACTGACATCTTACATGACATACTTTGCACAAGATTTGTTGCAATTGTATAACAGTGGTAGCAACCATGATACAAAGGGTCATCTTTAATCATACAGCATCACAGGGTATTTTTGTCTTTTACCATTTTCCTGAAAGAGTTCATTGGAGACAGTAGTGATTTTTCTGGTTTCACCCACATAGTTGTTACTGGGGCATTTAGTGCACTGGATGAGGTAACCCACATGTTGTCATAGGCATGTGTAGAATCTATGCATCTTGAAAGGTGTATTGTGTGGGGTGTTGATCATGGTAGCTGTGGAGATATGGCTGCGGGTTTTACATTTGTTGTTCTGGCAGGGTCTTGGTGACGCTTTGAATCGGTGCATCCTGGTCTGTGGGGAGTTTGCTTCTGATGATGAGCTGGGAGAGGCTGGAAGGTTGTTTGTATTCCAGAAGTCAGGGTTCAGGAAAGATTTCCCCAACGAGTATGGGTTGTAGTTGCTTGATGATACCCCATATGGGTTCCAGTATGGAGTGGTAGGTGACAAGTAGGGATGTGCTGTGTGTGGGGTTATTCTGTATTGAAGCAGGTTCTCCTGGGGGTATTTGGGTGGTCTATTCCATGAAGCAATCTACTTTTCTGTGGAGTGTCTTAGTTTGGTGAAGGTGGTTTTGAGTGTGTTAAGGTGTATATCCTGGATTTTCTCCTGGGAGCATATTCTGTGGTATCTGAGTGCCTGGCTATAGAAAACAGAATTCTGGGTGTGTCTGGATTTATGAAGGTAGGTGTGGTGATTCATGGATTTCTTGTATATGGATGTCTGTTTGGTTCCATTGTTGAAGTTGATTGTGGTGTCCAGGAAAAAGTTATTGGTGTGGGAATGTTCCAGAGAGAGTTTAATGGATGAATAGTGGTTGTTGAAGTTGTGGTATAGATCTATGAGGGAGTTTAAGATGTCTGTCCAGAGGATGAAAATATCATCGATGTATCTCAGGTATATTATATGTTTTGTGTTGCATTTCCCAAGAAATTCTTCTTCAAGGTGGTCCATTTTGGAGAGCCATCCTAGTACCCATTTATGTTCCCATGGTTTGGACAAAGTGTTTGTTGTCAAATGTAAAACAGTTATGGGTGAGGATGAAATGGTGGAGTTTGGCGACATGTTTGGGGTGGATACCTGAGGGTTGTACATTGTCTTGTAAATATTTCAGGTAGGCAGCTATGCTGTCATTGTGAGGGATACTAGTGTACAGGGAAGTGACATCCATAGTGGTCAGGATGGCATTCTGAGGAAGACTGACAATGTTACGGACTTTGTGGAGGAAGTCACTAGTGTCCTGGAGGAAGCTGGCCCTTTGTATGAGTGGTTTCAGGATGGTTTCTGTGAGTCCTGATATTCCTTCAGTAAGAATGCTGTGGACAGATATGATGGGTCTGCCTGAGTTCCCCTGTTTGTATACCTTGGTAAGCATGTAGAAGGTCCCTGGGTGAGTTTGGCGGGTGGGGGGAGGTGAGTTTGAAGAGATTCTCTTGGAATTGTTTGGGGAAGGATTTGATGATGTCCTTAAATTCCTGGGTAAATTGTGATGTGGTATCTTCTTTGAGCTCTTTTTAGTAGGTGGTGTCAGAGTTGTTGGTTGAACTTGCTAATGAAGTCATCATAGTTGAGGACTACAATGGTGTCCCTTTGTTTGTTGGTTTGATCACTAACTGGTGGTTAGATTTCAGGGACTGTTTGGCTGTCCTCTCAGCGGTGGAGTGATTATGGTGGATATGTTTGTTAAGGATTTTGCAGTCATTTTTTTCCTGAAGCAATCAATGTAACAATCAAGAGCGTAGTTTCATCCATTCTGTGGTTTCAAGTTAGATGATTTTTTTTTCTTATGATTGTTAGTGGAGAAGTGGTAATTGTGAGTGGTGTCATTATTGTGAAAGAATTCTCTGAGGTGGAGATGATAGAAGAATTCTCTTAGCTCTCCACATGTTAGGATGGTATCAGGTTCTGTGGTGAGACAGAGATCCAGTCTCTTAGAGAGTACAGATAATTCAGCTCCAGTGAGGGGTAGTCCTGATAAACTGACGATGTTTGGGTGTTATGTAGTGTCCATGTGGTGGGTGCTAGTGCCATGGTTTCTCCTGGAGGTCGTATTTTGTGGATTGTGGAGTAGTTGGTTCCACTTTTTGTTTTTGTATTGAATGACTGTCATCAGGTTTTTTGGATAATTGTTTTGGATTTCTTGCATGATTCGCAGGTAACTTTCCGGGATTATTTTCCTCCAGTGTGGGGAAGTATGTGATGATGTCTTGTTTGAGGTGGTCCCTTTTGGAGTATGTGAGGTGCAGTAAATGGTTCCTCAGTTTTTCTGAAGTCCGTCTGCAGAGTTGTTCAGCATATTTGGAGTTGTATGTAGGAGTCAGAGGGTTATAGATGGTGAGACTTCTGGGGATGATGTTTTGTTTCTTGCATTTTCTCAGGAAGTAGACGTTGCTGTTAAGTTTTACTTCCTTCTTCTTTATGTTGTGGAGCTTCCATTTCAGATGGCTAAATTCAATATCTTCCATTGTTTTATGCAGTGTAATTGTAGCTGTGTCGGTCCCAGGACATTAGAGGTGGTTGTCAGAGATACAATAAATTAATTTCCCCAGCTATACAGGAAGGGCCCAACGTTCAACCATGTGGAGCTGAACTACCGTGAATACTTATTTCTCCACAGCTTCATTTAATGGAAATATATGTATGTCATTATGGTTAGTAGTAATATACCAATCTAGAAGGGCCCTTATTTGATATGCCACTCAAATGATCAATGTTCTCCTAAAACAAGATTTTTGGTGGGTAATGTAATGAGAATGACAAAAAAAAAGTTAATTGTATGGCAGCAAAGCTATTTTAAGGCTCAGTGGGCCAGATTCTCAGCTCTTGGTGCCATTCTGGAACCTCCCTGGGAAGGGTCTATAACACCTCTCTGCATGGTGTCTGGATCAGGAGTTTATTGGGATCAAGGAGGGAGTACTGTTGTGTTCTGGCAGTGCCTGTCTGGAAGAACATCCCCACAAAGGATGTAGCTCCTTGTGGTCTTATCTTCAGGAAGAGGCGAGAAGACAGTGCCATAGTTAATCTAACTTAAATTCATTATTAATTTACAAGCTGGAGGGAGCTTACAGAAGAGCAACGAAGCTGTTGAGGGAGATGGAGGGATTGACTAGGAAAAAGATGAAAGGAGTTAAACATGTACAGCTCGCTAAGCAATTATGGAAACAACATGAGAACCATCTACTAATATTCAGAGGGTGAAAACTCCAAGGAAGGAGAGGAATTATTTAGCAAGGTAGAGAAAGTGCATAACTAGGAGCAATCAAATAAAATTAAGAAAAATAAAGCTAAGGATAAATGTAAGAAAAATATTGATATGCTGGACAATGGAACAGTTCATCACTGAAAATGGTGGAAACTCTCTCTCTTACATGTAAACCTTTATTGGGAAAAGCACAATGGAACATACTGTACAGGAAAATCCTGCACCGGCCTGGCAGTGAACTAAAAATCCAAAAAATGCAATTGTTCTTTTCTATCTCATAAACTATTCAAAATGTTATATTACTATTATGAAACACCTGTTTATAAAAGAATGAATATACAGAAAATGCCTACACAGACAATATAGATAGTTAGCTTACTCCATACTATACAACTGTCAGTGAATGGGCCCTTTTCTCCAGCTAGGAAGTTTTATCATGAAACCTCCTCTGAGGAAGCTGCTGGCAGTGGCAGTCTTATCAAGTTAAATGCATCTTACTTCCACTAATTCAAAGGTGTGGAAACCTAAATTCTCCCACACAGGGGTCTAGAATCCCAGCTCAGGGGTAGCCTGTTCATCTAGAACTGCAGCATGTCATCCCTGGCACTGCACTTGAAAACTGTTTTGCAACAGATTTTTTTTTTTAATTTATGAAGTGTCACATTCAGACTATACAAAATTGGTCAGATATGCTGACACTGAATTGAAAAGAAATCCCATTGGAGACAGACTGCATGCAAGAGAAATCTCTTAATAGTTACCAAGCAGAAGAGTTACTGGCACTGCATTACACAGAAAGTCAAATATTAAATCCGAACAGAAACTTCTAAGAGGTTCCTTAATTTGATAGCAATTTAAGGTTGCATCCCCAATTCAAGCCAATTTCTCCGTAAGAAAGAATTATGCTGAAACTTACTCGCACTGGTAGCATGAAAGAATGGATACTTATGTAAATGTGGTCAGGTACTTTTATTCCTTAAAACAAACTTCTAAGTTGAACTTGACAGAGATGGTGGTGCCAAAACCAAACTCATCTGCAGAGGAAATGCCAGGATACTCTAGCTTAAACTACAGAGAGAAATGCTTTGTTTGCAGTTCATATGAAACTCCTCATGCACCTTAAATACACACAGACATATGTGTGTACAATGAACAAATCCAGTCAGCTCAACAATGTGAGAGACCCACAATATAAAACTGAGTTGGAGAAAATAAATTTGAACGGAGAGAGCAAAGAGAAGAGTTCCAAGCACTGAGAGCTTCAGTTCTGTGTCACATCTCAAGAAAAGATTTTAGCTGGTGTGTATACTCTGTGATACAGCATGGCCAGCAGGAGAGGGTTAGAAGGGAGCCTTGTTCCCTGTAGAGGGAAGAAAGTTTGCTATAGATTAATTAGAGCACCTGAAGCCAATTAGAGCACCTGCAGTCAGTCACCTGATAAAAACCCCTGCTTCAATCAGACAGGGGAGGAGTTGGAGCAGAAAGGACTGGTGTTGGAGCAGAGAACAGTTTGAAGGGAAGCTAAGAAGTCCAAGACCCTAGGTAAAGGGGCACCTGGCTTGTGCAGAGGGAGGGCAGGAAACCCCCCACAAGCTGAAGGGCAGGAGAGGGAAGTAGCCCAGGGGAAGGAACTGTCAGTTTAAGTGGTTTACCACTATCCTCAGGGCCCTTGGGCTTGGGGCGGCAAAAAAGTTAGAGCCGGCCCTGCCTATTACTATTTTTCTCTGTGGTGTGATATCAAAAGGCCCTGGCCAGGATCCATGGTACGAGGTGCTATATACAAATGCATAGGAAGACACGGTCTATGTCCTGTTGAGCTTACAACCTAAGAATTGAACAGTTTTAAAGTTTTACTAGGAGTTGAGACTCCTGGGTTCCATTTCCAGCTTTGTTTCTAACTTGCTGCCTGATCTCCAACATCTCACTGATGGCCCAATTTCCAGAAGTGTTCAGAACCCTCAGCTCTTACAGTATTCAATGGGAGCTAAGGGAGCTCAGCATCTTTGAAAATCAGGCCACTAAAATCTCTGGGTAGAATCCTGAGACTACTGAAGTCAAGAGGAGTTTTGCTATCATCAATGAAGCACTAAAGCAATAAAGAGATGAAGAACTAGCTAACTGACAGATCTCAAAAAGTAGACATCAATGGGAAATCTTCATCAAGTGGAGCTGTTACCAGTGGGGTTCCACAAGGATTGGTACTAGGCCATTATTAAACAAAATCATTGCTTATAAAAATTTGTAGATGACACAAAGATCGGTGAAGTGGTAATGATGACGACAGAGAAGTCATACAGGGTGATCTCAATCGCTTGGTCAGCTGGGCCCAGGCAAGTAAATGCATTTTAACACAGCCAAATACAAAGATATATATATATATCTTGTGTGACAGACCCAGACCAGTGGGGTACAGGAGTCTGGTAGAGGGCAAATATACTGGTCACTGGATGAGTAGTTTTCTGTTCCCTGAGTGACCAGAGCAGGGTCTGCACTAGAGTAATCAGGAACTTGCTAGAACCAATTAAGGAAGACAGGCTGATTAGAACACCTGCAGCCAATCAAGGCAGGCTAATCAAGGCACCTGGGTTTAAAAAGGAGCTGACTCCAGTCAGGCGAGGGGGAGCCAGAGGAGAGGAAGTGCATGTGAGGAGCTGGGAGCAAGAGGCACAAGGAGCTGAGAGTGAGAGGGTGTGCTGCTGGAGGACTAAGGAGTACAATTGTTATCAAACACCAGGAGGAAGGTCCTGTGGTGAGGATAAAGAAGGTGTTTGGAGGAGGCCATGGGGAAGTAGCCCAGGGAGTTGTAGCTGTCATGCAGCAGTTACAGGAGGCACCATAGACAGCTGCAGTCCACAGGGCCCTGGGCTGGAACCCAGAGTAGAGGGCGGGCCCGGGTTCCCCCCAAACCTCCCAACTCCTGATCAGACACAGGAGGAGTTAATCCAGACTGTGGGAAAGATCACTGAGGTGAGCAAATCTGCCAATAAGCGCAGGACCCACCAAGGTAGAGGAGGAACTTTGTCACACTTGACATGACGAATACCGGCAATGGCTACAGAATGAGGTACTGAGCCCTGGTAAGCAGCGACTCTGAAAAGGATTTAGGGGTTATAGCAAAGAAGCAACTCAACATTAGCTCCAAGTCTGATGATGTGGCCTAAAGGGCTAATTGCAATCCTTGGATGTACAAATAGGGGAGTAAAAAGAGTAGAAGTAGGAGGTGATTTACCCCTTCTTTAGGGCATTGGAGAGACAGATACTGGAATACTGCAGACAGTTCTGACATCCACCTTTTAAGAAAGATGTTGCAAAATTAGAATGAGTGCAGAAAACAGTCAAAAAATGATTTGAGGGCTGAAGAAAATGCCTTCCAGAGAGAGACTTCAAGAGTTCAATTTGTTCAGCTTATCAAAAAGAAGATTGAGAGGTGGCTTGGTTACAGCATATAAGTACCTTCACTGCAAGAACACAGAGGGTACTAAAGGGCTTTTTTTAAGGTAGAGGATCAAGGCATAAGAAGAAACCAATGGACAGAAGCTAAGGCCAGACAAATTCAAATTAGAAATTGGCTCAATTTTTTTTTTTTTAAACAGTTAGGGTGATTAACCACTGGAACAATTACTAAGGGGAGTGGTAGATTCTCTGTCTCTTAATATTTTCAAATCAACACTGGATGCCTTTCTGGAAGAAATGCTTTTAGTTAAACACAAATTATTGGACTCAGCATAAAAGTAACTGGGTGAAATTCAGTGTGTTATTCAGGAGGTCAAACTGGATGACCTAATGATCTATGAATCCCTTTGTATCCCAGTTTCCAGATCTGTAAAATGGGAATAAAACTTACCTGCTTCACAGAGGTGTTGTGAAGGTCAGTTAATGAATGACTGTGAAGTGCTTTGAGATACTTGAATGAAAGGCCCTGTGGTCCTGATCTTAGAAGGTGCTGAGCATCCTCATTTCCGACAGTTTCCAATGGAAGTCGAGAGCACTCAGCATCTTGCAGTACCAGGCTCTATGTGAGTGCGAAGTATTATTAGAAATAGGCTGAGTTTGGAGAAGTTCATAAATCTTAAAAATGCTTCATTTTAGATCTTGTATATTGCGGAAGCTTACATACGACTCCTTAGGATTTATATGGTGACAAGTAGCTATAATGTAAGCTAGTAGTACACGTTTTTTTTATTCTAAGTAGGACTGAGCTAATTGCCAAGTAACAAAATTTACTCACTATCACGACAAACGTGACACTGGTATTGGAACACTGAAAGGCACGCTAGCTCTTGCTCAACCCCAGCTATTTAAAAACAATGAAATGAAGAAGGTATTTATTCCCCTTTCATCTAACCTTGGAGGGGAGAAAGTCACTGAGCTTGAGAAGTTTTCTATTAAACGTGTCTTCATACAGACAGCTCGTAGAAGGGTGATTACATGGACAACATCAATTTAACTATACTGCTGCCTGAAATGATTTTACAGCCTTCGTTAACATCTGCCATTACTGTAAGTGAAAGAGGCTAGAGAAAAAAAAATCTATTTTTCAGGTTAGTTACTTTGGGTATAGTCAGCATCTGAGGGTGGCCAGGGGCTGTGGCCCTAGCAAAGAAGGGAAAATACAACAAAAGGAGAAACAAAGCACTGTTCCTTTAAAGCACTCCCTTTTTGGTATGGAGCCTGACTACTCTGGCTGACTGCCAGGGACTCAGAACCAAGGCTTTCCTCACTTGGTCCAAACGGAAAAGGAGTCCATTGTCAAACACTTGCAGGCTTGCTTCAGTAAGAGGAAACCAGTAATAAAGGGAAATAATTTTAACTTAAAGTCTCTAGAGAGAAGTATAGTCTGCCAGTGTGGCTAAAGCAACTAGCTGCCCAGGTTCTTCATTCTTCTTTGTCAGCAATCTCATGGCTTTATTATTTCCTGAACTAGAAGGAAGTGTTCAGTGCAACTAATGCAGCAAGGTTTCCAGAGTCTTCATGTCTCCTGGCCTTATTATCTCCCTGGACTAAAAGGGGTGAGTATTTCCTTCCCTCAGGGAATCCCCAAGCTACTACTACTTGATATACCTGGCTCAATGAGTCCAATGGAAATTTCCCTTTTTCAGACTGTAGGCTGGGCAGTTTTTCTGGAGCAGGGCAGAGTCCCTTGAAAGGCATTAACCCATTTCCATGCCACAGCATGAGGTATGTACATCTCTCCTGTCTGTGGGGCAATCATAAACAAGTAATATTTCATTGTTTCCTCTATAGAGAGTGCTAGTCAATTTTACCTCTTTATATAGAGCTTCAATGTAGCAACAGGTGAGTGCAAAAAAATTAAAATAGGAAAATATGGCTAAAGCCACTAAAATTAGCAGGGGGAGTCAAGGCAGATGTAGTACTTCTAATTCATTTTTGAAATTGACAATATATCAAGCTGATTTTGTCCATGTAGCATTATGTGCCTATAAAAGAGCCAAATTCTCTTATAAAGTGGATCACAGTTGTGGGTGCCAAATACTTGAAAATGTGGCCCTGAGCGCTAAGGCCTGGATCCACCATTGCAGTGTTTAACTTTTAGGAGCTTAAAAAAATCACTAGAAAAACACTTTGCAATCCACAAAGACTAAGTTAGTTGCCTAGGTTCCCTATCCAATGGGATGGGAAGAGACAGGTGTCTAAGAAAGTTATTCACAAAAGCCAGCATGCTAGGCCCAGAGCCATCTAGGCTAGCCAATGGGAGATACCAAGGAGAGGAGTATGTCCTAAGCTCTGCCAGGGATAGGTGCCTAAGTCTGGGCTGCAGGGAGGTGACTGTGATCCAAATCAGGAATCCCTCTCCTGTAGTGTGAAGAAGTGTGCACCCCACGCCAGCTTGATAGGGTTAATGAGGGCTTGAGAGGCCAGTTAGGTTACCTGGCATCACCTGCGAGAGGGAGGGCCAGGGTTAATTAAGAGTGAAGCCCAGCTGGGGAAGGTCTGGGACAGCACTATAAAGCCTGGAGGCTGAAAGCAGAAGGGAGCTGCAGGGGAAGAAGGCTGCAGTCACTCATTGCCCTGGGAGGAAGGAGGCCACCAGGAACAAAGAGGAAGTCCAGGGGGAGAGTAACCCCTGTAATACTGACCCCTAGTAAGAAGTCTGGCAAGAGGCTCAAAGAGGTGAAGTAGCCACAAGGAGTAGAGCAGGCTCCAATAGTAAACCCAAAAGCAGCCAAAAAGATGGGAGGCGCCAGGTAGGAATGAGCCTACGGAAACAGCAACAGGGACTAAGCAGACTTGAATTGCTGATTGTAGGGTCCCTTGTCTGGAACTTGGTGTATTGGTTGGGCACAGGTTCTCCTGCCAACCACAGGTAGAGTGGCATAGACTCCCGAGCAGGGGCTGAACACTGTCTGGTGATGGCATTTGGGCAGTTTTCCTTTTGGACTTTGTAACCTTGGGGACCTGGCCGGAGGGCCCAGTTACCAGAATAAAGACTATCTCAGAGCGAGCAGCAATCTATGCTGCAACAACTACGTTCCCAGACCTAGATGCAAGGAGGTGCACTAGCGGTGAGTGGGAACCCTGTTACATGGAGTTGGGGCAGCTCCAGGCACCAGTGCACCAAGTGTGTGCCTGGGGTGGCAAGCCATGGGGGGCGGCCTACCGGTTGTTGTGAGGGCGGCAGACAGGCTGCCTTCAGCGGCATGCCTGCGAGAGGTCCGCTGGTCCCGCTGCTTCCGTGGCAATTCGGCAGCATGTATGCCAAAGGTGCGGGACCGGCGGGCCTCCTGCAGGCATGCTACCGAAAGCAGCCTGACTGCCGTGCTTGGGGCGGCAAAATACATAGAGCCGTCCCTGCATGGAGTCAAGAAGCTTAGGTGCTTAAGTTGTTTCTTAGTGAGAATGAATTAGGCATCTGCCTCACTCTACAAAAATGGCTGCAGGAGGTGGTGGTGCCCACCTTATAACTTTAAGTCCAGTGGTTAGAGCACTCTCCTGGGATGTGGGAGACCCAGGCTCAATGCCCCCACTCTGAGGGGGAGAAAGGATTTGAATAGGGGTCTCCCACCTCCCAGAACAGTGTTCTAATAACAAGGACATTCTGATGTGGGTCTTTCCCAGTCTCTCCTGTAAAGCTGTTCCACTGTGGATCTCAGCTCCCTGCCTTCCCAGATCGAGGGCCAGACAGGCTGAGCTCCCAAGCTCTCTGCCTCACTGGCAGCTGGACTAGAAGGCTCTCTTCAAAAAAGTGAAATAGACAAGAACTTTCCTGGTGGGCAGCCAGGAAGCCAAAAAAATTGTTGTGTTTCTCTCAAAATTTAAGATTTCTTGAAATCCCTGCCTGTGAAAATTTTCATGGTTTTGACATTTTATCCTGATTTGGGATGGAATTTTTTTGAAAATGTGGAATTTTTCACAGGCAGGGATTTCCATTTCTCCTAGCCAGCTCCGGTCATAATGCTAGAACTCCAGTTAATACGGCTAGCTTATCCCTCAAACATGTCATCCTTGTACATACATGCATTTTAAAAGTTGGAAAACAGGGAGCTATACTGAATTGACTTAAACCTCCAGAATGCATTTTTTCCATGCTTGTTTCATTTGAGGTGAACCAGGTTCAGATAACTGTGGGACACAGGAATGCAACGGTTTGCAGGAAGTGAGGGGGCCTGTTATAAAACCTGGGAAAAATTAGACTGGGATTCAGCACTTTTAAATGTCCAACATCTGTTTATCAAAATATTCCTATATTTCACTTGTCTTGGATTACCCACCATGTGTGTTAAGATACATCCACAGGGGTCATTATGTTAGTGATTCATCCTTTAATTTTAATGGCAAGCCATACATTTTCCTGTACTAAAGTCAAAAATGTTGGTCTGGCTTTATCAAGTGCTAATGAAGTATTACATGCCACTTTTTTCATAAAATTACCCATGTATCTACCCCATGATGTGGGGTTTAAGATTTCCCTGCCTTTCTTCATAGAAGATAGTATGTACACGTGTTCTAATGTTTGACTTATATTAAATATATTTATTGAACAAGAGGGATGTGCAGCAGGAGATGGTCTGTAAGACTAACATATTTCGTAGGAATTAAGCAGAATCTTTTGCTAAGAGTATATGTCTGCCCTTAGAAGTAGATTAAATAGGCTAGTCCACAACCAGAGCCAGCTAGGAACCCCATTCCATATTCCACCAGCAGATGACGAAATGCTAAGTAAATATGGAAATTCAAAGTATAGACAAACATGCTTTGGAACTTTACTGTTGTTCTATTCCTAACAGGACAAAATGAGCTTGGGCTGAGGGTTTGGCAGATCTCTTGCTTCAATGTGCTATCACGTAAAAAAATTGAGGGCTTGTCTGGACATAGGATTTCAGCCAATAGTCACGTAGCTAATAGCTAATGTAGCTGCACCCTGCAAAGCCCTAGCCGAGACTGGATAAAAACTGCTATACAATGTGTAGGGCCCTACCAAATTCACAGCCATGAAAAATGTGTCTGGACCATGAAATCTGATCTCCCCTGTGAAATCTGGCTATTTTAGGGGAGACCAGATTTCACAGAGTTGGGTGGCCAGAGAGCAGCAGCTGCTGGCCAGGAGTCCAGCTCTGAAGGCAGTGGCACCGCCAGCAGCAATGCAGAAGTCAGGTGGGTGGGGGTATCACTTTTGGGGGAGGGCAAGGCTGGGCTGACAGGTAGGCAAGTGGGTGACCATCCAGGGCTCAGTGCTCCCTCCCTCCACAGCCAGCCTAAGACCCCTTAACTCCCAAGCACTGAACTCCATCTGCTAGTCCTGGAGGGGATGGGGAGGGACAGGACTTCATTTTTCTCTGCATGGGCTGCTTGCGAGGCAGAGTCACACCCACCTCTGGGAACATCCCCTGGGCTGCAGGAAGCACCGCAGCTTCTGGCTGGGAGTCCAGCTCTGAAGGCAGTGCTGCTGCCAGCAGCAGTGCAGACGTGAGTGTGGCATGGCATGGTATGGTATTGCTACCTTTACTTCTGCGCTGCTACTGGTGGTGGTGCTGCTTTCAGAGCTGGGTACCTGGCGGCCAGCAGCTGCCCAGCTCTGAAGGCAGAAGCACAGAAGTAATGGTGGCAATACTGGAACCCCCTACATCAGCCTTGTGCCCCACCTCCCCATTTTGGGTAGGGACCCCGATGGTTTCAATACCATGAAATTGCAGATTTAAATATTTGAAACCGTGAAATTTACTATTTTTAAAATCCTATAACCATGAAATTGACCAAAATGCACCATGAATTTGGTAGGGCCCTAATGATGCGATTTGCACCTCTATAGCTTAACCCTGCTTGAACCCACAGCTTTGTCTATCCATGCCTGGAGTTTGCATGGCACAACTTGGGAAACAGCATGCAATCTCAGAGGATTTGCACCCAGTGCCCAGAAGGTATAATGTCTTACACAGGGATCAGACGTCCCTTCACAGCTCCTGGGCACTCAGAGCACTTGCCCCTGTCCCGGATCTCAAGCGCCATTATATAGCTTTTAACATTTGCAAATGGTGGGTAAAATGAGAGAATCTAACAAGAAAATTGTCAGTTTGAATACATACAAAAGATGATGTTCCCCCTTGCAGGGCAGAGGGCCCATGCTAGGCTTTTCAGCTGTGTAATGGAAAATAAAATTTTAAAAATAAATCTCTACTACTAAAAACAAAATAACTGCCCAAACTTGAAATGTAAAGGGCAGTGACCTCTTCAAAGTATTCTCCATCTTACAGCCAGGTCCAAGATTCCTCAGATTATACCCTGTCTCTACTAGTATTAAGCTGGAGCCATAGGCATTTAAAATTTGTCACTAAATCTTCCTGGGATGAACTAAGAAAGGGAACATTTAGGCTGAGTATTAGGAAAAAGTTTCTGACTGTAAGAACTATTAAGCCTGTGGAATAATAACCCGAGGAAAGTTGTGGAAATACCTCTACCCAGAACTTTAAAATTTAGCCTGGACAAAAGATTAGTAAAATGTATAATAGAGTTCAATGCACTTTCAGGGAAATGAGATTAGACAAGCACTTCTCAATTTGTAAGATCTGATCCTTGGATAGGTCCTGAGAGTGTGCTGAGGAACAGAGAGATCAGCAAGTTCTCACAGTTGCAAGGATCTAGGAGCAGTCCTGGATGAATATGACGGAGCAACTTGCCAAATGAGTGCCTGGCCAAATATCCAAGCCATCTAGATTACCTTGCCCAAAAAGTCTTCCTCCAATTGCTCCTGGGCTTCCTCACTCTCTCCAAGATCTCCTCAAAGAGTCTCAATATCAAACTTCCCTTCCCAGGTTTTCCTTCTCCAGTAGTCCAACTCTCTATGCAGTTCCTCCAACAGCTGCTCCCTCTGTCACCACACAGGGGCTTCCCCAGCCCTTACTGGAGAAAGCTGGAGCTCTTACCTTTTCCTTATCTCTCTTGCTCTCTGAAGAGAGACTCCTATCAATGGGCTATTGCTGCTTCCCCAGTCTCCCCTGAACCAATGAACAGAGATCCTTTATATCTTTGTCCCCATTCCCAAGATCATTGCAGCAAGGCCTACAACTCCCCACTGTCCTGGGAACTATGCCCAGACTTCCACTCAGTCTGGGCTGGAACCAGGGAGTGCTTTGAAGTGTATGTTATTATGCCTCCATGCCATGTTACACACATTGTTGGAGACTTAGAATCATAGAATCTCAGGGTTGGAAGGGACCTCACGAGGTCATCTAGTCCAACCCCCTGCTCAAGGCAGGACCAATCCCCACACTGATTTTTGCCTCAGATCCCTAAGTGGCCCCCTCAAGGATTGAACTCACAACCCTAGGTTTAGCAGGCCAATGCTCAAACCACGGAGCTATCCCCCCTCACACTGACCTATCCCTCCCCCAAAGTAAACCCACTTTGGAATTTGGGGTCAGAATCCCTTCCTCCTAGGAAAACTCAGACAATCCTCCTGTAACCTCCTCTTAGATCCTCTCCTCAGAGCCCCCTCCTACCAATTTCCCCATGGACTAGGTTTAGACCATTATTCTTTAAAAGTTTTTCTTCCACTTACCTTTCCGTCAAAAGAAAGGACAAAAGAAAAACTGTCCATAGACCAAATTTCTGTTCTTCAGATGAAGCATGTCCTGGCCACAAGTAAGCTACATCAACAGAAATCCGATTCTAACACTAGTATTTTGTTTAAAGAAAAGGTTTGACACTTTAAGTAGGATTGCCAACTTTCTAATTGCACAAAACTGAACCCCTTGCCTCGCCCGTGCTCTGTCCCCTTTCCTGAGGCTCTGCCCCACCCCTTCTCTAAAGCCCCGCCCTCACTCACTCCATCCCCCCTCCCTCCATCGCTTGATCTCCCCCTACCCTCACTCCCTTTCACTGGGCTGGAGATGTGGGAGGGAGCGAGCGCTCCAGCTGGGGGTGCGGGCCCTGGGGTAGAGCGAGAAATGAGGGGTTCAGGGTGTGAGAGGGGGCTCCAGGCTGGGGAAGAGGGTTGGGGTACAGGAGGGGGTTCTGACCTGGGAAGGGGGCTTGGGGTGCAGGCTCTGGCCGGGCAGCGATTACCTCAGGTGGATCCTGGTTGGTGGTGCAGTGGGGTAAGGCAGGCTCCCTGCCTGCCCTGGCTCCGTGCTGCTCCTGGAAGTGGCTGACACATCCAGCACCTAGGTGGAGGTACAGCCAGGAGGCTCTGCGCGGTGTGTGTTGCCTGCAGGCGCCACCCCCGCAGATCCCATTGGCTGCAGTTCCTGGTACTGGGTGCGAGGGCAGCATGCAGAGCTTCCCTGATTGCCCCCAGCCCCTAGGGGCTGCACGGACATGCCGGCCACTTCTGGGGAGCTGTGCAGAGCCAGGGCAGGCAGGAAGCCTGCCTTAGCCCCGCTGCACTACTGACCAGACTTTTAACGGCCTGGTCAGCGGTGCTGATCGGAGCCTCCAGGGTCCCTTTTCAACCAGGCGTTCCGGTCGAAAACTGGACGTCTCTCAACTCTAGTTTTAAAGAGTACAAAAACATTTCTGAAAGACATTGCACTAGTTGAAATTTCAAGGAGAACAGAGGAAACAGTTCAGAGAACTCCTGAATGTGATTTCGTTTTATAAGGAATTCAGTTATAATTTATGCTGATGGAAATGCTCTAGCCAAAGGAAGGACTGTATTCAAGATCTAATTTAAAAAACCCCACCAAAACCAAGATATCTCAAAGAATGACTAGAGGCAAATACTGATTAATATAAGAAGCTATTTTAATATGGATGGGCTGGCCCAACTTCTGGAAAAGCAAAGAGAATACTGAAGTGTGAAATCAAGTCTATTTTGATATTCGCACTTAAGCTTTGTTCCTGCAAACACTTTTTATGAGCAATTTTAGACATGTGAGGACTCCAATTAAGCTTTTTTTTTTTTTTTGGCCTTTCAGTTCACCTTGAGTAGATTAAAGTCAGTTGCCATAAAAATTACACACAAATTCCACAGTACCCACAACTTGATACTTTAATCCCCTGATCTTACAAACACTACTCTTACACATTAAGTTACCCAGGTCAATAAGTGTTTGCAAGAACCTGGGCTTTGAAGTAACAACCTGTGGGTAATGTGGAGCTTGTGGGTAGTTATTGTGACAGATGACTCCAATCTTAAAAGGGAAACTGAAAAGCAAAAAAGAAAAAGGAGTTGAGTCCCAATTTAAACACTCTCACTGAATAAGCTGGGGAAGCATTCAGGAGAGAAAACTATTTCCTGCAAACACTTTCCTCGGAATATTCTTTCAAATTTTTAATAGAATTTGCTTTGGCTGTGCTCACATTCCTTTATTCTATTTCTGCTAACTTTCAAGAGATGAATGTGCACACACAAGCAGTGATTGAGCGTTCTTCACGTCCTGTAAAAGAAGTGTGCTCTCTTGCTCAAGCAGTTAAGGTTGGAAAGTTAGCTAAAACCATCACTCACTTAGGATTCGAGCCTGCAAGGTACTGAACACTCTAGACTTGATCCAGCAAAGCACACTGTTCTAATATAAGTGCACTGAAGTCGAAAGGGTTACTCCCATGCTAAAGTTCAACATATGCTTAAACGCTTTGCTGGATTTGGGCCAGGGTGCTCAGTACCTTGCAGGATCAAGCCTTTATCCCCCCACTCTTGTAAGTTTTCCCACATGGACGGATCCCATCTGCCTGCACAGAGCCGACTGAAATCAGTGGCGCTTCATGCAGGTGCAGGAGTCTGTCACCACTGAACAATTTGAAGGATCAGGGCCAACTGGTGCCCTAATACTACACCAATTAAGGCAATGGTAGTTTTGCCATTTACTTCAGCAGGAGCAGAAACAGGCCCTTAAAAAGACAGGGAAGACAGAACTTTGCCATATATCAATTAAAAAAAATTATTAAAGCGAATGTTAAAAAAGTTATATAATACACAAGTTAAGACAAGAGTGTCTGTACATTTGGGTATAGTGCTCAGATTATTCACAAACAGAAAGTTTGTTTTAAAAGTCATCAGATACATACAGTGGATAATCAGCAATAACCCAAATTTAGGTGGATAAATTTAACAATACAGTTTAGGTGTTAGCATCCAAGTATTTGGGTGCATCACTCATGAAAAGTTATACAGGGAGTTGGTTGTGGAAAGCAAATATATCAGTGAGTGAAGACTGTCCCTCAGTAAATGAGAATTTAGGGTAGGTTGTCCATTAGAAAATACAATCCATCAGGAAAGTATTTTAGTTACTTTCCTAACCGCACTTCTCATCGGCACTCCATCTCATTCCTCCTGGTATTGCTAATGTCTGGTGATGTGTTCTAGGTAGATGTCCCTCGACCACCTGATGGTGTCCGACACCATGAGTTGCCGCATCAGCAGAGCATTGACTGATTCTGCATTCCTGCAACACTCGCTTATTACGGGGGTCCCATGCTCCCAGGGCTCCGATGATCAGTGCGTCTGTCTGAACTTGATAACCCTTAGCTCTCAAGGTTTTGACCTGAGGGGTGTATTTCTCCACCTTTTGAGCTTGGGCATTGTGGAAGGCTGGGGTCCTGTTCTCAAAGGGCACTGCGACGTCCACCATTATGATCATCTTCTGGTCCTCGCTGGTGATGACAATGTCCGGTCACAGTTGGCTGTCAGTTCTGGGGATGGTGGAGTTTACGGCCACCTTCTCTATAGGTGGAGGGATGGCTCTGACTAGGAAATCTTGGATGGTGTTGTGTCGCAGCTGCCAAGCTCTCGAATGGGGCTTGCAGCTAAACAGGACATGGGATAGGGTCTAGTTGGAATAGCTGCACTTCCTGCATCGCTTGTCCCGATTTCCATGGTGGATGGCTCTGTTCAGCAGAACGCCGTTGAGCCGGGCCCTGTGGATGAACCTCCAGTTGGCAAATCGGGTGAAGCCGCCCCCGTGGAGGAAGTGGTTATTGGCCTTGACCTGGTCCGGCTTCTGTTTCAGGTTTTCCACATATTGGCAGCTGACTGCATCCTTTAGGGTCCTCTCCAGCATGGTTATAGCCCTCAGAGTGATGATTGTACGCTCTGCACTCTTCATCTGTGGCACCAGGACTTCCAGCTCCTGGTGTTCCTCGTTTCTCCAGTCGTCGTGTAGCATTGCGGGCAGGAGTCCAGAGTGAAGCTAAGTCTCCCCCACCTCTTCCAAATTCACTTTCCAGTGAGCCACTCAGGTAGGTGGCAACATCTTGGTTGGAGGGGCGATTCACTTCTTGATGACATCCTGCATAGCATTTTCTGCAATGTTCCAAACCATGGTGTCCGGGCACGTCAGAAGGCGTGAGTGATCACGGCAACGTTGTATAGATCACCCATATGAGGGACGTTGGCGCCGCCCTGCCTGTGCGAGATGTACACTGGTTCATTGCTCTCTCTCTGGGGAACAGCCAGCCACTTCTTCACTAGCTACCTGATGTGTTATCTGCCTCGTTAAGAGGTACCTTCATCACAGCAGATCCCCTCAGGACGAATGAGATACAGGGGATCAGGAAGGTGTTGATCTTCTGCCATGGTGCCAGTAGGAAGGAGTCGATCCAGGCCACATCTCATAGCATCTCCGTGATGGTATGCTCAGGTGTCTGCTGGACGCAGAAACCTGTGGGTGTGCCAAGATGTTGGTATGCTTGCCCGTCCTCGAGGAAGATCATGGGTTCACCCTGGATCTGAAATGGCGATGCCTGGACCGAGTTCCTTTTACTGCCATTGATATGCAGGGATGTACACTTCCTCACATTGAAGCAGAGTCCCATCCAGTTGGCAGTCTGGCTGGTAACGTTGAGCATTTGTTGGAGACTCTCAGGGTTATCTGCATAGGCCAGAATACTCATGCTGTTGCCATGCAGATTGACACTGCCTAGACCACTGGAGATGGCTCGAATTAGCGGCTCCATGGCTTGCTTCACGCCGCTACGGATAGGAATTTCAGGCCTCTCTCCTTCCATGGAGTGGATGGTGGTGGTGCAGCCTTCATAAAGTTCCCAGATCAGTTGGAGAAAGTTTTCAGGCATCCTGAACTCTCGTAGCATGTCAAAAATGTGCTGGTTGTCCATCGATCCAAAAGCAATAGCCAGATCAAACCACGCTATGGCACATTGCTTCTGTGCCCTCCTGGCCATGTGGATGGTGGTCTGAAGGACAAAGTTGTGTTTGTAACAGCCTTCTCACAACGTGAAGCCTTTCTGGATGAGCTGATGGCTCCTCCATTCACAGACCAGTCTGTTATACTATCCGCGAGGCAGCTGGCATACAGTTTGTACATGGTGGAACAGAGAGAGATGGGTCTCCAGTTGCTGGGGTCATCTCACCTCCTTTCTTGTAGACGAGCATGGTCATAGACTTCTTCCAGGAGCTGGGAGTACAGCAGAACTTTTTCCTTTGTTGAAAATGGCAGTTAATCCCAGGCAACTGAGTTCTCATTTTTTCAGGAGGCTGTAGTGAATGCCATCTTTTCCTGGGGCTGTTTTTTGGTCTTTGTAAATCTAGTTGCTACTTCCCATGATGTAAAGTCTTGTTTCAGGTCCTTTGCATAGTCAACCCGGGGTAGAGGATGAAGGCACACTGGATGCTGCATATCATTCTGAGCTACACGGTCAAACACCCCCTTGAAGTACGAGAATAGTCTCTTGGACAGGATGGCACAGTAAGATGAGGGTCCATCGAGGATCTCTCCCATAGCCTTAGGGCCGGTAGAGCTTCTGGATCCTGGATGCTGCTGCTGGATAATAGCGATGACTCATGTTCCTTCTCCTGGCTTCTCTCATGTTGTTGTTATGGCCCGTTGCAGGAGTTCTGTGAGCAGTCGATGTGTTCTCATGAGTTCCCTTTTTCCCAGATACAGTTTCTGCAGAAAGGTCTTTAGTGAGCCTGTCTACAAGGAGGTCAAAGTCATCGAAGGAAGCTGTTCTCACCAATTCCTCTATCCAAGCGGTTTGCCATAGTGTGGCGGCCCTCACCGAAGGCTGCTGCTTGTCTGGCTGCTCAATCTCCACCAGCTCAGCCTGGAAAATTGCTGTGGAATTAGTCTGTTGCCTATTTTCTTCCTGGTGTTGAGAACAATAACCCAACCCCCAGGTTACAGAAACATGCTGTAAGAACTACTAAGTCAGACTAGTCTCAATGGCAAAAAATAGTCCTGATGACATCTGACTCTCAAACTTCCATTAATATCCTGTGGTAAATGACCATATCAGAGTGTGAACCACTGATCTTTCCACACATCATGTATCCTGGGTCAACTTATATTGAACAAGCCACTTAAATGGCATGCCGGGCATTGTTTACAAATCTATTCAGAGAGATTCCAAGTGTCAACTGGTATTTAGTGCCAGGCATTTCTTGTTGGGAATCCGTTTGTTTTCCTGCTCTAGATTCTGGCTACTAAACCATTTGATTTTACCTTATTTCAGTGTATTTTTAAGAAGTTAGAATACTTTGCACTGCATTTACAGTAGAATGAATCAACTGGGACATTTCTACCAGAGATATTTGTCAAAAGAAGAGCAGGAATCTCCATCAATCTGTATGCAGAGCTCCTGACACAGTCAGTGGAATTTTGGAGAACAGATCAATTGTAGTTTTGGGCACTTAAGATGATTATACTCTATTATACAACCAATCTTTTAAAAAAAGATTTTGCATTTCTTGGCTTTGTTACATCTCTGGGAATATGTCAAGCTAAAATTTGTTTTCTAGAAATTTTTTTTTTAACTACAGAAAAAATAAACCTGTGAATCTATTAAAAAACAAAACTTATTCGTGTGAGTTAATACTATAAGTAGTGTCATAGTGAAAGTGACCAAAGATTTATATTACACTGCAAAGAATTGGCAGTAACCTTATTTATAAGACTCATCCAAGGTCTTTGACATTGTCAGTTATTACCCTATTATTTCAGAGACTAACTAAACTCTGACTCAGGGGAGGGTAGTCGAGTTTGTGACAGAAGCAGGAAAAAAGGAAGGGACAAGATGGAGAAGACAGAGTGCAAAAGAAAATTTAAAGAAAGAAATGAGGAGAGTGTGAAAGGCAAGAGATTTAACTGAATCAAAAGGGAAGAGAAAAGCGAAAGGAAAAAAAAGTCAGGCTGAAGGATTAAAATGAGTATAATGAAAATGTAAGAAATTAAAATCTAGTGAAAAATACAAAATGAAAATGATGGTTGGGAAATAAAGGAAAACTGTACCATTAGAAAAAAAAAACAACATTTGAGAGGATGAAGACGTATTAGAAGGACAGTGAAACTGAAAACGTAGACAAAGTAAAAACAGCAAAATAAATCAATATAAAAAGGATTAAAGGAAAGGAAATAGGAAAGGAAAGTAAAGAAGATGATAGTGCATTTTTATTATAATGAAGTTTGCTGCCAACATTTGTTGTATGATAACATCTGCTATGAATTCTCTGAAACCTAATGTTATTTTGAGACTGTAGGGTAAATTTTTAAACTGTTTTTCAGGGCTTTAAGTTATGCAGCTATAATTAACATCATGGGGTTAGTGACTCAAACTTAAAACCTTGCAAACCACGTTGAAAACGAATCCCATTTTATATCCATACATGGCTGTTTGTGTAGAAGCACACATATGCATCTGCATGCGCATGTGCATGTTTTCCAATGCCACTTCCACACTCCAATTTAAAGGCAAGCGTGTGATAGTTATTGTGTACTGCATTTAACTGTAACATATGTTCAACTTTCTATTAATACATTACTTACTACGGACCTCAGTTGTTTTAATTTTACCTTCCAGCTTCATTCCATTTTTTCCTTTATTTTCTAATATAGACGAATGTGTTATCTTCAGCATTACTTCATTTCCTTTGCTTTTCCCTCTACATCTCTCTTTGTTTACATTGTGCTGTCTACCTTCTTCCTTATAGTCTCTCTCACTCTCCTTTTTATCTTCCGTTTCTCCCCACCGCCCCAAACTCTCTGTCTCTTGGTACCAGAGTTCTTTTTTTTTTTTACCTTACCCCATTAATGACTCATCTCAGCCCCTCAAAGTAGGGCTTGGAAGCTTTACCACTGTCCAACCGAAAAGCCAACTCCCCTGTCCCCAATCTCTGGGAAAGAAGAGGAGGATGCTGGGAGTCCTAGTCAGGGGCGGCTCTAGAAATCACGCTGCCCCAAGCAGCGCGGTGCACTGCGCCGCCCTTCCCCGGTCCTGCGGCGGGTCCCTTCTTCCCGCGGCTCCGGTTGAGCTCCCGCAGACTTGCCTGCGGCAGGTCGACCGGAGCTCGGGACGAGCGGACCTGCCGGAGGCATGACTGCGGCGACTGCCCGGGTCTCGCGGCTCCGGTTGACCTGCCGCAGTCATGCCTGCGGGAGGTCCAGCCGAGCCGCGGGACGAGCGCCCCCTCCGCAGTCATGCAGGTCCGCTCGTTCCGGGCTCCGGTCGACCTGCCGCAGGCAAGTCTGCGGCAGGTCCGCCGGCCCAGCCTCCCGCCCTCCCAGGCGACAGGGGACGCCCCCTAGATTTTGCCGCCCTAGGCACTAGCTTGTTTTGCTGGTGCCTAGAGCCGCCCCTGGTTCTAGTAGGGTGCTGCTTCTAGAACTTGTTTGACAGTTCCATGTTTTGTATGGTCTCCAACTAGTAAGGATCTGATGAATGTGAAGCCCAGCCTCAGAGCCACTTCCTGCTGAAAAGGAGAAGCTGCATTCTTGGTTCCTCCTTCCTTGCTAAAGCTGCAGTGGGTGCATGTGTCTCCAATACTCTAACCATCCCTTCTGGTTGCCAAAAGTAAATCTGTTTTTGCTAGATATAACAAAAAGCAAGGTGTCACATAAAGCAAAACTTGTAATTAAGTGTAAGCAGTCAAAGACTGAGCTTAGAATGACAAAATGTGAGAGACTATCACATTTCTTTAATTCTCCATGAGTTAACGCAAAACAAACAAAACCAACCAAAAAACCCAAAACCAGTGCAAGAGCCATTCTTTACTAGAGAAAGTTATAGATATAGCAAGAGCTAATGAATCAAGAAAAGCCCTGTTGAAAAAGATAACCATTTTAATACAAGGTGATGAAACGTAAATGCATTCAACAGAAATGGGATTTGCCAGCACTCACTGATAGGGTGACCAGATGTCCCGATTTTATAGGGACAGTCCTGATTTTTGGGTCTTTTCCTTATATAGGCTCCTATTACCCCCCACCCCGTCCCAATTTTTCACACTTGTTGTCTGGTCACTCTATTCACTGATAAAACAAAGGAATATAAAGCTCTTATCTAATCTAGCAAAAATCAGCAATTCACCACCAGTGCAGCTCAATCAATAGTAGCAGAGATAGGGAAAAGCACCTAACCCTTGTCTGCACTAGTGCTTCAACCTTTCTAACACCAGAGATGCCAAACTGGTGGTGAATTATGGCTCCAACATTTGCTATTTTACATGCAGCTAGAGAGGCAGGCCAATACCCTACGTAGTAACAAGAGCAGCAGCTTTGTATGATGAAAGACACATAACTTGTACCAATCCTGTGGCTCAAGACATATGAATGTAAAAAATTACCCCACTGAAGGTCTTCACTGTGCAAAATGTAATAAAGAGAATCACTCTACCAAGGGTTGCAATTATGATTTATGCAAAGCCATGTATATTGCTGACCCAACAGTTGACCGGGGAAAACTTTTCTGATCACAGTATACTTTTTATTGATACATAGAGTTGATTAGGAGGGAACCAGAGTAGATTAATTGGGGGAGCATGGGGAGAAATGAATTGATTGTGGAGAGACAGAGAGCATGAGTGAGTGAGTGCATGCATGCGCAGAATCGTAATGGGTCAAGCAGAAAACAGATTGGGGGGTTTTGGAGACCATATAATGGATACTGCCAAGGCAACTGCAGTCTGGCTTTGCCTGTACTCAACTCATTTTACTTGCTGATCTCTGGATGCCCAGCCTCCTGCCTTTCTCCTGCTCTGCTGCTGGACTCCTTTTCTCTGTCCTCTCCCTGTGAAAAGTCAAAATGCCCCAGTATAGATGAGAGCTGTTCTTCCTCCTGAGCCTGGTGCTATAGTTTGAGTAAGGTAAAAGAATCCAAAGGTGAGCGGTGACCCTGGTGCGAGAGACCTGAGGCAGAGATTGCTGCAGAGAGCAAGAGAACCAGTGAGAGGAGTGTCAGCTCCAGAGAGAGCAGCAAGTCAGGAAGAGAAGGGAAAATGTGCAGTTCACCCGCATTCTTTTTGGCCTTTTAACTTGTGCATTTGGAAAGGTATGGCAAATTGAGAAACTGCCCCACAGCAAAGATCTCTTATTATTCCCCCTGCCCCACCTCCACTTTATTTTCCCTTTCTCCAATACTAACGTATCCTTCCCCGACACACAACACTTCAGTGGCTTATATTCCCTTGGAAATCTCCCAGCTGTATGGCAAGACTCACCCCACGTCAGAGGGCAGGTGTGAGGATGTCTTTAAAATCATAGTATCAGAGGGGTAGCCGTGTTAGTCTGGATCTGTAAAAGCAGCAAAGAGTCCTGGGGTACCTTATAGACTAACAGACATATTGGAGCATGAGCTTTTGTGGGTGAATACCCACTTTGTCGGATGCACTTTGCTGCTTTTAAAACCATACATTCCCTGCTGAAATCAGATTGCACGGAGGTCCATGAAGAAATTCTCCACATCCTCCCATCAAAGAAAGTGAACTGACTTGCAAACATCAGGTGTACCTTAATTCCAGTCTTGGTATCTTAAAGAACCACCCCCAAAACCACACACCTTATTGCACTTGGATTCTATTTTAATATTTTCTTCTGGTCTGTCTTCATGCTTACTCTTTTTTCCCCAGGCTGTATGTTAAAAATGTTTTCTGGGTGAGCCCATCAGACCAAACACTGATGCTCATGTGGAATTTATTTAGGGGAGGAGGGAAAACCTTTAAACTGAGTGGTTTTGTTATTCTGAATTGGTTTTACATTTTGTGTGTACATAGTGGAGCTGGAATTTCAGAGTTGGCTTTTATTTGCATTCATCATGAAACATTTATTATATGAGCTGTTGCTACTGCTACCAAAACAGCTGCTGCTGTTGCTCCTGCTAGAATATCAGAAACCATCTCAATGGTTTCTTTTTCCTCTGTAAGACTAGCTGACAAAGCAGGCTCAGACTTTTATGGCAAAATTAACATTGTTTGGCCTCACTGCCATTCCAGCTCCTTGGTTTAGCTGGAACATAACTTTAGAAAAGTATCTGCAGATTAGAACAGCAATAACAGAAATATACTGAGACTCTCAAAGCACATAGAGTGAAAGGAAATGGGATCTTCAGGTGGCGTGTACACTATGCTTGGCAGCTGGATCAGTACCTGGAACACAAACTTTATTCCCCCCCTTAAACTGTTCGCTTGTTCAGCATTCTAGCAGAGAATCTCCTTTAGGCCTCCCCTCCGCTCGTTCTTGCAGTTTGTAAAACTGAAGGCCACATCCTGCTCTGACCTGCAGTGAATTCTCTGCCACAGGAATCCTGTTTTCTTAAACTCCCCTTCTCCTATTTTTGTGACTACTGTTGAACTGTAATAATCCTTATTTGTATTCCCCTAGGGCCCAGAGGACTCACTGAGCAAGCTAGTGTGCAAAGACACAGGCCTTGATGCTGCACTGGTCTCTGTGTTTATGGTCTCTCACCCATACAGAACCCCTTCGAAGTCACTGGGGTTCTTTAGTACTATAGCCTATATGCAACACAGTGCAGACTTTAAGCTAAGTAAGAGACAGTCCTACCAATATAAGGAACAATATATCCCAAATTGTGTATAAGGCTGCTTGTTATTCCATCAAATAAGTGGATTTGGCAGCAGCATAAACCATGAACAGGAAGTTTAAATTATCATTGATTATAGCAAGGACTATGGGGTCACACCAAAGCCCCCATAGGTGGTGGATCCATCATGAAATTCATGCTCACCTTTTACTGATTCCCTCCCATAAGCCTCCCAAAATTTAAGCAATTGAAGTTTCATCCTTTACTCTTCCAAATGGTTCCCACTTCTGAAAGTGACTAAGAGACCATCTTAATATTTCTCTGATGCAGCTGAAATCTTGGGAGGCCATGGGAGAAGAATACTGAAAAACAATAATACTGTAAAAACCCACATCAGCACTGGTCCTATGTACTAAACACATACGAATAAAACAGTTTAATTGTTGCTACTGTATTCTATGTGTCATACTGCACAGACTGCTTTAGTAAGGACTCCACAGGAGATATGTGTAGATGGCATCCATGGTTATTCCAATTGATTTTAATTTCTTAAAAAATCTGTTTTGTTATAATTGATAATATATGCTATTTAACTTTTGGAATATTGTAGCAGGCATTTAATTTAAATTTGTAAAGATACTGGGAAGTAGGGAGCGGCCAATATAGGGCTTGATTAATAAAGTATTAAAGAAGGATAATATTAATGCAAATCAATACGGGTTTATGGAAAACAGATCCTGTCTAACTTAGTATCTTTTTTTTTTTAATTAAGATTACAGGTTTGATTGATAAAGGTAATAGTGTTATTGTAACATATTTAGACATCTGTAAAGTGTTTGACTTGTTACCAAATGACATTTTGATTAAAAACTAGAATATAAAATTACATGGCACTTGTTAAATGGATTAAACTGGCTAGCTGACAAATTTCAAACTGTACTTGTAAACATGGAATTATCACTGAAGCAAGTGTGTTTCCAGTGGGGTTCCACAGAGATCGGTTCTTGGCCCTATGCTATTTAACATTTTTATTATAGACTTGGAAGAAAACATAAGGTCATCACTGACAAAGTTGGCAGACGACACAAAAACTGGGGGAGTGATAAATAATGAAGAGGACAGGTCATTGATTCAGAAAGATCTGGACTGCTGGGTGAACTGGGCGCAAGCAAACAATAAGTGTTTTAATATGGCTAAATGTATACATCAGGATAAAAACATATACGTCATAATTACAGAATGGGAGACTCCTTCCTGGGAATCAGTGACTCTGAAAAAGATATTGGGGTGGTGGTGGCTAATCAAAGGAACATGCGCTCCCAGTATGACCCGGTGGCCAAGGAGCTAATGTGATTCTGGGATGCATAAACGGGGAATCTCAAGTAGCAGTAGAGAGGTTATTTTACCTCTGTATTTGGAACTGGGTGCAACTGCTGCTGGAATACTGTGTCCAGTTCTGGTGTCCACAATTTAGGAAGCATGTTGATAAATTGGAGAAGGTTCAAAGAAGAGCCATGAGAATGATAAAAGGATTAGAAAATATGACTTATAGTGGTAGACTCAAAGAGCTCAATCTATTCAGTTTAACAAAGAGAAGGCTAAGGGGTGACTGGATTACAGTCGATAAGTATCTACAGGGGAATAAATATTTAATAATGGGGTCTTAAATCTAGCAGAGAAAGTTGTAACACAACCCAGTGGTTGGAAATTGAAGCTAGACAAATTCAAACTGGAAATAAGGCATAAAATTTTAACAGTGAGTACTTAACCACTGAACAATTTACCAAGGATCACAAGTATCAGAGGGGTAGCCGTGTTAGTCTAGATCTGTAAAAGCAGCAAAGAGTCCTGTGGCACCTTAAAGACTAACAGACAAGGATCACAGTACATTTCCCATCACTGACAATTAAGAAATCATAATTGGATGTACACCTCTACCCCGATATAACACTGTCCTTGGGAGCCAAAAAATCTTACCGTGTTATAGGTGAAACCGCGCTATATCGAACTTGCTTTGATTCGCCGGAGTGCGCAGCCCCGCCCACCCCCAGAGCACTGCTTTACTGCCTTATATTTGAATTCATGTTATATCGGGTCGCGTTATATTGGGGTAGAGGTGTATTTTCTAAAAGATGTGCATTAGGAATTATTTTGGGGAAGTTCTATGGTCTGTATTATACAGGAGGTCCGACTAGATGATCCCAATGGTCCCATATGGCCTTGGAATTATGAAACACTAATGGCACAGGGCAAGAACTCCCAGGGTGGGCTGGTACAACGTGGTTGGAAGCTACTTCTCTACATGGAAGCAATTTAAAACACCTGCTAACTTACGTATGTACCTACTGGCTTGAAGAGTTGGTAGTACTCAGGCACACTAGCGGATTGTACCTCCTAGCATACTCCTCTGTGTTGAGAATGGATCCTCCTGGGCTGCATGTAGCCCGTGAGGTGAATCTGGGGGGAAAACAAGAGCCGCACTTTTAGTGCAGTGCTTCATTTGTTACACACAATGGGTAACATGTTCAAAAGCACCTAAGTAACTTAGAAACCTAAGTCCCGGTTTCAAAAGTGACTCTGGCTCTTAGCAACCTAACTCTTACCAACATCTATTTTTAAATGGGAATTGCACACCAATTTCTCCATTCACTGAAATGAAATCATACCCTAAAGTGTGCAAAGGACAGATATATGAAGTTATAGCTACATGGGTAAAGGAAACTATAAACTACACCTCTATCCTGATACAACGCTGTCCTCAGGAGCCAAAAAATCTTACTGTGTTATAGGTGAAACTGCGTTATATCAAACTTGCTTTGATCCACCGGAGTGCGCAGCCCCACCCTCCCAGAGCACTGCTTTACCGCGTTATATCCGAATTCGTGTTATATCGGGTTGCATTATATCAGGGTAGAGGTGTACATTAAAACTCATTTAAACTTCACTCCAATATCCTTACTGAAAAGTAGCACACCTCTACCCCGATATAACACGACCCAATAGAACGCGGGTTCACATACAACACGGTAAAGCTCTGACACGCTGCTCTGGGCAGCGTGTTAAGGGTGTTGGGTCAGGCCGGAGCTGAGGGGTTTGATGAGGGGCAGAGGGTCTCGGGGGTGGTCAGGGGCTCCTCCCTAGGGTCTGGGGGGCAGGAGCTGTGGGAGGGCACTTTTGGGGACCCCGACAGTCTCAGAGTGGCCTGGGGGATTAGCGGGGGCCTGGGAGCAGCCTGCTCTGCTTCCCTCGCCCTGGCCCCAGCCGAGTCGCTTGGGGGAGGCGGTTTGGGGGAAGGGATCCCCCCCGCACTCACCAGCAGTGGCGGAAGCGGAGCAGCCTGGCCCCAGCCCATTCCACTCTGCCAGCTCCCAGCCGCAGTGCTGTGCTCCGCTTCCCGCCACAAGTGAGTACGGGGGGCGTCCTTTCCCCAACCTCCCCGCACTCACCTGCAGTGGGAAGCAGAGCGCCGTGACTGGGAGGTGGCACAGTGGAGCGGGCTGGGGCCGTGTCGCTCCGCTTCCCGCTGCTGGTGAGTGCGGAGGGCGTCCTTTCCCAACCTCCCCGCACTCACCTGCGGCGGGAAGCGGAGCAGCCCAGTCCCAGCCAGCTCCACTCCGCCAGCTCCCAGCCATGGCGCTCCGCTTCCCGCTGCAGGTGAGTGTAGGACCTTTCCCCAGCCACCCCGCCGAGACACGGCTGGGGCCAGGGCAAGGAAAGCGGAGCAGGCTGGGGCCATGTCGCTCCGCTTCCCGCCACAGGTGAGTGCGGAGGGGCATCCTTTCCCCAACCTCCCTGCACTCACCGACGGCGGGAAACGGAGCACCGCGGCTGGGAGGTGGCGGAGTGGAGCGGGCTGGGGCTGGGCTGCTCCACTTCCTGCCGCTGCCGGTGAGTGCCTGTCAGGGGGCGGGGAGGGGTGGATAGGGGTTGGAGCAGTCAAGGGACAGGGGTCTCTGGAGGGAGCGGTCAGGGAACAAGGAATGGGGGCAGGGGGCAAAGCAAGTTTGAAATAACGCGTTCTCACTTATAATGCAGTGAGATTTTTTTTGTCTCCCAAGGACCGCGTTATATTGGGATAGAGTTGTATTTCCCCTCAAACACTAGCGTGCATGGTAAAACCCTGTCCTTTTACAGATAATTTTGTCTAATTAGCCCATGCTCATCCCATGGTATTTGAGCATCACTGGGATCTGTCAGTCAAAGATAAAATGAGCTACAGAAATACAAGGTGAAGACAATATAATTTCATAATTCACAGATATGAACACTCCATATTATAATAATTCATATACTTACATCACCCCAAAGCTCCTGTTAAACAAGAAGGAAGATGAACTGCAATGCTAGCCTGAAAACTGAATCAAGCTGCCTAATAAGGCTGCAAAGACATACTGTTCAGAAATTAAATGTCAAGTTACTTTTAATAATTAATACCTTCAGGACCTCTTAGTTCTCTAAAGACACACTCAGAGAAACCGTTTCAAAGCATCAGAGATACCCTCAGTCCCAAGCAACTCCTGGGGCGTTTCCAAGGAGTCTCAGAAATCAGAACAATTGGTCAAATATGTAGTCAGTCTACATTGCTATCTTTATGGATGGGGAGTTAGGATCTATGTGCAAAAAACATATGTTGCAGTCTTTAGGGAAGAGTGAAAAAGCTCTGAAAATGACTGTAAATATGGCATTGTGAGGTCCCATGTTTATTGTGTCTTTCACATTAAATGAATTCATCTGATGTAAAACGGGATGGGCAAACTTTTTGGCCTCAGGGCCACATCTGGTATAGAAATTGTACGGTGGGCCATGAATGCTCACAAAATTGGGGTTGGGGTGTAGGAGGGGGTGAGGGTCTGGGTGGGGCCAGAAATGAGGAGTTCAGGGTATGGGAGAGGGCTGTCGGTTGGGGCAGGTGGGGTGCGGGGGGTTAGGGCTCTGGCTGGGGGGTGTAGGCTCTGGGGTGGGGCTGGGGATGAGAGGTTTGGGGTGCAGGAAGGTGCTCTGGACTGGGACCGAGGGGTTTGGAGGGCAGGAGGGGATCAGAGCTGGGACAGGGGTTGGGGCTCAGGGGGGTAGCTCAGGGGTGCAGACTCTGGGCAGCACTTACCTCCAGCAGCTTCCAGAAGCTGCCACATGTTCCCCCTCTGGCTCCTACATGCAGGTGCGGCCAGGCAGCTCTGCCACACACTGCCCTGTCTGCAGGTGCCACCCCTGCAACTCCCATTAGCCACGGCTCCTGGCCAATGGGAACTGTGGGGGTGGTGCTTGGGGCGGGGGCAGTGTGTGGAGCGGAGCCCCCTGGCTGCCCCTATGCACAAGAGCCGGAGAGGGCACATGCCACTGTTTCCTGGAGCTGTGCGGAGTGGCCCCTGACCCTGCTCTCCGGCTGGAGTGGGGCAAGCCCCAGACCCCGCTTCCCAGCAGGAGCTCAAGGGCCAGATTAAAATGGCTGGTGGGCCGTATGCAGCCCACGGGCTGTAGTTTGCCCACCCCTGATGTAAATGATGGTTTTCCCAACTGTCTGCTCTGCAAACTCATCCTAGGATCTGATAGTCAAGCTTGGTTCTTAATGACTTGGGGAACACCAAACTCTGCCCTCAGATACATCTGTGCAAGTTTATTGTTTTTACACAGGTGGAAACGACACCTGTTCAATTCTACTGGAGACGTCAGATTATTTATGTGTATCTGAGGGCAGGATTTGGCCCTACAAATTGGAACTTAGTTAACAGAATCCAGCTCCCCTTATATATTATCTTGCCCGAATGGAAGTCAATTTTCATAAGAAGTGATGCTGACGTAATTCCTGTTCAAATGATCTTTTTAAAAAATAACACATTTTGTGATACATCATACACAATAGCAGGGTTTGATCTGATTGTCATTTTATTGATTAATATAACATTACAATTGTTCTTCTCTTATCAAAGAAGGAATGAACTGTCATGACAAACTTTAATTACCCAGCATAAGAAAGGTTGTGGGTTTTTTGCCATCACCAGCCTGAGATTATGTAAGGGACATATTCAACTAGCTAGTATTGCACTGGATCTGAATGCAGCTTTCCCTGAGTGCTGAGAGCTTTTGCTACACTTCTTGCTTATAAGCTAAATTGCGATAGTGCAGATAAAAAATGTTCAAGACGTGTCAAGGAATCTTGGAGTATTCTCAGATTAAAAGCAGCATTAATGTTATGAGGCTCTGATATCTTAAAAGGATGTTGTGCTCATTGCATAAATATATAGTTGCCTGAAAGATACCAACACTGAACTCCTGAAATTATCTCCTGGCAAAGAATATGCATGAATTCTTGACTGACATGCAGCCTACATCAGGCCACAAATACATTTGATCTTTAAGAGACCAAAGTATGAGATTATGTCCATGTGGGTTTAGTCCAAAACCAGAAAGCTTATCAATAGTTCTGATAAAAGGAAATTGAAAACAATGCAAGGAGCATAAACATGTGGAATGAAACATAAGCTCTGGACCCTGAAGTATTTCACAATAGAGTTAAAATATGGAGGAGATGCTGTATGTTGGCTTAATTTTCATGATACACCATGGTTCAAGTACACTCAGCAGTAAGTTCTTAGGGAACTTTACTCATTCATTCCCCTTGTTGTTAATATTCACAACAAGGGGAAAGGAACACAAGTCAAAATAGGGAGAGAAAAGGTTAAAGAATATGTAGATAAGTTAAGTTGAAAGGTCCTGATGAGATTCACCCTAGAGTACTTAAGGCACTAGCTGAAGTTACCTCAGAACTGTAAGCAATTATCTTCGAGAACTCATGGAGGAGGGGTGAGGTCCCAAAGGACTGGAGAATGGCAAACATAGTATCTATCTTCTAAAAGGTAACAAAGGGGACCAGGGGAATTATACACCAATCATCCTAACTACGATACCTGGAAAGTTACTGGAAGCAATTATTAAGCAATCAATTTGTAAGCATCTGGAGGATAATGGGGTTTTAAGGAATAGCCACCATGGCTTTGTCAAGAACAAATCATGCCAAACCAACCTAATTTCCTTCTTTGACAGGGTTACTGGCCTAGTCAATCAGAGGAAGCTGTATGTGATATACTTGATTTTAGTAAGGCTTTTGACAAAGTCCCACATGACATTCTCATAAGCAAACTAGGGAAATGTGCTCTAAATTAAATTACTACTAGATTGGTACACAGATGGTTGAAAGACCATACTCCAAGAATAGTTATTAATGGTCCACTGGCAAACTGGGTGGGCAAATCTAGCAGGGTCCTGCAGGGATCTGTCCTGGGTCTGGTACTATTCAATATTTTTGTTAATGACTTAGATGATGGAGTGGAGGGTTTGCTCATAAAATCTGAGGACACCAAGCAGAAAGGGGTGGCAAGCACGTTGGAGGACAAGATAAAATTCAATAGAGACAAGTGCAAACTAGTACACTTAGGAAGGAGAAATCAACTGGACAACTACAAAATGGGGATTAACTGTTTAGGTGGTAATACTGTGGAAAAGGATGTGGGAGTTATAGTGAATCACAAATTGAATATGAGTCAACAATGTGACACAGTTGCAAAAAAAGGCTAAGATCATTCTGCAGTGTATGCACAGGAGTGTTGTATAAGAAACAGGAGACAATTGTCCTGTTCTACTCAGTACTTGACAGCCAGAGTATTGTGTAAAATTCTGGGTGCCACATTTTGATATGGACAAACTGGAGAGGGTCTAGAGGAGAGCAACAAAAATGATAAAAGGTGTGAAAAACCAGGCCTATGATGAAAGGTTAAAAAAATTGGCTATGCTTAGTCTTTGGAAAAAAAGACTGAAGGGGGACCTGATAAGAGTATTCAAGTACATTATGGGCTATAATAGAAAGGACTGCAATCAATTGTTCTTCATGTCCACTGAAGGTAGGAGAAGTAACGGGCTTAATCTGCAGCAAGGGAGATTTAGGTTAGACAGGCTTCCCAGGGAGGTTGGGGAATCACTGCAGGTTTTTAAAAACAGGTTGTACAAACACCTGTCAGGGATGGTCTAGGTTTACTAGGTCATGCCTCAATGCAGGGGGCTGGACTAGATGACCTCTTGAGATCCCTTCACCCATAGAAAGGGGGATGGTTTTCCCACCACTGCCACCCTCATAGTTTTTATTTTCCCTCTTTGAGCAGCACCCACTTTTTGAACTAAGATGATTCCAGACGTCCCAGCTGAAGAAAGATTACAGCTGTTTTGAGCTGCCCTAATCTTCATCCCTAGAGAACATGTTGACACAGGTTTGTTTGTGAAGAAGCAGGAATCTAACCCAGACTGGAGGATCTTTTGAGTCCATATTGCAAAACAGAGATTCAAGACCAAGGTCCTTATGTGTTTATTTGTTAAAATCCTCCCTAAAGATCATGTCTAAGAACTGCTCAGTTTTACCACAATGGTATTCAGATTTCCTGAAGACAAAAAACAGACCTCCCTCCCTTCTAGAGAATTTGACAGATGCAGTCAATGTAGATTTTAAATTACAGATCTGTCCATGATGCAAGAGCTGGGATCTGACCTTCCCCCAAAGCTTGAGGGGTTTCAGATCAAATGTTCCAACTCAGGCTAAACTCTCAGAATCTAATGTGCAAAACTAAGGACCGAAAATAATAATTGAGCAGTTTTTGACATTATGTTTGCTAATATTTAGCAAACTAGAGGTAAAACCTTTTTGGTGGGTGGACTGCAGAACCCCATTGATGTCACTGCATGAATGGGGATGTGCCTGGGCACCCTGCTTTCCCGATCTCTCTCTCTCTCTCTCTCTCTCTCTCTCTCTCTCTCTCACACACACACACACACAGCTGTGAATTTGTTTTAGGGTAAAAGATTAAACACTATACTCAGAGCTTAAAAACAGTTTGTTTTAGAAGGCACCATTATTTAAGCAATGACTTATAAAATGAGCCAGCTGCTCTAGCCAGTGTGACTATTAGCATTCGTCTAGATAATTTTGAAAGCTCACAGATTCAAGAGGGGGAGGAAAAGGGGAATTCCTTCAGCTTTCATATTCCCCTTTTCTCATCACTGAACAGCATATAAATGCAAATCTACAGTCACTATTGCAAGCTGGTAGAGTGTCTAACTTCCCTGAAAACTCTGGAAAAGTAGGGAGATTACACCACCTTCTGGACAAATCATATTAGTTCTTGAACACAATTATTCAGTTCCACCTGCTAGATGGAAAACACACTACGGACTCATTACAGCAGTGTTTCTATAGTTAAGCTGCCATAGTTAAACTGTTCCCTTAATAAACACAACTTTGGGCAACCCATCCCAAAATTTTGGAAAACATTCTTTCCATATAGAATTTGTGATGTGTAGTTCTTGCCTTTTGGGAAGTTTGTTTATTTAGGGAAAGTTTGAAGTTAATTGGATTAGCTGGTTTTGAGACAAGAGACTGAAAAAAAGCATATGGGGGGGTCACATTTCAAAAACTTTTCCAACTTTTTGTTTGTGTATTACTTAAAATCAACTTAATGTAAAAAATACCTGCACATTTCTCTTATGTACTAATCCTTGGTGAGAAATAGTCCATGAAGGTGTTTTCTCCAAGTTGGAATGCAAATATCTTTAGTTATAAGAGGTCATTTCAATGCATATATAATTTCCATGAAAAGCCTGGTGAATGTTACAGGCTGTACGTCTAACCTACATTTGCAGTTTTCTTTTTTGTCAAAAATAGATTTAAAAATGTAAACTGGTCATTGGGCAAACTGTTTGAGGAAAGAAAAGAAGGATAACTTCAAAGAAAAAACAATGCCTCTTTTCCAACTTCTCCTTGCTCTTGGCAGCATTATCTGCACACACATCCACTCTATCCTCTTTAAGGGGGGAAAGAAGCAAAAGTGCAATCTCCCCCCCGCCACCTTTGCTCTCCTTGGATTTCACTCTTGGCTTCATCAACTCCTCCAAAAGAAACGGGCAGTACTGTCACCAAGTCACTGCAAGTTCACTCCATTACTGCTTGGAAGGGTGGTGTCCCTCATGAACAAGGCAAGGGAAGAGTTCATGTAAGTATTTAAGGCCGAGGACATCGAAGGGGCCCTAGGGAAATACGCATCTCCTGTATTACCGAGGAAAGGAGCAAGAAAGGGAAATGGATCTCTCCCCACTCCATTCCCTAGGTACATGACAACAAATGTTTGAGCCGCCTCCATACATTAGGAAATTTGTTTTGACCTGGTCACCTCAGAGACAATGAGGAGCTCTTGCTCCATTGGTAGAATCATCAGTATGCACATTACCTTTCCAAGCGCCCCGCTCTGGGGAGGTGGGCAACACAATCTTCAGTATAGCACTTAGGGAGATGCTGGTGGTGGCAGAAGGCAGCATTAGCACCTTCATCACTCATCCTTAGCCCTATAGTAAAAGGAGGTGGCAGCATCACCCTCTTTCACATTTCCTACTGGGTAAAAGAAAAAAGGTAAGTCCTGGAAAAAGTTAGAATCCAAGATGTCTGAAGTGCAAAAAGCTAAGGAACATGAGCATAATTGATTAAAATGATCTTTAAAATATTTTTGTTACATGAATGGTTATTAGTAAATTAGATAAAAACATATTCTTCTTGAATGCGACTTTTATATATTGATAGTGTACCTGTAAGAACTTTTAGGAGATGTGATCTCATATGCATATATCTTGCACTGTAATTTCCAAGAATACACAGACTTCTTACACTTTCCTCTGATAGTAAATTTTGCTCCACTTGACAGCATGAGTCATTTCACTGCATGCAATAAAATTAACTGTTTGAAAAATCTAATAACATTTTCTTGCTCCATATTAAAATCTCTGCATTCCTACAGCTATAACTAACATTCAATGAACAGAAAAATAAATGTCTAGTACTGAGGAAAATGTTTTTTATGGCTTTTGATACTAAAGATGACAATGTTTATGAGCTTCTACAGAAAGGTGAGGGGATTAGTGCTGTTTCTGAGGCGATAACCGCGGTTTTATTGCCTATTCTTTTACATTAGATGCTATTCATTTTTACCTTTTCTGGCATACTGCATGCAATAAAAAGGCAGAGTAAAACCCTGTGCTTTTCTGTGCTTTGTGAATATCTTTCCTGTTGTTCATTTGCTTTTTAAATCCAAGACTGTAGTAAGAGGAGACCCTGAGATATAAACCTTGGTATCAGAGGCCTGGTATGAGGCCTGAGGCCTAAACTAAAGTAATGGTCAAGACTTTGCTAACATAAAGCAAAGTTAAGCTGTGAGCCAGAGGTAGGCCCTGCTCATAGAAGCTAACAAGGAAAGGGCTGAGGCTGCAAGAAGATACGTACCTAAAAGGTACTGAACATTCACATACTTGCACATTCCACACAGATAATAAAGAACAGGCTGGCCCATCCCAATGACAGGGGCAAAAGGGTAATATGATGGATAGAGTTGTTTTGATTGAACCAACATGTACAAGGTGAGAGGCAGCACCTTAATACGTAGAGAGGTTGAACCTTGCTACGTAGAGGGGTTGCACCTCAATATGTCAGGAGTGATGTGTAACTTGTTTGTATCTGTGTAGAAGAACGCATCCCTGGGGCGGTGTCTTTGTCCAGCCTAGGGGGCAGTGGAAAGTCCCACCACTGACTGAGCCGGGTCCATTGCCAAGAGGCACTTTCTCGTAGTATGCCCTGAGTTAGGCTAAGAAACCTACAGGGAACTGCCATTGTGTCCGAGGTTGCAATAAACCTAGTCAACGTGACTTTGCATCTTACTGGACTCTGTGGTTATTGGGGGTTCTCGTCGGGTCTGCTGTGTCAGCTATCTGCGCAGAGCTGGGGCAGCACACAGAGGGAACACACGCACGCAGCCGAGTGATATCAACATTGGAGAGAGCAGAGCACCATACCGGTAACACTCTGACAACATATGCGTAAAAAGAACCTGCAACCACTGTCTGCTTTCAAAGGCAGCGGGCAATTAGTCAAAGTAATGGATGTAAGGGTCATAAGCTATTTCCATAACCAGCTGAGCTATTGTTACTCTGGCCACTGTTCTCCTTCAATTGGGCTCCTAAAACTGTGAGAATATAAGGAGCAGCAGGAATGCTAACATGTACAATGACATGCAATCTGGGTCTAAGTCTAGACCAGAACTTTCATGAAGAATGGGAGTGTCTGTATGAAGGGTTTTGGTTTAAACTCACTAGATAGGAAGGGACCAGCTGGGAAGCATGAATACACAGTCACATTTACCCAAAATTCGGAAGTGTTCCAATCCAAGGCTTTGAGATTGAGCATCTCTCTGCTTAAAGGATGGGGTGAGAGGGGGAAAAAGCAGAAGTAGAAGAAAATTCTAGTGCTATAGAATTAGAGTCCAGTAAACTGAGCACTATCATTTGTTTCCTACACTTTCAAAGCACTTTCATATAGCATCTGCCCCTGCTCCACCGCCTAAGGAACAGGAGGTGGGGTGGAGGAAGATAGAGTATGTTTGTTACACGATAGCTCTTCTTGGCTATCTGTGATGTGATAGCTCACTTAGGATACATGCTGTGTTTGAACATGAACTTTTCTTCACTCATGAAAAATCTGCTATGTTAACCACCCTTTATTCTCTCTGTGCATAGCACCCTTCAAATAGGCACGGACTCTTGTCACAAAGCAGATATCTGTCAAATATTATGCCGATGGTTGACCCCCATGTTCTAACAATTTGTGTTCCAATTCATTCCCTAGCTCTTCCAACCTTGGGAAAGCTGTGATATCTGGTGCCTAAAGGAAGGACGAACTACACATAATAGTCTTTTTAGTAAACCCCTCCTGTCAAACCAAGAGTTGCAATGACGGACTCCAGAGAGGCCACGTCCAATGCTGTTCAACTGGAAGACTGAGTCAACCCAATACATCCTTGTCCAGGTGAAGATGAAATAAGTGTAAACAGCAGGAAGAGTGGGATCCAGAGATGTACCCCTCTTCCCTGCTTCAAAATATCTAGCTGGTTTAGGAAGGAAACACTGACATATTTTTAAGCACTAAGGATGATTCAATTTCTTACAAATGACCAGGTAGGTGTTTAAGGGTTGGAGCTTGAATGTGGAGGACAGGTGGTGTTACGGGAGAAGACTGAAGTAGGGGACAAGGCTGTGTGTGACTTCACCAATGTTATTAACATTTTAACAAAAATGTTAGGTATCCAGGGCAGGAATAATGTTTACAGCTGTGTCAAGTGATTCTCATTTCAAGTATTCACAGAAAGAACACCAGAGATCCTGAGCTGCATTTTTCTCAGATAAAGCAGAAAATCTAAGAGACCCAGGTTCAGGAATCATTTCAGGGATAAAAAGTGGAAGTCTGAAATCAAGATAAAGAGTTATTTCTTCCAGCAGTCAGCCTAACAGACTTTCACTGTCCTCTTGCTGGCAAGAGACTTCTTATCAAATTAGGACAAGGACACTTTTGGGCAAGTTGGGCTTCCATTCTACCGCATTTGATCTGATGCCACCATTAAGAAAAAAATTCAGTCAAAAGAAAGAATCGAAAAAACCCAGAAAGCAAACATACAGCTTTAAAGCATTCTGGAGGATGAAAACAATGTTACTAATCAAACATAACCACTATATAAAACACTAGCATTTCATTGTACAGTATTATAAAGATGTATAAGGCTTAAAATACTGAGCACATGGATTAACCAAGACTGACATGTTTATTCACGTGATAAAAAACTAACTTTCCTGATGTTCTCTACTGCTAAAATTTTCTGTGGTGCAAATTTATTATTGTTTTTAGACCCCCAAAATAAGAAAAATATGCCGGCATGCATTTCAGAACTGTGAGTTTAGTGCAGTCAAAAAAAAGAAGTCTACATAGACTATATACACACAGTAGCTAGTAAACCAAGCTAATTGCATTTAAAATCTCAAACATTGCATAGTTTGTGAATAACAGTGATTGAAGAGTTTAATAATGTTTTGATTTAAAAAAAATCTTTGCATTACTGTCCTCCCAGCTTACATAAATTAATTTCAAAAGAAAATATCACTAGTGTTACTGAGAAAAATACCCACAATCATATCCCATTAAGTTGGCACCTTAATGGATAATGGAACTCTTATATCATGACAAATTAGAGCATGGGTGTAGACTTATCAGCTTAATAGTGCTCTAGCCTTAATAATATTTTGCTATTTTAACACATGTACTGGATAATTTCTGAAGGCAAGATTTTTCTAGTCTTTGGTATTTAGTCAGAAAAACTACAACCAACAAAAACCAAAGTAACAGTTTGATCAACTTGAATAAATTTAATGATTGCAAATGTTGTATCAGGAAATGGGTTACACTGTTGGGAAAGGCAGAAGGAGGAAGTTGATTAAAATTTGCATAGTCCAGATAGAAGAATAAATAGGAGAGAAAAACATATAGGACTCAGTTAACTCCAGGTTCCCATAAGCATTGTCTTGATGGCAGGAAGTTCACCTGGATGGGGGGATGCAGTAATATAAGGAATTTATAACCTCCACTCTGCCTGGAGATCAGGAGCTAGCCAATGTAGTCCCAAAAGCTGGCAGTTCTGGACAGGGAAAACACTTGGTCAGGGCTCCTAGAAGATGCATTGAGTCATAGAATCAGAAACGTAGGACTAAAAGGGGCCTTAACCGGTCTAGTCCAGTCCCCTGCACTGAGGCAGGACTAAGTCCATGTCTACACTACAAAATTAAATCAACCTATGTTAGGTCGACTTACAGCCCCCACAGTAATTACTGTGGTTCTTCATGTCCACACTACCCTCCTTCAGTTGGTGGCGAGTGTCCTCTGCAGGAGCGCTTGCACTGACTTAAGAGGGGCAAGATGGGGGGCTCAGAAACCGGGCTCTCAGCTCGGCACCGAGCTCCCAGGTGCGAGCTTAGCTACTGCCCAGGCTCTCAGCTCCCTGCAGAGCTCCACCCCGGAGCCATTCCTCTAAGCTCCCCGCTCCTCATGGAAGGGAGCTCCCTGTGGAGTGGAGAGCTGAGAGCCTGGGTGGCAGCCAGGCTCCAGCTGGGAGCTCCATGTGGAGCAGGGAGCCCACAGCCTGGACTCTCAGTGTCGGGCAGTGATGCTCTAGATGTCAGGACTGCCGGAACGCATCCCCCACACAACTTCAGCCAGGTACACAGGCATGCACCCTCCCCCATTTAAAGCCCTGGGAATTTTTTTAATTCCTATTCCTGTTTGCTTGGCATGGAGAGTTCACATAGCATCTTCCTAGCTGACCATGTCGGCTTTCCACAGCAAACGTGCTCCTGCCTGGAGTACATCGGAGTGTTGGGTCTGTGGGGAGAGAAGGCTGTGCAGTTGCAGCTTCAATCCAGGCTATGAAACTTTTTGATACCTACAAGCATGTTCCTGGCCCGTCGCAGTACCCTTGTCCCTAGGGATATGTTCCATAATCAAGTATCAGAGGGGTAGCCGTGTTAGTCTGGATCTGTAAAAGCAGCAAAGAATCCTGTGGCACCTTATAGACTAACAGACGTTTTGCAGCATGAGCTTTCGTGGGTGAATACCCACTTTGTCGGATGCAAGTAGTGGAAATTTCTAGGGGCAGGTATATATATGCAAGCAAGAAGCAAGCTAGAGATAACGAGGTTAGTTCAATCAGGGAGGATGAGGCCCTGTTCTAGCAGTACAGGTGTGAAAACCAAGGGAGGAGAAACTGGTTCTGTAGTTGGCAAGCCATTCACAGTCTTTGTTTAATCCTGAGCTGATGGTGTCAAATTTGCAGATGAACTGAAAAGATGCAAGACAAACCCAAGAAAGAAACCAACAGGACTCCACTGGCCATCACATACAGTCCCCAGCTAAAACCCCTCCAACGCATCATCAGGGATCTACAACCCATCCTGGACAATGATCCCACACTTTCACAGGCCTTGGGTGGCAGGCCAGTCCTCGCCCACAGACAACCTGCCAACCTGAAGCATATTCTGACCAGTAACTGCACACCGCACCATAGTAACTCTAGCTCAGGAACCAATCCATGCAACAAACCTCGATGCCAACTCTGCCCACATATCTACACCAGCGACACCATCACAGGACCTAACCAGATCAGCCACACCATCACCGGTTCATTCACCTGCACGTCCACCAATGTAATATATGCCATCATATGCCAGCAATGCCCCTCTGCTATGTACATCGGCCAAACTGGACAGTCTCTAAGGAAAAGGATAAATGGCCACAAATCAGATATTAGGAATGGCAATATACAAAAACCTGTAGGAGAACACTTCAACCTCCCTGGCCACACAATAGCAGATCTTAAGGTGGCCATCCTGCAGCAAAAAAAAACCTTCAGGACCAGACTTCAAAGAGAAACTGCTGAGCTTCAGTTCATCTGCAAATTTGACACCATCAGCTCAGGATTAAACAAAGACTGTGAATGGCTTGCCAATTACAGAACCAGTTTCTCCTCCCTTGGTTTTCACACCTGTACTGCTAGAACAGGGCCTCATCCTCCCTGATTGAACTAACCTCGTTATCTCTAGCTTGCTTCTTGCTTGCATATATATACCTGCCCCTAGAAATTTCCACTACTTGCATCCGATGAAGTGGGTATTCACCCACGAAAGCTCATGCTGCAAAACGTCTGTTAGTCTATAAGGTGCCACAGGATTCTTTGCTGATGTTCCATAATGACAGCTGGACTTACACACAGCTGTAAGAGCTTCATTTGAGAGAGTTCTCCTCAGTGTCATGTCCCTTGTATGTGGAAATCTGTGTATTGCTGATTAATAAAAGTTTAGTCTTCGAAATACAACAAATCTTTGTGTCCTACACACAGTGGTTGCTGCAGAAATTCACACACAGTGGCAATCGGCACATTTGCATACTACAATTAACTCTCAGGCAGCAATCTTTACAAGGGTCGTTTAAAAGGGCAGGTAAACAATGCCTGACTGAATGCATTACAGAAAGACACATTACTGGGGCTCATTGTCCAAGTGCTGCTTCAAAGCCTCCCTGAATCAAATAGCCCCCCACTGAGCCCCTCTAATAGCCCTGGTACCTGGCTGCTCAAAATCAGCCACGGGCAATCTACCTCAATGCTTCACTCCTGGGGAAACTTTTCCCCCTTGGCTTCACAAATGTTATGCAGAGCACAGCAAGCTGCTATGACTGTGGGAATATTTTCCTCATTGAGGTCTAACCTGCCATAAAGGCAGTGCCAGTGACCCTTTAATCTGCAAAAGGCACATTCAATTATCATTTTGCAGCTGCTCAGCCTATTATTGAAGCACTCCTTGCTGCTGTCAAGGTTTCCGGTGTAAGGCTTCATGAGCCATGAGAGTATGGGATGCACTGGGTCTCCCAGGATCACCACTGCATTTCAACATCCCACACTGAAATCTTCTGATCTGGAAAGAAAGTCCCTGCTTGCAGCTTTCTGTGAAGATGCTCCATGTTGATGTCAGTGAAACTACCCCGGTGCTTCATCAGCATCTGCAATACCATAGAGAAGTAGCCCTTTCTGTTGATATACTAAACTCTGTCGCAAGATGGCCTCGGGCCAAAATGGGGATATGTGTGCCATCTATTGCCCCACCACAGTTAGGTAATTCCATTGGTGCAAAGCCATCCACTATTTCCCACACATTACTCGGAGTCACAGTCCTTCATAGCAGAAGGCAATAAATGGCCCTGCACACTTGCATAACCCCAACCTCTATGGTGGACTTCTGAACTCCAAACTGATTCATGACTGACCGGTAGCATCTTGGAGTTGCCAGCTTCCACACAGTGATCACCATTTGCTTTTCCATCGTGAGGGCAGCTCTCATTTTGGTGTCCTTGTGCTGGAGGGAAGAGGCAAGCTCTGCACGCAGCTCCAGGAAGGTGGTTTTGCGCATCCGAAAATTCTGAAGCCACTCCCCATCATCCCACACCTGCATCACATTCCAATCCCACCACTCAGTGCTTGTTTCCTGAACCCAATAGTGAAAATCCACTTTGTGTGGCTGCTCCGTGAATTCCAACATTAATCCTGAATTGTTTCTTTCCATGGCACGCAGCAGGGTGGGCACCACAGATTCATTTTCAGATTCGCAGCTCATGAAATACTGCAGGATCAGCCACATGGTGTTCATAATGCTCATTACAAGACTGGTGAGCAGTGCAGGATCCATGCTTTCAGGCAGAGATTGTGGGTGCACAGTTTACAGAGGAAATTGAAAAATGGCACAAAATGTAGTCAGAAGCCCATGGAATGATGGGACAGAGAAAACTGGATCATGGGATGGTGAGTCCACCCCCATGATGCATTGCGATCCATTCCCAGAACTCCTAGCAGTAGAAGGTGGCGATTTGCACAGTGGGATAGCAACCCATAATGCACTGCTCTCTCTGTTGGTGCTAGAGCATCAACTGTGGATGCGCTCTGCCAACACAAGGAACATTTGTTACCCAGTGTTTTCAGGACCCAAAGCAGTGGTAACTTAACTGTTTTTCTCCAGGTGGTGTCAGGAATAAATTAATGGGGGCACAGCTCATCCGTCTGATAAATAATTGGCACAAGCAGTAGTGCTTTAATCTAAAACTTTTTTTTTTTAAATTAGCTCTCAAGTGCACACACGCGCTGTCACAGTAGGGTTAAAGCATTTCAATACATTTATTGTTACCCAGAAAGTCTGACATAGCTTTGAGGGATCAGTGGATAGGCTTCGGGGGCGGGGCGCACTGGGATATCATATCCTTGCCCAAAGAAAGCTTCCTCGGACTGCTCCAAAGCAAAATCTTTCGCCTAATCGTTTATAGCTAATTTCAAACAAAGCAGATAACCTATTGTGACTCCTAGTGGGTCACCATGGTAACTCTTCACGGGTCACCAATTCTCCTACTTTCAACAAAACTACTCATTGTCTCTTATAATCAAAACATTTCTAGTCATAACAATAATAAAACATGTTAAAGGTGTCAGAGGCTCTTACGACCAAGGTCAGCCGCCCAAACATTCCTTCTATTCTCACAATACATTCACTTCTTATCCCATCCTCCCATTTTGATAGCAAAGCTGCAAATGTGCCTCTCAGGGCGTAAGATTTTCCTAGCTATGTGATGTTTAGTTTTCAGCTGGCAGTGGCTGAAAATTCAAAATTGCTGACTGTGGTACTGTCAAATTCCAGGGTACATGCAGGAATATCAAATTCTGGGGTAACATGTTGGAATAGTTTCCTCTTGTGCCCTTAATAATGTCTCTTTATAAAGCTGCCAACTCTCCTGGACTCTCTTTTCCCCACCTGCTTCCTAAGAGATTCTACCAGTAGGCACTCTCACATGGGATGGTCTACCAGAGCCTGGCTTCTACGATGGGAAATGCAGGCTACAGTCTGTGCAAATCCACACCAGGACCTGAGTAGTGTCTGACTTTAAAGCTCTTCTCTCCTATATCAGTCCTGACCCCCCCTTAACACACATGGGAAGGGTGATCGAGGATCAAAGGACAGGAGGCTAGAGCCTTGCAAGTGCACACTCAGCTAGCAGGCCTCTGGCCCCTACTCCCACACAATCCTTAAATACACAATCCCCAAAGAGACCACACTAAACTTTAAGCAAGTCAAAAGAAAAACCAAACTGACAAGCAAGCTCATTCACCCCAAGAATTAGTAATTGCTCCTCCTTCACCAGAGGATCAATCTCTCTCTCAAACATCCCTGTTTGCTGTCCCCTATTCACTAGCTCATTCTGGCCCCTTAGGGTACATCTATATAGGGATAAAAAAACCTGCAGCTGGCCCAGGTCAGCAGTCTCAGGCTCTGGACTGAAAACCTGGAGTCTGAGCTCTGGGACCCTGTGAGGTGGGAAGACTCCAGCCCAAACCTGAACATCTACACAGCAATTTTTCAGCCTGGAGTCCCAGCCCAAGTCAGCTGACGGAGGCCAGCTGTGGGTATTTGATCCCTGTGCAGATGTACCCTTAGTGTCTGGCTTTTAAGCCTTCTCTCTGAGGTCAGCCCTGCCCCCCCCATTAACTCACAAGGAAGGATGATCAAGGATCAAATGACTGGAGGCTAGACAGCTGCAGTGGCACAGGAGCCAGCAAACAGAGCTGTAAACAGGGGAGTTTCAGTGGGAGTTTGCAAGGGGAGTTTGCGGGGGAGACTAAGAGACCTAGGCAGAGGAATAGACAGACTAGTGAAGGGAATGGGTGGTGTTCTGCCGGTGTTCTGGTGCTCGTTGGGGGTTTGTTTTGCTGTAGGTAGTGGTGGTTTGCTTCGGTTTGTTTCCTGGACTAACAGGTTTTAGGTGGGAAGGCTATGACCGATAGAGAGGCAGCAGTGAAAGACACAATGAGCATGACTGGATGTGGAAGCTGTGACATGTACATGATCCTGGAGGAGGTACCTGAAAAGAGTTTTGTCTGCATGAAGTGCCACCTGATAAAGCCGATGGAAGGAAAGATCCGAGGACTGGAGATGCAGATGGAAGCTCTGGTCGAGTTTAGAAGGGGGTTCGAGCAGATGACGGAGCAAAGACATGAGGAGGCTGAAGGGAAAAGCTCAGACTTGCAGATGGAGGCAGGACCAAAGAATTCTGAGAGGAGACTGCTGGGTGAGGAAAGTGGACAGTGGAAGCATGTGACTAAGAGAACCAGGCACAGGAAAAGACGGGCCAGTGAAGGAGAAATAGAGCTCAGGAACAGGTTTGCAGAGTTGGAAAATGAAGAAGGGGCAGAGCAGGTGGTTGCTGAAGGTGAGAGGGCAAGGAAGAAGAGAAGAGCAGCTAGTCTTATAGGAAGAGGGGAAAAGTCAAGGGAGACAACACCAAATATGAACCCCAGGAGGATACAGGATGGGTTGTGGAGGATTGCAAGGGACAATAGAAATCGAGAGGACTTGCAGCCAGAGGGAACAGGGGATAGACCGGAGAATCACACTGTCACCAGGAAAAGGCAGGTCTACGTGATTGGGGACTCCTTACTGAGAAGAATAGACAGGCCTGTAACTAGAGCTGATCCGGAGAACAGAAGGGTGTGCTGTCTGCCGGGTGCTAAGATACGGGATGTGGACCTGAGGCTGAAAAGGATCCTAATGGGAGCGGGAAAGAATCCGCTGATTGTCCTTCATGTGGAAACGAATGATATGGCTAGATTTTTGCTGGAACATATCAAGAGAGACTATGCCAGGCTGGGGAAGACGCTTAAGGAAATTGAGGCTCAGGTGATCTTCAGTGGGATTCTGCCTGTTCCTAGAGAAGGGCAACAAAGGTGTGACAAGATTATGGTGATCAACAGATGGCTCAGGCAGTGGTGCTATAAGGAGGGCTTTGGGATGTATGGCCACTGGGAAGCATTCATGGACAGAGGACTGTTCTCTCAGGATGGACTTCACCTGAGTAAGGAGGGAAATAGACTTCTAGGATGGAGGCTGACACAACTGATTAAGAGAGCTGTAAACTAGGAATTTGGGGGAGATGGTTGGGAGATGTCCAGGTAATCTCCACGCTGGAATTTAACATTGAGAGGGAAGAAAAAGTAAGAAAGGCTACAGCCGTGGGCAGGAGAATGGATATAAGGAGGAAGGCTAGTGTAGATACCAGTCTAATAGGTGATACTGGTGGTAGAATGTCTGTGCCTAACCGAGTAAAGAATGTCAGTGAAGCCAAACGGCAAAAATTAAGATGTCTGTACACTAATGCGAGGAGCCTAGGTAACAAAATGGAGGAACTAGAGCTACTGGTGCAGGAGGTGAAACTAGATATTATAGGGATAACAGAAACATGGTGGAATAGTAGTCATGACTGGAGTACAGGTATTGAAGGGTATGCGCTGTTTAGGAAAGACAGAAATAAAGGCAAAAGTGGTGGAGTAGCATTGTATATCAATGATGAGGTAAACTGTAAAGAAATAAGAAGTGATGGAATGGATAAGACAGAGTCTGTCTGGGCAAAAATCACATTGGGAAAGAAAGCTACTAGAGCCTCCCCTGAGATAGTGCTTGGGGTGTGTTACAGACCGCCTAGATCCGATTTGGATATGGATAGAGACCTCTTTAATGTTTTGAATTAAGTAAACACTAATGGGAATTGTGTGATCATGGGAGACTTTAACTTCCCAGATATAGACTCGAGGACAAGTGCTAGTAATAATAATAGGGCTCAGATTTTCCTGAATGCGATAGCTGATGGATTCCTTCACCAAGTAGTTGAAGAACCAACAAGAGGGGATGCCATTTTAGATTTGGTTTTGGTGAGTAGTGAGGACCTCATAGAAGAAATGGTTGTAGGGGACAATCTTGGTTCAAAGAGATCATGAGCTAATTCAGAACGATAAACAAAAATAGACCTGGGACTAGGATTTTTGATTTCAAAAGGGCTAACTTTAAAGAATTAAGGAAATTAGTTAGGGAAGTGGATTAGACTGAAGAATTTGTGGCTCTAAAAGCGGAGGAGGCCTGGAATTACTTCAAGTCAAAGTTACAGAAACTATCAGAAGCCTGCATCCCAAGAAAGAGGAAAAAATTCATAGGCAGGAGTTGTAGACCAAGCTGGATGAGCAAGCATCTCAGAGAGGTGATTAAGAAAAAGCAGAAAGCCTACAAGGAGTGGAAGATCGGAGGGATTAGCAAGGAAAGCTACCTTATTGAGGTCAGATCATGTAGGGATAAAGTGAGAAAGGCCAAAAGCCATGTAGAGTTGGACTTTGCAAAGGGAATTAAAACCAATACTAAAAGGTTCTATAGCCATATAAATAAGAAGAAAACAAAGAAAGAAGAGGGACCACTAAACACTGAAGATGGAGTGGAGGTTAAGGATAATCTAAGCATGGCCCAATATCTAAACAAATACTTTACCTCAGTCTTTAATGAGGCAAATGAGGAGCTTAGGGATAATGGTAGGATGACAAATGGGAATGAGGCTATGGAGATAGATATTACCACATCCGAGGTAGAAGCCAAACTTGAACAGCTTAATGGGACAAAATTGGAGAGCCCAGATACTCTTCATCTAAGAATATTAAAGGAACTGGCACATGAAATTGCAAGCCCATTAGCAAGAATTTTCAATGAATCAGTAAACTCAGAGGTTGTACCGTACGACTGGAGAATTGCTAACATAGTTCCTATTTTTAAGAAAGGAAGAAAAGTGATCTGAGTAACTATAGGCCTGTTAGTTTGACATCTGTAGTATGCAAGGTCTTGGAAATTTTTTTGAAGGAGAAAGTAGTTAAGGACATTGAGGTCAATGGTAATTGGGACAAAATACAACATGGTTTTACAAAAGGTAGATCATGCCAAACCAACCTGATCTCCTTCTTTGAGAGGGTAACAGACTTTTTAGACAAAGGAAATGCAGTGGATCTAATTTACCTTGATTTCAGTAAGGCATTTGATACGGTTCCACATGGGGAGTTATTAGTTAAATTGGAAAAGATGGGGATCAATATAAAAATTGAAAGGTAGATAAGGAACTGGTTAAAGGGGAGACTACAACGGGTCATACTGAAAGGTGAACTGTCAGGCTGGAAGGAGGTTACTAGTGGAGTTCCTCAGGGATCGGTTTTGGGACCAATCTTATTTAATCTTTTTATTACTGACCTTGGCACAAAAAGTGGGAATGTGCTAATAAAGTTTGCGGGTGACACAAAGCTGGGAGGTATTGCTAACACAGAGAAGGACCGGGATGTCATACAGGAAGATCTGGATGACCTTGTAAACTGGAGTAATAGTAATAGGATGAAATTTAATAGTGAAAAGTGCAAGGTCATGCATTTAGGAATTAATAACAAGACTTCCTAATATATCTTCATCTGTGACCAACAAAGACTGCTTTCATTTGACTATCCTCTGCTTCAGAACTTCACACAAGTGTGGATAGTTATCTAACCAATCTCACAAATTGCAAAATGCAGTGAGTTGGGAGTTTATGGTTACAGAAAGTTCCATGACTAGGTGATTACTGGTTGTTCTTATCTCAGTATATTCAACTGATGACATTTTCCTACCATTCATCCTTTATCTTCAAAAAGCAGCAAGATAGCCAAGGTAAAAACCCTTAAAACACTTTGTGGTGTAGCAAGTTAGTGCACTAACCTATCAACTGTGAAGATCTAATTTTAAGTCCTTGCTCAAGTCACAAATAGAAATACATTTTGTAGTCCTATCATAGGCAGTTCTGGATATCTGTTGCTTTTACAAGGACACCATGTAATTTGTCATGATAGTAATATCAGTGCTGTTCATGAAGCCTCCTAAGGAATGGAACACCAAGAACGTATTTTAGATCAGGACTAAGATGTACTGAGGAGATCTGCATAGGAACTCTTACATAGTATTTACCTACATGATTCTTAGCTCTGTTTGGTTCTATTAGCCCTTATATTCATGAGCATCAAACTTACTCACAATTTAGGAATAAATACAATGAAAACAAAACATATCTGTGCACAAGGAGTAAGTTGAGAAGAGAAGCAGGGTATTAACAAGGAAGTTTCTGCTCACTTATTCTTCAGTGTTAACAAATATAGTTAAAAATTAAAATGAAATGAAATTTAATTCAGCATGAAGAACATTGTCAAAAGAGACGGATGCTAGTAAATGGCATTATCCTACAATATCTGCGCAGGAAAGATAGGCAAATTCTGCTCTCACGTAGCAAGACACGGGAGAGGAAACTACGTACCAAGATCTCGCCACGTATGCACCTTCAGAGTTGGACCATGTCCCCTCACAAGGCAAAGAGTCACTGTCATACAAAGAAGGGTGGTGGTATGGAGCTCAAGGATATCTGGGGTAATCTGACATCACCTTTGTCGATCTCAGGGGCATCACTATGAAAAGTAAAACCCTCTCTGTTGCTTGCTAGCTTTCCCTGCCCCCTTCCTTCAGGAGGCATTGTCTCCCAACAATGCTACACACTACTCCCTTTGACTGGGGAAAACCACAGAAGGGAAAATTTAAAGAGGAAGGAGCAGTGGGGAGAACCTCATAGAGATCCCCACTCGGGAATCTACATAAAGTTAAGAAGCATCTTGCTCCCTGTCTCCGTCCCCACTGCTCCAACACCCTTGTCCTACCCCGCTCCTTTCCACTCTCCAATAAACTAGAAAGAGCATCTGGCCCAAAGACAGGAGCCGCTCTCACAAACATACAATTCTCTTCCTTCTTGTTATTTTTTTTTTAATTACAAATAGCTCCATGACTGCATAGGACATGACAACAAATTAACAACTGCACTATTTTTTTTAAATAGCTGCATTATCTGTCTTATTACAAGCAGCTAATTTAAAAGGCAGTGCTTTTGCTTTGCCTCACTAGAACCACATTTAGTGGAGGATAAGCGAAACTGTCAACTTCATATTCTTCTGCATCTAAGAGATAAAAGTGTAAAGGCTCACCCCTACCATTCAAATCCTCTCCCCAAAAAAGGGAATCCTCTCTTTATTGAAAGGCTAAGAGACAACACCTAACCTTTGAACAGCTCTGGGCATCTTGCAACAGTTTCTATAAAGCGTGATCTTGTAACAGGAAAGTTACCTGGGTTTTTGTAGATGCTGAGCACATCTTTGAAATAATGAGGTAAGAATCTTTCCAGTAAAAGCAGCACATCCTCTAGCTCTTCCAGAATCCCCACAAGCAGGAAATTTTCATTCACGTTCAGTTTTGCTCTTTCGAGGGCCCATTCTCCAGGCTCCCTTTAAGGATTATTTAAAAAAAAAAGTCTTTAAATGGTGTGTTTGCTTTGGAAATTCAAATGAAGAACATAATTGCTAGAAAAAAAATTATGGTGGAAGGAGCAGTGGGGAAAACCTCACACACATTCCCACTGGGAAATTTATACGAAGTTAAGAAAGCATCTTGATTCCCTGACTCAAATATGCTCATATATGTTTTCTCATAGATTTGCAAGCGGGCTTTGTGATACTGGAGTTATGATCAGATGGAAAAAGATCTGGAAAGAAAATGGAAAAATGGAAAGGTATATGTGGCTTCCAAAGCTCATTATGAATCATATAGAAGCAGTTTAGCATGTAAAAACGTGACTATTTTATAATTAAGTTAGATACAGTACAGTACTACTAAATTCTCTAGATAGCTTTCACTGAGAGAAGTTCCAAACCTCTCACCCATAAAACAGTATCAGCTCAGAAAATTCACAGCATGTGACAAAAAAGTTATTTTGATAATGTACAGCAGAGCTTATTGCTTCCTACAGATATGTAGCTTACATGGTCTTCCTTTTCTTTACAGAGACTTTGCCTATTTTTATTCTTTCCATTCATGTTTGTTAAGACCGTGTTTTTATTTTTTTCTATACTTTTCTCATGGTCTGGACAGTGGGCGCATGTTGTGATATTGCAATGACTGCAGGGTGATAGTATCATGTTTTTAATAACGCCCACCAGAAATACTTATTGGCCCCTCTCAGAGTGGAAAGTTTTCACCACCACTTACCCACTTATACTTTCTGAAATGATCAGTATTGCTGTAGGCCTGCAGATTTACCTAAAGGTTCACACTAGCTGGTATAAAGGGATGTAGGCCCATGGACTCCAATGATTTACAGCAGTTGAGGGTACGTCCCATAATTCTTTGTAACATTAACTTGCATTTCCTGCAGTCAGAGCGCTTCTTTCTTTCATAAGCACATATTCTGCAGCAGTGGTGTCCAACCTTCTCAGCTACGAAAGGCTTTCCAGGGCAGGGGAAAAGTGGGATAAGATGAGATCCAAAAACTGGTTCTGTCTCTTTCTTTCTCTATCCCAGCTCAGGTGCAGGGTAAATCAGCCCGGGAGCTGCTCCAACTTGCACAAGCTGGCAACAGTTCTGTAGGGACCATATGTCATTTTAGGGACAGCTGGACTGTAGCCCACTTGAACCACTCCCCTTTCCCAATCTGACACATGCCCTGCACAAGGGGCTACAAGAAGTGGGGGCATAGGCTTTGCTTTTGAGGCTGTATGCGCACTGGGGACTGAGCAGTGCGAAGGGAGTGGCATGGGACAAAGAATCTGTCCCAAATTATTGATAGTGGCTCTTAGACCATTTTGAAAGAGTATGTTTGACCCTCCGGCTGAAAAAGTTGGACACCACTGCTGCAGAATATGACCTTATGAAAGGAAGGCTGGGGCGGAGGGTCAGGTCCTTGCTCTGAGGGAAGCCTTGGGTGGGTGGGGCTGAGTCCTACCCCTGGGGGGGTAGAGCTGGGAGGCCATTGGTGGGGTTGCAGAGCAAGATCACTCTGCACCCACCCCACAGTGGAGGCTCCTGTCCTTCAGGGCTGGGCCTAGCTCTCTGCAGTGCAATCTGGTGCATGGGTTTGGGTCAGCCACCCCTCCATCATATCCCCACTAGACAGAAGCTGCAGGAGCTGCCGCTGAAGGTTAAATTCTGATTTTATGTAGTTTACATTCTTTTTCATTTTATTTTATGTTATTTCACATTTGCACACAAAGCTCTAATTATAGTGCGTACTCAAAGAAAAAAATGCAAAATTTACACCCTCCACTTAAAAAATTCCTTATATATATTGTTTCATAATAAATACATACTGTTACCACACACTTTCACGAGTCATGTTTTCCCCTATATTCACCATAGGGAACAACTGTTGTCTCTCTGATACCACTCTGTGTGGTAACTATTGGCAAGTGTTTAATGTCTATTGCTGTACAGAAATCAGGTATGTGTGATATACATTTACCTGCATTTTGGATGCTGTCCACAGAAATACGGTATGATGTAAAATAACCTGGGATTGGAACATTCAGGGTAGTTTTCAAGAATACATACATTAATATCCTAGGGAGAACGAAAGGAAAACAAGGTTAAATATTGTATCTCACCACCTCCATAAAAATGTGCTCTTCTCTTTCCCACCTAAGTAAAGTTTTCCCATACTTCATGGTGTAGCCTTGACTGCTCTGAATCTACACTTAAATCCCTCAAGAATAACTTGCAGGATATTTAACATTTCTGAATTTCATTAGCATAGGAAAAATTTTCTGTGAGCATCACAACATCTTGCTGCAACATCATGCTGTTATTCTGTTGCAGTGAACACATCTTCAAAGCAAGGTTTTAACTTCACACCCTTTGATTAAAATATACTGAAGAACAACTTTGGTATGAGACTGTTTTTGAACATAGCCAGATTAAGCATCAATTTATTAACACCATTATTACAGTCTATCTACATAATCACTGTATAGGTATGACATTTCTGCATGCTATAGTTATAGGAAGTGCAGACCTTTAGTTACTCTCCTATTAACACTAGGGCTGTCGATTAATCACTGTTAACTCACGTGATTAACTAAAAAAATTGCAATTAATTGCCGTTTTAATTGCACTGTTAAACACTGGAATACCAACTGAAATTTATTAAATATTTTTGGATGTTTTTCTACATTTTCAAATATATAGATTTCAATTACAACACAGAATACAAAGTGTACAGTGCTCACGTCATTTTTTTAGAGTGCAAATATTTGTAATAAAAATAATATGAACAAAAGAAATAGTATTTTTCAATTCACCTTATACAAGTAATGTAGTGCAATTTCTTTATCATGAAAGTACAACTTACAAAGGTAGATTTTGTTTGTTTGTTACGTAACTGCACTCAAAAACAAAACAATGTAAACTTTAGAGCCTACAAGTCCACTCAGTCCTACTTCTTGTTCAGCTAATCGCTAAGACAAACAAGTTTGTTTACATTTACGTCACTTGAAAGTGAGAAGCATTCGCATGGCACTTTTATAGCCAGCAGTGCAAGATTTTTATGTGCCAGATATGCTAAACATTCATATGCCCTTTTGTGCTTCAGTCACCATTGCAGAGGTCATGCTTCCATGCTGATGATACTCGTAAAAAAATAATGCATTAATTAAATTTGTAACTAAAGTCCTTGGGGGAGAATTGTATGTCTCCTACTCTGTTTTACCCACATTCTGCCATATATTTAATGTTACAGAAGTCTCGGATGATGACCCAGCACATGTTGTTCGTTTTAAGAACACTTTCACTGCAGATTTGACAAAATGCAAAGGTACCAATGTGAGATTTCTAAAGATAGCTACATCACTTGATACAATGTTTAAGAATCTGAAGTGCCTTCCAAAATCTGAGAGAGACGAGGTGTGAAGCATGCTTTCAGAAGTCTTGAAAGAGCAACACTCCAATGCGGAAACTACAGAACCCGAACCACCAAAAAAGAAAAGCAGCCTTCTGCTGGTGGCATCTGACTAAGATGATGAAAATGAACATAAAATCATAGAACTGGAAGGGGCCTTGAGAGGTCATCTATTTCAGTCCCCTGCTCTTAAAAATCCCCAATGATGGAGATTGCACAACCTCCCTAGGCAATTTATTCCAGTGCTTAACCACTCTGACAGTTAGGAATTTTTTCCTAATGTCCAATCTAAACCACCCTTGCTGCAATTTAAGCCCATTACTTCTTGTCCTATCCTCGGGTTAAGAACAACAATTTTTCTTCCTCCTCCTTGTAACAACTTTTTATGTACTTGAAAACTGTTATCATGTCCCCCTTTGTCTTCTCTTCTCCGGACTAAACAAACCCAATTTTTTCAATCCTCCCTCATAGGTCATGTTTTCGAGACCTTTAATCATTTTTGATGCTTTTCTCTGGACTTTCTCCAATTTGTCCACATCTTTCCTGAAATGTGGTGCCCAGAACTGGACACAATACTCCAGCTGAGGCCTAATCAGCGCGGAGTAGAGCGGAAAAATTACTTCTTGTGTCTTGCTTCCAATACTCCAGGCTACTACATCCCAGAATGGTGTTTACTTTTTTTGCAACAGCGTTACGCTGTTGACTCATATTTAGATTATGATCCATTATGACCCCCAAATCCCTTTCCACAGTATTCCTTCCTAGGCAGTCATTTTCCATTTCATATGTGTTTAACTGATTGTTCCTTCCTAAGTGGTGTACTTTGCATTTGTCCTTATTGAATTTCATCCTATTTACTTCAGCCATTTCTCCAGTTTGTCCAGATCATTTTGAATTTTAATCCTATCCTATCCAAAGCAGTTGCAACCCCCTCTCAGCTTGGTAACGTCCGCAAACTTTGTAAGTGTACTTTCTATGCCATTATCTAAATCACTGATGAAGATATTGAACAGAACAGAACCTAGAACCGATCCCTGTGGGACCCCACTCATTATGCCCTTTCAGCATGACTGTGAACCACTGGTAACTACTCTCTGGGAACGATTTTCCAACCAGATATGCACCCACCTTATAGTAGCTCCATCTAGGTTGCATTTCCCTAGCTTGTGTATGAGAAGGTCATGCGAGTCAGTATCAAAAGACTTACTAAAGTCAAGATATACCACATCTACAGCTTCCCTCCTATCCACAAGGCTTGTTACCCTGTCAAAGAAAGCTATCAGGTTGGTTTGACATGATTTGTTCCTGACAAATCCATGCTGACTGTTATTTATCACCTTATTATCTTCTAGGTATTTGCAAATTGATTGCTTAATTATATGCTCCATTATCTTTCCGGGTACAGAAGTTAAGCTGCCCGGTCTGTAACACCCCGAATTGTCCTTATTTCCCTTTTTATAGATGGGCACTATATTTGCCCTTTTCCAGTCTTCTGGAATGTCTCTCGTCTTCCATGACTTTTCAAAGATAATTGCTAATGGATCAGATATCTCCTCAGTCATCTCTTTGAGTATTCTAGGATGCATTTCATCAGGCCCTGGTGATTTGAAGACATCTAACTTGTCTAAGTAATTTTTGACTTGTTTTCCCTATTTTAGACTCTGATCCTACCTCATTATGTTAGACGTCCAATCGCCACCAACCTTCTTGGTGAAAACTGAAACAAAGAAGTCATTCAGCACTTCTGCCACATCCACATTTTCTGTTATTGTCTTCCCCCCTCATTGAGTAATGGGCCTACTCTGACATGCATTGGTCCGCACTGCTTTGGATCGTTATTGAGCATGGATGCATGTTCTCTGGAATGGTGGTTGAAGCATGAAGGGACATACAAATCTTTAGGGCATCTGGCATGTAAATATCTTGCGATGCTGGCTACAACAGTGCCATGCAAACACCTGTTCTTATTTTCAGGTAACACTGTAAATGAGAAGCAGGCAGCATTATCTCCTGCAAATGTAAACAAACTTGTTTGTCTGAGAGACTGGCGGAACAAGAAGTAGGACTGAGTGGATTAGTAGGCTCTAAAGTTTTACATTGTTTTATTTTTGAATGGAGTTTTTTTGTACATAATTCTACATTTGTAAGTTCAACTTTTATGATAAAGAGATTGCACTACTGTACTTGTAATGGGGGAAATAGAAAAAATCGATTTCTTTTGTTTTTTACAGTGCAAATCTTTGTAATAAAAATAAAGTGAGCACTGTACACTTTGTATTCAGTGTTGTAACTGAAATCAATTTATTAAAAAATGTATAACATCAAAAATATTTAAATAAATGGTATCCTATCACTGTTTAGCAGTGCGATTAATTGTGATTATTTCTTTAGTCGCTTGACAGCCCTAATTAACACCCTTTCAATTTCACTTGCTGTTAAACTGTCAAGCTATTTTTTTGCGGGACAGGGCTGAATTTTTGTATGCTTGTTCTCAACTCAGAAAGGAATTTTTGAAAGAATGAAGATAGTTGGTTTTGCCGGGTCAAAGTTATGTATATTAAAACAAAAACAAAAAATCAACACTTTCCTCATATATCCCAAACAGAAATTTTAAACACAGAAGACTCACAGAGACCTTAGGGATAAGCTATATGTGTCTGAATGAAATCAGTTCTGCAATTTTAAAACTATGAGCATTTAAGGTTTCTCCATACCAGTAGAATTCACTTTTATATACCCAGTAATACAGAACACTACATCTAAGGAAAGCAGCTGGAGTTGGGTTTCCATAGCATAATTTGGAATTTCTTGATTTGTGTAAAATCTCAACATTAGTGGTAGATAAAGTACTTTATTTTTCTCAATGTAGGTAACACTTAGGATAAAAAAAATCTGGACTTCAAAATTCTCATAGCTTGTTAATCCTAAATGAACCTAAACTGAATATTATAGAAATTTCAGATTCTATTTAACATATTAAATGATCCTAAAGACTTTAAATAATGAAGAATTATATTTTAACATAGATACTTGTGTCTTAGAAATATTTTTCTATCCATTTCCCCATTAATCTACTGCAAGTTATGAAAACTGCCTTTCCTTCTCTCATAATCAAATGAGAAAAATGACATCTTTCCATGCCCTCCTGGTAAACTGTAACTTGTGAATATAATTGGGTGGGACTCTATTTATAATATAACCAGTATGTATTTCCAAATGAAGACCGAAGGTAACAAATGTGAAGTGAAGGTGCGTCACAAGGTCCACAGAGGAAGTGGTGAACTAAATAAATGTCTTTCAACTAGACACATAACCGTCAAAGGAAACTAAATAAAATAATGTGAAAAACCAGTCAGCACTCCCAGTCAGTGGTGACCGCTCCTGCTTACAAGGCTGTTCTCAATACAGTTCTTTAGTCAACAGTACAGTATCATACTTATTATGAATAGCCAAGGAAAATTTTTCTGTTCTACTAAGAAACCTCACAATCCTCTAACTGCTTTTTAAATGTTTGTTGCTCAGTGTTTATATGTGGGTCAAATTGACCATCACATCCTGACAATCTCACGTGACATGTATTAAGTACAACTACACTTTAAAAAAAAAAGGCATATCTTTCTTCAAGCCTGGATGGTTCTGAACAATCAGATGGTGATGGAGAAAAAGTGTAAACATGAATGCTCAGAAGATTGCTCAACAGGTAAACAGAAAATGAAAGAAGGAAAGGTACGATTTCCTACTTTTTAAGGCTGTAGAAATACCTACCTTGCTCCAATGATACCATAAAGTCAGGGTAGTGGTTTGAATGAAGGTTCCCAAATACAAGTGTAATGAAGATTTACTGAATGAAGACTGTTATTGTATGTTATCACAAGTTACTAAGACATTTTTGTGGCGATTCAATGACTATAATACATAGCTTTAACCCTGCATAAGTATGATTTTAATCAGTCAGTGTTTAATATTTCATTCAATGTATATCAAGTGTGATAGACCCAGGCCAGTTGGGAACAGCAGAGTAATAGAAGGGAGATATACTGGCCACTGGATAAGCGGTTTTCTGTTCCCTGAGTGACCAGAGCAGGGCCTGCTCCAGGCTAATGAAAACACCTGATTCCAATTAACCTGCTAGGAGTCAGGTGAGGCTGTTAAGCACCTGACTCTAATTAACGCCCCTCTGATGCTATAAAAGGGCTCACTCCAGTCAGGCCAGAGGGAGCCAGAGGAGAGGAAGTGCGTGCAAGGAACTGGGAGTAAGAGGCATGCAAGAAGCGGAGAGTGAGTAGGCATACTGCTGGAAGACTGAGAAGTACAAGCATTATCAGACATCAGGAGGAAGGTCCGGTGGTGAAGACAAAGAAGGTGTTTGGAGGAGGCCATGGGGAAGTAGCCCAGGGAATTGTAGCTGTCGCGCAACTGTACCAGGAGGCACTCTAGACAGCTGCAGTCCACAGGGCCCTGGGCTGGAGCCAGGAGTTGAGGGCAGGCCCGGGTTCCCCCCAAACCTCCCATCTCCTGATCAAACACAGGAGGAATTGACTTGGACTGTGGTTTCTACCAGAGGGGAAGGTCTCTGGGCTGTTTCCTGACCCACAGGGTGAATCTGTGAGGTGAGCAAATCTGCCAATAAGCGCAGGACCCACCAAGGTACAGGAGGAACTTTGTCACACAAGTAAGGATTTGGGCATCTTAATACAAAGCCATATAAAGTAAAGATGATGAATTTCCATTTAATCAGTTTAACATTTTCCATTTTCAAATTCTGGCAGAATTTGGTCCTTCCTAATGAATGCAGGGTACTAGTAACACTAGCTAGAGTGCGCCATATGGTAAGCAGATGCTATGCAAGCTTCCTCACATAGCACTGCCAATGCAACTCCAGCCAAACATTTAGAAACCAATGCTATTCTGGTGTGAGGCCCCTCCAATGGCTGCCAGTTGTACTAAATTGTGCCAGACTGTGGGTGTTTTCTGAGAATGAGAAATGTCCACTAGAGACCAACCCTCAAAGCCATTTCAATATCCAAACCGGATTCCAGAGGTAAGAAGCTAGTGCCTCAGCCTATAACCCGACCAGGTCACAATTTAACAATGTTCTGTCCCATTCACCGTGATGCAGCCAGTGCTAAATGACCTGACTAGCACTCTTCAGATGTTGCAGTTAGTTATTCTGTCAACAAGGTAATTAAATGACTGAAAATCATTCAATCATGATGATTTGACCATTTCACTTTGGCACTGAAGTAAGTCTCTGTAGGTATTTCTTAATACACCCACTAGTGCAGTATCTGAGCAAATACAAATCTCCATGATGTTAGGAGTCAGTCAGAAAAAAACCCCTAAAACAACAACCAATTATTTTCTTTTCGTGTGTGACTCTGTGAAAGTGACTACCATGAGATTATTTTTTTTCTTTTTCCTTTTTGTTTCACTCCACCTCTATGCTAGTTATTGATAGAAAGGGAAAGAGATGAGTCTCACATTTCATCCTGAAGAGAGAGAGATCCTTGATCATCCAGATAATTAGCAGAGGAGAGTTCCACAGACTGAGGACAGCTGCCCCGAAAGGCCAATCCTCTGTATGTTTGAGATGCATGCTACATAGTCAGCTCTGTTGGATAGAGGTAGCTAATCAGGAAGATCCTGACCACAGACAGAAAGAGAAGTGATCTTTGATATAGTTGAGAGGTTCAGGTCACCGAGGCCCTTGAAGAAAAAGATCAGGTATTGGATGCCCTGTATCATCTGGATTCTTCATGGCAATCATATTTATCCAGAATTGCAATAAACTGCAGCAGTGGAGTCTAGGGTGATGAATGTGCAGACTGCTGTGGCCAGGTAGCATTAATCAGAAAGGGGCATTGCTTTTTAGCCACCCAAGTTTCATAAGACTACTTTGGTTATTGAGTTAAGAGCAGTGATGCAAGTACAGTGGTACGGTACGGTACACTGTACCAGTAGATATTTATCAATTTCTGCTCCTTTCTCCACTTCGGTTCCTGGGGAAAAGGAGCAGAATGTAGGGCTGTTGGGCAGCCCCACGCCGGCAGCTCCTCCGGCATGGCTGCTATACTGCCCACAGCCCTGTCCTCTGGTGGGGCTGCTGTAAAGACCTCAGGCAGGAGGACTCAGAAGACACGGCTGCGTGGAAGGGCTGGAGGCAGTACAGCAGCTGCACCAGAGGAGCTGCATGTTCTGCTCCTTTCGTCGCTGCGATTCCCGGGATATCCCTGCGGTTCAGGGCTCTCCTGGGAACTGCAGCAGCAAAACGAGCAGAACGTGGAGCCACACGGCGTCCCTGCACCAGCAGCTCCCCCAGCACAGCTGTACCACCCCCTAGCCCTTCCACGCAGCTGCATCTCCTGAGTCCTCCTGCCTGGGGTCTGTACAGCAGAAGTCTCCGGCACAGTGGGAGGAGAACAGAGCCCCCCAAGGTAACGTGGGATGGATGTGGATCCTGGGGAGGGGAGGAGTCACGTGAGGGGTCACGTGCCCCCCCCCCTTTGTGTCCCTCCCAGGAGTGCAGCGTACCAGCAAGAAATGATTGCTACTTGCACCACTGGTTAAGAGTTATTCAGAAACAACATGAAGCCTAGATGTACTCGAAGACTGTGCACCACTTCAATGATTGAAAGCTAGATGCCTCGACTGAGGGCAATGTTATAGTTTTGGCTTTTTCCACAAAAAATTTCTCTTCCCCATCACCACCACCTTATTCTTGCCTTGGTTTGGCTTCAGCCAGTTAGTTTTCATCTAGATTTTTATCTTATTTAGGCACCCTTGAAGGTGGTGTTGGAAGTGAAGGCGATGCAGCCCTGGGTATCATCTGAAGACCATGGGATCTAACCATCTCCTGTATAAGTTTCATGAATGGGATGGGGGATAAAACTGAGCTCTCAGTGAGTGTGCTTACAAGATGCAGTTGCAGTCTTTTGTCATCTGTGCAAAACAAAGGATCTTTCAGGCAGCTGAACAAATGACTGAAAATATGATCATGATTCTAGGTAGACTGCCAATAGGTCCAGGAAATCATTCCAAGTACAGAGTAATTTAATTTTGTGATGAAAACTGAAGTTTCATTGTAACTGGAACCTACCTTTAGGCGACTGTGGCCCCTAGAATATCTGAAGGGTCCCTCCCTTATTCATGCGGCTGTGAGGGAACATCTGTGAAAAGTCTTCCTCACTCCATGACTGGAGGTGCAACAGATGGTTCTTCCTCACACACACACACAGTCCCATACAAGAAGGTTGCAAGAGGCTCCTTCAGCATGACTCCTTGTCACCTCTATAGAGGAAAGACAGGGTTGGGGAGTGGCACTTCTACAGGTCTCTGCCTCCCTTCCATTGAGAAGCTGATCAGAGGAGAGGTGCTAGGCCCTTTTTCCCTATGAAACTTCACCTTTTCCAGGGGCTTACACCAAAGGTAAATATTTTCACATTATTAACAAGTTGAAATGTACAAACAACAAGGAAGTGATTAGCAAGGAAGGAACCAAGCCTTATCAGAAGCACCATATACTGTAAAGGCAAGTGTATTTACATTTTAGCAAACCCTAGACAAAGTTGAGATGGGATTTGTTTTATAATCTTTATTTTCACTCATATTTCTTTTAATCTGTTCTTCCCTATCCCCCAACTTTTAAAATATATATTTTTTCTTACGGAAAGTATCCAGTAATGTATAGCTCCTAAAACAGCTTCCCAGAAATACCATAGTGTTTTAGGTTTCAAATCCCCCTCCATCACATTTCTGATAGCAGTTGAAAAGTGTTTTCCTTAATCCTGGGTCTCTTAAATGCTCACAAGAAACTCATTATCAGTCTTTCAATTTAGCCTTCCCCCAAACTGACCTAAATCACATATTTAAAAAACAACAGTATCTAGAGAATGAAGGAGAGAGAGGGGAACTGAAATATCCATCTTCTGTTCACTAATACATTTGTAAGGCACTCAGTTACCATAGTGATGAGTGCAGTAAAACAACCCACATAGAAGGATTAGAACAATGTTCTTTGGAAAGTTTTTAGGGATCCTTAGCAGCAGCATGTAGGAAAAACAAAAACACCCCATAGAGCCAATTCATTTGAATCACACCCTTGTCCCTAGCCATCTTGTTTGAAGATTAGTTCAAAACAGAAGCCCTTCTGTGGAACACGTAGGACTGGGCAGTCTGTTCTCAGGAAATAGTTTATTCAGTGAATTTCACCCTCAGTTGATTGTTTGCAAAAAGACAGATTTTCATTATTCCCAGTTGTTCACATGCTCTCTGTGAACACATTCAGTCAATAAGTTATTTGCTAACAATTTATTTTGACTGTTATTAGGTGTGTGTGAAGTCACACAGTATTAATTCTATTCTGTCTGGATGACAAGCTTTCACAGAGGAGAATGGAAATCACTGAGATTTCGAGATGGCTGCACAAATCCTTTGGATTCTATGTTCCCAATCCTGCAAATTGCCCCATACAGGTGTCCCCCTGCATTTGTGCAGAGCCCCTCAGAAATCAGTGGGGCTCAGTGTGGAGCAACTTGAAGGATTGGGGCCTAACATGTTTGTGTAACCCTTCTGCCCATCAGAGTTGGCAGCAACAAGGGCTGGGTTCAATATCTAGGGGTTCCGTGTCAATAACACAATGCACAACCGGCTTGAGCCCCCATCCAGTGACCTGGGACAATTACATACCACCCCCCGGGCGCCTCTAGGAGGCAATACTTCCCCTCTCGCAAGCACAGAGTCTGAGTGTAGCAAAAGCCTTTTAATAAAGGAGGGAAACAATGCGACATTATGTTGGGGAAACATGACAAACAGGATTCATAACACAAACCATGAGCAAAAGACCCACCCCCAAGTAAGTTTGGCAGTATCCTTTTCCCCTCAGTAACCCAAAAGTCACCCCTCCCACAGTTTCTGTCCTTGGTCAGTGCAGCCCCCAGAGTTCAGAAGTTCATCTGCAGAGTTTACCTCCCAGCCTGGGGGGAAGTGGGGGAAGGTATGGGAGGCATCTTACATGCTCCACTGCTTGGATTGATGGCTGATTGCCATGCCTCTCCGCAGGGTTCTGCTGCATTCTTCACTGCTGGCCGTGCCTCTCTCCCAGGTGTCCTGCTAGCTGCTCACCAATATGTCTTCAGCCCCTCCCCACTTAACACAGCTCTCAGTGATTTCAACTGTTAGTGGGGGGACCCCAATGCTGGTGCACTCAGAACCAAAGTGGGTCTAATGCTTAGATCTAGGAATAAGTGATTTCAGCTGTGCAGCATGTAACAAGACTCCTAATGGAGTCAAAATTAGCTCTGTTATTACACAGTGGAGAGAGGAGGCGTCAAAGTGGTGTTTCAGACCCTCAGAAAGTGCCCTCACTACCAGGTACACATACCTGTCCCCAACCTCTCTTGGGTTGCTGGGCTTTGGAACCCTTGCCTAGAAAGTGCTACTTAGTTGAGGGCGAGTCTCTCCGTCATAAAATGCCAAGTACAGTTCTACTGTCCTTGATTCCATAACCAGGATAACACCACTTTATTACTCCTGCCCTGATAACAAAGAGACTAGGGGTCCCACAGCAGCCAAAGTGACTATTTGGGCAAGCAGTCCCTTCATGCTAGGCAGGGTAGGTGTGTCCATGCAAACTAGATCAGCCCCTGAAGTCCTTTTCCACATCTCACCACCAGATGTCAGGGTAGAGCTCATTCTGACTCTGCTTACATTTGTATGTCTTCACTAGACTTTCTGCAGATGTTCTCACAAAAAATATCACATACAGAAGCTTGAAAAAATGAATAAAAAGATCAAGTGAATTTATATGATCTATTTAAACAAATGTTCACAGGTTTTTTTTGCAATATTCTCTCAGTTCTAGCCTTCTGATTTGCAGAGACTCATGCTCATTAAGTGCCACTCAGTGAAAACATGGCCCATTTGCTCTTCCCCGGGATTACTGATCTGAGTGGCCGCACTGCAAGAAGTCCAGCAAAGAACAAATTTGGAGCCTTCAAACAAGTCAGCCCAGGCAGATGAGAGGAAGCAAGTAGAAAGTAGTAAGGAAAAGGTAAAGGTTTCTTTGAGAAATTATTTTCTTTACATTAAAAAATGTAAACATTACACAAATGTGGAAAAAACAATTTCCTAAAAAGGAAGACGTTAACATTCATTTTTTTATTTTTCCCCTCTAGCAGGAAATTCTTCTTCACAAACAGAATGGTTGTCACTTTTCATGAACACACAAAATGCAGGTTTGGTGCCACAGGACTTTTGTTTGGAATGGCCATTTTAGAGTATTACATGATTGGACATTTATCACCAATTTTTGTATTCAGACTGATTTTTCATTTTAAAAAGGGCATTTATTTGCTGCCAGCATGACTTTTCCAATTGAAAATGTGGATACTTGTAGCTGGGAAGAACATGAATGTTTAAAAAAAAAAAAAAAAGGCAGGGAACCAATTTCTAGCGGCATCAAAAATCCTAGTTTCACTACAGCCTCCTCACCTTCCACTACTCTCATTTCCCTAAGCCCTTCCCACTTCCTCCTTTCCCATCTCCCCACAGATGCAAAGAAAGTGAGAAAGAAATAAAACAGATAGTACCAATACAGAGTTTCAATCCATGGAGAACATGGGGCAACGATCTAAAAAGAGGCCAACGTGGCTTCTTACTCAGTGAAAACAATGGAAGATGTCAGACATCTTTGAAAAGGGCAAAAAGCCCCAACAAAGACTGGCTGTGATGCTCCGGTGATCTTGAGCAGGTTGCAAAAAAATATCAGCTGTGGGACTCATGATAAAAGCCTTCAGACTTGGCAAGTCTCGGATGCCCTTAACTATGATCTCCAAAGAGGAAGGTCTTCACTGATTAACTTTTTTTTGGGTCATCTTATCTTTGCATTCAAAAGAGTAGTTTGTACTTAGACACTGGACCAAGTTCAAGACTCTCTCTGCAACTAAGGGGGCAGTCATGATTCCTATCGTTTCAGGTTGATAGGTTTAGAGTATTGTCTTAAAATGTCAACCCAATGCCTTCCAGGCACTGTATGTTATTTATCCTTTTATCGCACCCTCAAATCTTCCAGTCAAAATAGAGGACTAGAGTTATGTTTTTGTGAGCAACAGGGATATCAGCTGATGGGAGAAACATTTGGACTTGTGGACACATGGAACTTTAGCTTACTTCACAGTAGAGGATAACTTGTCTTTAATTAGAATTACCCTGCAGAGCTGGGCCACCTCCACTCCAAAAATTGTGTGAAAATCAGAGAAAAAACTATTAGGGCCTAGGTATTTCTCAAGTTTTAGGTTGGGAAGCTTGGTTCATCTAATATTCCTCTTCCAGTGTTGTTTAAATGTGGAAACTTGACTTTTTAAACTAATCTAGGCTAGACTCTGGTTTGCTTAGATTCAACCTTTGGTGCCTTAAATCTACGATAGAATTCCTGGAAGGTTATTATGGCTGGATATTTTTGGGTTTTCTTTGAATTGGCTTTTCCACTTTTATTTGGCAAATTATATGTTTTTAATTTTTTTACAGACCACTTAAGCAAACATCCTGTCAGTTTTATTTCCCACTTTTTTTGTGCGTGTGAAGGATTATTTTGGTTAAGTAGAAATAGCATGCAAATTAAACAGCAATGTATTCAGTTCCTCTTCTAGGCATTTCGTTACATTAAGCAGGAGTTACAAAACGGATGTTTGTGCTGAATTTCTAAGGTTTCATTTTGCATTGATATACAAATTATTGATGCATTAATTTTTAAGTTTTCACTGGCACTAACATCGCTTAAGCACATCAAGTTTGCCCACAACAGTGAAAGATTATTTATATATGACAAAATATGAAATATTTCTACGGGCTTTGGTTTTCTCACTTGCAGTATATACATTAATCTATAACGAATTATCACAAAATTTCCTTATTAGAAATCATATTAATATGTAAAGGAAAAAATTCTGCTAATGAGAATGGCAATCCTTTGATACTTAAAAAGGGCTCCAAACATTTCATTTCAACGCACTAGCTCTTTAGGAAGATGCGTTCTCAAAGTGGAATCACACTGAGGTATTGTTTTTAAAAAAATAACAAACTTATGTTTACTTGGTAACTAATAATATCACATATAGTATTGTACTCTTCTTTGTCATTAAATAGTCTGCACATTTATCATTAGCAGTAGGACTGCCCTTCCTGGAAAAAAAAATTATTTGGACTAAACATCTCTGCTATTAAATAGTCTTATTTTTCCAGTTAGAAAATAAAAATGATTAATTTGTCATTACCACTGTAACAAATAAACCAATCAATTTAACTTTTAAAACCATTACTTAAGCTATTCTGTTAAGAAGAATCACAATTTTAAATTCCTACTCAGGTAGGGCCAAATCCCTCTCTTCTGAAAGAGGAAAGGGCATATTAGCTCTTTATTCTGTGAATGGTGGCTATGCATTGTTCTGACCTACCCAGAGAAAAGGGTGCAGAGTGGTTCTGCATCATCTCCAGTCAGAACTCACACAGCTGCTGAAGACAACAGGGAACTTCTACAAATAAGAACCAGCCTCTCTGATCAACTATCCATATAGCCTGTCCCCTCCATCCCCTTTTCTTCAGAGGCTCACAGAAATTGCAACACCACCCTCCCACCCCACAGAAGCTGCACAAGAGGGACAAAACTAGCCCTCATGGGTAGAATGGCCTAGACCAAGTTCTGGGAGACAGTGCCATCACAGCTACCCATGTTATTCAGGTTGAGTGGAAGAGAGGTGTTTAGCCCTGATAAACACTTCCCTTGATGACGGATGGTCCTGTTTTGGAACCATCAGCCTATTCTTCAGCACTAGGTTACCCTGCCCCTATGCTCTCCCTCATTGCCACTTGCCTAGGGAGAATGCCCCATGGTCTGCCCCACTACAGAAAGGGGAGGTCAACCTTACTGCCTGATAACCATTGTTCAAAACCAGGGCCACGTCATTCCATATGCTTTTTCCTATGGAAGGGGTGAAAGAAATGGAATAGTTTTACTAAAGTTCTGCTGGAGGGAGAAGAGTTTGTGCCAATGTGGCAGAATCACTCCCTCTGACCCTGCATGTGGGTGCTGTCTGTTGAGAGCTCTGCAGTTTTAAGGCACATAGTTAGATAGTGAATGGGTGGAGCTGAGAAAGTATCACTTCTCCAGTATGAATCTAAATAAAAACAGGAACCTATCACCGTTACCTTATGCCGACTTTTGCTCCAAGTGCCAACCTCCCAAAGTAGTTTGATCCACGTATGTGACTGAGGCATCTACAGCAACATTGCTATTCACAACGCTCTGCTGCTAGGAACGAAGAGGGATCCTGGGGGCAGTTTGGAGAACAGAGGCCTCTGTATGAAGCAAATGCCCTTCACAGCACCCCCACGATCCCTGGATTACCCTGCAGACTTCATATATAAAAAAAAAATCACAGAGCAAATCTCCTTAGCTGGCTCTGAGCACTTTTTAGGAATTTTAGTCACAGGTCTTGATTTCATTAACAGTGGTGAATGCTTCCCATGAATGTTCAGAAAACTGCCTGAGGGAACACCGCATGTGGTCAAGGATTTGCTTTGCTCAGCTGCCTATCTCCCCAAAGGACTCAAACAGCTCTCTTTCACCTGAGGTCCGTTAGCTAACCAGTCACCACAGTGCTCAAGTCCCCCATAACAGTTAAAAATCATGCTGAGTGTGTGAGACAAAGGAACTATTTGCAGACACTCCCTTGTTTTCAATCTACGTTTCTTTGATTTTTCCTACCCTTTCCCAATTGGGGGTTGGTCTTGGCAAGGTGCCATTGCTATCGGAAGGCCCTATCACAGAGGTGGGGATTGCATTTAGACCTGAACATGGTCAGGCTCAATCTGACCACCTTTTGTTAAAGTGTCACAGCTGGTGTTCTTCCAGTGACCATGCCATATTTTCTGTCCCACAGTGTTGTGGAAGCAGGGAAAGAATTAATAAGGATTTGAAGGGGATCTTAGTGCATGTCAGTCAGTTAGCAAGAGTTAGCCCAGCTGTAACCCTAATGACGTGAGACTTCTAGAAGCAAGGATAGTGTGAGGCAGAGGGAAAGAACTGTGTAAAAAGTTATTACGACCTTGTAACTGATAAACCAAATATGCAGACTGGTGTCTTCTAGGAGTGAGAAAAATAAGATAGCAGGATGGCTTATGTATAAACAAAATGCAGTTGTTGCTCATTATCATCTGTATTATTGCTAGTTATTGTTTGTAACAAAGGTATAAATGCTTGCTGTAATTGTTTACCAGTTGAGAGACCTGTCCGGGACTGGGGCGACCCTGTGTCCTAGGACACTCTCTCCCTCCATTGTAATTACTGGAGAAATAAAAAAGTATTTGATTTTGCTGCACCCAAAGAAAAAGCGAGAACTGAGTTTTTCTCTGACAGTGTGCTCTCTTAGGCCAGCCTCGTTAAAACATATTTGATGAGTACAGCTGTCTTAGAAGACTGGAAATAGTCGAATGGTCTTTTAGGTAGCTCATATCTGACCCATGACCCCTCTGTTGTTCAGGTCTGGGACCTTTCCAGTTTTAACTGAAGGAACAGGCAGCCAGTAATGTTCCCAGAATTCTGATGGTGTGTTCACACCTGCCTTTGTTGGCATGCTGCTTGAGCTTCAGCTTCCTGGTGGCAACTGCATTCTTCCTGACACACGGAGAGTTAGAATAATCTGCTCTGGAGGTGATCCGGCTGTGCTGTAAGGTGCTGTATTTGAGAGGAAAAGCCAGCTGAGCACCATAGAAAATGTTACTTGCCACCAAAGTAATGAATGTGCATAGTCCAGGAGCAGCAAGAAATCCAAGATGCCGAAGCTTTATGCCACCTTAGTGATCTGTGGTCAGCAGATGCATTCATTTGAGGTGGAGATCAGTTTTTCAGTGAGTTCTCTGAATTTCTTCCCTCTTCCTAGCACTGTAGCTCCATCTTCGTTGGGATCAATTTGAGGCAGCTGTTCTTCATCCAGTTATTTCTGATTCCACTACTATGTATCTACTATATAGAAACTGGGATTCTGCAAGCAAAACTGTGCCATTTGGGGGGAGACTCTCTCCTAGGCATGGGTTACTTGCCTGGGTAAAATCCAGCTCTTTCTCGGAGGTGAATGTAGATGTAAGGAGAAACAGGGAGTAAGCAGAGCTTTGTCTTTTATTCCGCTGGTGTGATCAGTCACATGAGCTTTCCTTGTGCAGGTCTTTATTATATCAGCAGTGCTAGATTCATGGCTATCCCCCTGCTTAGTTATAACAATCTGATCTCATTTAAAAAAAATATTCATGAATTAAAAACCAAACAAAACTATTTTTGCTAAAAGGACTTAGCTTGCCTCAGGATTTACAGAATCTGCTGCAGCTATAACAACAGCGGCGAGGGTTCTTCGGTGCCAGAAGCTGTATTTGGAAACTACCACTACAGCAGCTGGGAGCTTGTCACCGAGGCTGCAATTTCCTGCTGCAGCACCCTTTTGCCCTTAGCTCAGGAGATATATTGTTTCAGTTGCTACTTTGGATTATCTTTTAATCAATCCTGCCGATAGCATGAAAAGACAGCCTCACTTTTGATGTGGTAAAAACCATGGGTTTTTATTAACTGTAAATTAATGTCATTACTTCATTCCTTTCTCTTGTCCATATTTTGTTACATTCAATCATCCAGAGAACACAATGGCCTAATTTTCAGAGGTGACTAGTAATGTCGGGTGCCTCAATTTTCAGATACTCCGCTTGCATCACCTTAAAAGGAACCTGATTTCTTGCCGATGGGTGCCCAGTATTTTCTGGAAATCAGGCTCTGTTTAGGTGTCTTTCAGTTGGGCATCCAAAAACTGAAGCATTCCAAATGACTAGTCACTTTTTGAAACTTTAGAGCAATATAGTGTTAATTTCTGTCTCAGGTCCTTCAAAACTAATAGAGGATCTGAAGGAACATCAGGGTAAATTTCATATTCAAATAGTGTACATTTTTGGGTAGTGGAATTTAAAAAGAAATGCAACTGTATTTCACCTTTTAAAAATGTATTAAATATAAAAGGAACAAACTTGTATCTGAGATATTGTACATAGGACAAAATGTAACCAAAACTGATTCAGTACATTGGGGGATGAACATACAAAGACAACAAATAAAAGAATAACTGAAATGGGGCTGAATACACATATAATATTAAAGACAAATTCAGTATTCTTGCCACGCTGACTCTCCGTTTGATTTAGTTGGGGATTGGTCCTGCTTTGAGCAGGGGGTTGGACTAGATGACCTCCTGAGGTCCCTTCCAACCCTGATATTCTATGATTCTATCTATATGCTACAGAACACTGAAGATATTAGGTAAAGCAGCCAGACAAAGCGGTATACGTTACATCAAAAATAAAAAATTGCTTCAAGATGTTTCTATGATATTGAAAAGTGCAGTTACATCTAAAAGTTTTGTTCTGATTGAGGGTTTTTTTTTAATTACACCTGCTGGAATAATAAAGCCAATAAAGCATTGAAATGTTATGATCATTTTCAGAATTATTTAATTTGTTTTTTAAAAGGAATTTTCATTATAAGATGACCATATTTTTTAAATGAAAACTCTTGACTTATTGCATTATTCCTCTGGTACTATTCTCCCATACACTGTTAGTAACTTTCATTACTGTTTTTTTCCATCCTTGCCTATTAATATGTAGTTTATGCCATAGGCATCAATCCTGTTCTGAAAGGAAAACGACTTTGGGAGAGAGGAGGTGAGGGTGCCTGAGAGCTGGGCGAAGAGCTGCTGTGTATGAGCAGCCATGAAAGGCCAAGTACAGCATAGGGGAAAACATGGAATCATCAGATTGAAACCAAGAATAAATGCAGGACACTTGGACAGTTCCTGAAAATGGAAAAATCCTGGTGAAACATCTGGACATTCTATTTCTTAATACCTTTCCAAAAGCAAACATTAACACTATAAAAGTTCTCGCAAATTATGACAGATTTGTCTGGAAAATCTATTAGGGATGAAATGTATTAAATTCCTAAAAGTTTAAATGTGGAATATTCTCCACTGGTCTCCTGCCAACACCAAGTTGCATTATGCTGCTCAACAGATACTAATATTTCTAGGAAAAGCAGCAAGCTGAGGGTCCAATCCTGCAAATAATTTCCCTTTTCATAATGGTACTATGACGCTTTAGGCATTTCAAGTCAACTATTGATTTTCTCAGCTGCTTGAATTTATTCCTCTCAAAGCACCTGAGGTGAGCAACTTTTCCCACCATCACCCCATTAACAGTAACTAATAGCTTGTCTTTTGATGTTCCCAATTGTGGTAAATTTTCCCATATTAGCATATACAGGATCTGATTTTGAGCGTTTATGGGTACATTCACCTCCTCCTGAAATGAATGGGAGTTAAGGACACTGGACACCTCACTGGAACACTTATATTGAGGGGACCATTCAATGCTAGAGATGACTTTTATTGATATCTTCTTTTATGCAAAAACCTGCGTTACAGGAAAAATGCCTTTTTTACAAAAGTCCTTGCATCAATATTCTTCATTCCAACATGAAAAATCTGATTTTTAGACTACATGGCATGTCATGAAAGCACACCAATTACTTGCAAAAAGGGGCCAAACTGGTCAGAAAGAACACACTGCCAATTAAACTGCCAATTAAAACCTCTGGCCTTTGGAGTCCATTAAAGTGTCTGTTTGCAAAAATAATAATAATGCAGGTTCCTGTTCACAGGATCACATTAAAGCAAACAGTGCTTCACAGAGACAGCCTAGAACACATCTGCTTAAGTTTGTGGGGAAAATGTTTCCCTACTCAGATTTACTGGTTCTGTTGTATGCTAGCAAAGGCAGGGCTCTAATTTCTTAGCCATGGCTCGTTTTTATGATCATACTAAGCATTCCTTTCTATGTTGGTGTTCTTCCAGCCATTCAAAATAGTCTTTTTTTTTTAAAGGTAAATAAAAAGGCCTGTTATTTTATCACCCTTTTCCTATGCTCTGTGCCATTAACACTCAAAATTTAAATACTTTTTCACAAACAGATTTCCAGTCTTAAATTTATACAATCTTAATTCAGAAAGGAGAAAGCTCCCTAACAGGGAACGAGGGTTTGTCCAACAAGTAGAGAAAACTAAGGAAATGATTTTCTATACCTGGATTTTCTATACCTGAACTTGGAGAGGCAGCCAGTGATCAACAAAAGCAGTGCATGGGGAAAGGGGGCATCTCAAAGAGGGAGCTACTCATTGTGTGGCTAGTTTGTTATTTTAAAGTATAGGAAATTGTGTGTGTGTTTGGAGAAGAGGGAGTTTCTCAGGATGTCTTAAATTAGGGACTAAAGCCGCTCTTCAGGGAAGAGAGACTATACGGACTTTGATGGCCTTGGCCCTGTATTGTTTCTAGTGGGAGCATGCAGGGCAGAGAACTACATTTCTATTGGAGCAGAGTTCAACACAGGTTTTTATTGTTACACCAGATGCTCCTCTTAAGGTTATGGAAGCTGTTTTCAGTCTCTCTGAATGAAGACTCAGGCCAACATCTTTTATTCCCTTTCTTCACCAACACTCTTAAAATTTGTTTTTGTTTTTTTAAGACCTGGACAAATGAACTATACTTTGACCACCTCATCGAGAGTCTGGACTTCAATATATACAGATTCAGGTTTCTGCTGAAAATTTTCAGTTGAGGCCACGTTCCTTCCCTTGTCATGCCTCTTTTAATTTGTCTCTATTTTCTCTCCTCCAAACGAAACTCCTTTCTCCTGACCCTCCAGTCATCTAGTTCTGTCTCTCCTCCTTCCCCAAACTTTAATAACCACTGCATCCTCCCTAATTTGGAGGATTCCATCACGGAGCTAAGTAAAGTCTGGCAATGTCTCTGCTGAACTCTAGGCTTCATTCACATTTCACACACTTTGGCATCCAACTGAAGTGCACAGCTTACAATATCCAAATGGACTTCATAGAGTTGTAACTTGTCACATTTAAAGAAAACATATTGGTCACAGACAGTAAGATAATTATTTTATTTACTGTGGATAGGCTCTAATACATTTTCTTTAGCATTGCAGGGTGATCTCCTAGACTGGGCTCAAGTATAAATAGCAGCTCTGGGGGTTAAATAGTTACTAAGTTACAACCATTAGATACTGGAATGATACAACCATTAGATACTAGATAAAGGGTGGATAGCAAAACCAAGGATGGTCTCTTAGAGGTTCAGGAAGGAAGATGGAGCAAGGTAGCTGAGCAATGGGATAAGCTAAAGACAGGACAGTCTTGAATATATTTGGAGTACTGAATTAAAAAGTTTCAAATTCCCCTTCTACACCAACCTAAAGTTATAAGTATGTGACAAGAGAAAGTTACTTACATTATAGTAACTATAGGGTCTTCAAAATGTGTGGTCTCTATTTGTATTCCAATGCGGGATGCGAGCATGAGCTCCATGTGCCCGGAGTCGGAGAATTCTTGCAAGCAGTGTCCATTGGTCCACTCATGCGCCTTTAAGAACATAAGAACACAAGACTGGCCATACTGGGTCAGACCAAAGGTCCATCTAGCCCAGTATCCTGTCTACCAACAGTGGCCAATGCCAGGTGCCCCAGAGGGAGTGAACCTAACAGGTAAATAAACAAGACACCTTTGTGTCTTGTGCTTTAAATCAAAGGCATAAAGGGCACTGTGGACAGGCTACCACTCCAGTTCCTTTTCTACCGTGAATCCAGTGAAGACCTAAAGCAGAGGGGAAAGAGGGCGGGTAGTGGACTACAGATATGGCAACCACACATCTGAAAAAACCTCCAGTTACTGTAAGGTAAGTAATTTCTGCTTCTTCGAGTGGTGTTTCTTATGTGTATTCCACTGTCAGTGGCTGACAAATAGTACTCAAGAGGAGGATGCAATGATCCAGAGCCATTTGGAGAATGGCAGTCCCAGACGATGGGTCATCAGGGGAGTTCTGCACCAGAGCATAATGTCTTCCTCATGTGTGGATGGAACTCCGCTCTATGTAGCTACTCTGAAAATGTCAAGTAAGAATACAGAACTAGACACCACATTGCAGGAAAGATGTGGACAAGTTAGAGAAAGTCCAGAGAAGAGAAACAAAAATGATTAAAGGGCTAGAAAACATGACCTATGAGGGAAGATTGAAAAAACTGGGTTTGTTTAGTCTGGAGAAGAAAAGACTGAGGGTGGACATAACAGTTTTCAAGTACATAAAAGGATATCACAAGGAGAAAGAAGAAAAAATGTTCTCTTTAACCTCTGAGGATATGACAAGAAGCAATGGGCTTAAACTACAGCAAGGGCGGTTTAGGTTGGACATTAGGAAAAACTTCCTAACTGTCAGGGTAGTGAAGCCCTGGAATAAATTGCCTAGGGAGATTGTGGAATATCCATCAATTAAGATTTTTAAGAGGAGATTAGACAAACACCTGCCAGGGATAGTCTAGATAATACTTGGTCCTGCCTCTCAAGGTCCCTTCCAGTTCTATGAAACTGTTTATGGCTGTCCAGAGGGGATGAAGGGCCAGGGTGGCTGTTTCATTGGGAGATGAAGACAATCTTGTCAGTACTGGCAGAACCAGTTTGTATTTCTCCTCTTCCATGGAGTCAGGAATGTTCCCTGAGAGAAGAATGGTGGAGTGATTATCTAGCAGAAAGCATGGGGCAGTGTATATCGGTCCAGTACCGGCTTAGTACTGGATTGATGGGTTTTAGAGTCACGCCACTGGGACTTAATACATTCTAAGTCTTCAGGGGTTGAATTAATAGGTTTAGGAAGATGTACAGGGGAGTCCATGAGCCTGCGTCCAACTGAGGCCTCATAGAATTCTCCATGAGGTGTTTTCTAAGCCAGAATTTCCGCACCTCATGGGTACACCTAGGGAAAGACCAGCAGATATTACACCTAGTTGTAATATGCAACAGCTCCCTGAGACAGTATAGACAGAGCTGGTGGTCACCACTGACTGAGAAGGAATGGGGGTGGGGGCAAGATACACAGTTTTTGAAGTCTGGAGTTCTGGACATAGTCTAATACCCATAACAGGGTATGGGGTGGAGGGTTCCCAAGGTGGGGAATCAATCTACCTAGGAAATTCTGCTAAAAGCTATACAAGTATTAAAAAAAAAACCCCTACCAACAACTTACTAACTATAAAGAACTATATACAAAAGGAAATGAGGCAAACTGGAATATTTACAGATTGAAGAAATCAAAGGAAAGCTCCAGACACTGGAGGTTCCAACCCAGGCCATGCAGTGGTAAGAAGGAACTGGAGAGGTGAACAATTCGCTCCTTCTTTTATGCCTTCAGCTGAAAGCACAAGGAAGACTAGGGTGAATGCGCAGACCAATGACCATCGCTTGCAAGAATTCTCCAAATCCAGGCGCATGCGCACACCTCACAGTGTTATATATAGAGGAATCAGCACTCAAAGAAGACTAGGTAGTTATAATGGAAACCATTTTGCAGGAATCTGCAGGAAGAATCCACACACAAAGTAAAAGGACACTGCAGAGAAATAATCTGTAATGACAATGCTGGTCAAAGATAAAGATAATGGGCCAAATATGCATGTTTAAACATGCATATAATGTTCCAGTATAATGGTACTTAATAAACTTATGCAGTGTTTAAGTTGAATGCCTCTGTGAAAATGTCAGAAATATAGGATACCTGCTAAAATCTAATCCACACAAGCCACACTTGCTTTTTTAAAGAATACTTTGTAAGAAACAGAAAAGTTAGCAGCAGCTCACAGATTAGACTGATTCTCTTAACTAAAGGGTCTTGGGATTTTGATTAAAATCCTCTGAAAGGTTCTGTAAAACACAATGTTTTCAGAGAATAGGATATTAGTTTACTTCACACTTTGCTGGCAGTGCACAGTGACACCAAACAGAAAAGCAATCCATAAATTGGAAAAAAAGGTTAATGGACTAAAAAAACAAGGTTTGGTTATTTTTAGAGCTTATCAAGCCCTACAGGGTTTGATAGAAATTCAGTTTATTTTATAAATTACTGATAAAAATGTCATTTTTTATCCCCACAATCTGAATTCATGCAATATGTTGGCAGTAAGGGGTTCCAAAAATTTCAATAAGGAGAGGCATGACCCTCTGCAATCCTTCCCCCCCCCAAAAGAGTCGTATTGGCAACAAAACAATTCTGATTTCAATTGGTTTAAATACACAGTTAGGGTTTGTCTATAAAGATCAGTGATACCATTCTGGGCCTTTCCTAACAAGGACCATGTTTAAGCATGGTTTGCTAGGGAAATGCTAATTTGGCTTCACTGAAAAGTCAAACTAAATAGCTGTACTCTTTTATGCAGCTCACTAAATATTTCCAGTTGTAGGTTTTTTTTTTTTTTGTTGTTTTTAAAAAAAAACACATACCAACAGCCTCGAGGTCACTAAACTTCCCCCCCCCCCAAAAGCAGTCAAGTACAATATATTATCTTATGAGGTTATATGTACTTTAAAGTAAGTAAATGTATTGGTCAGTGGCAAACGTAGAGAGTTAAGCTTACAGCAAATCTTAAGAAAAATATATAATATTTTGATGTGGTTAGGATTTTTTCTTAAGATTTACTGTAAGGCCTGGTCTACACTACGCATTTATACCAAATTTAGCAGCGTTAAACCAAATTAACCCTGCACCTGTCCACACACCGAAGCCCTTTATATCGCTATAAAGGGCTCTTAATACCAGTATCTGTAATCCTCCCTGACGAGGGGAGTAGCGCTGAAATCGGTATTAGGGTTAGTGTGGCTGCAAATCGACGGTATTGGCCTCCGGGCGCTATCCCACAGTGCACCATTGTGACCGCTCTGGACAGCAATCTGAACTCGGATGCACTGGCCAGGTAGACAGGAAAAGCCCCGTGAACTTCTGAATTTCATTTCCTGTTTGCCCAGCGTGGAGCGCCGATCTGCATGGGTGACCATGCAGTCCCAGAATCCAAAAAGAGCTCCAGCATGGGAGTATGGGAGATACTGGATCTGATCACTGTATGGGGAGACAAATCTGTTCTATCAGAGCTCCATTCCAAAAGACGAAATGCCAAAACATTTGAAAAAATCTCCAAGGCTATGATAGACAGAGGCCACAGCAGGGACTCAGCACAGTGCTGCGTGACAAGCGTAACGGAAAGCCAAAGAATCAAATGGACACTCACGGAGGGAGGGACGGGGGACTGAGGACTCGAGCTATCCCACAGGTCCCGCACTTTCCGAAAACCATTTGCATTCTTGGCTGAGCTCCCAATGCCTGAAGGGTCAAAAACATTGTTGTGGGTGGTTCAGGGTATATGTCGTCAATTTCCGCCCCCCCCCTTAAAGAAAAGGGAAAAAATTGTTTCTCGCCTTTTTTCAATGTCACCGTATGTCTACTGGATGCTGCTGGTAGGCGCGGTGCTGCAGCGCTGAACAGCAGCATCCCCTCTCCTCCCTGATGGCAGACGGTGCAATAGGCTTGGTAACCGTCCTCATCATCCCATGAGTGCTCCTGGCTGGCCTCGAGCCTGGAGGGGGCAAAAATGGGAATGACTCCCGGTCATTCCCTTCTTTAAGCTTTGTCTCCTGGAGATTCAGTCCTGCCTGGAATATCATAGCAGCTGGAGGCTGCGCTCCTCTTTCCCCCCACCATTTAATGTCTAATGGAGATTCAGTCCTGCCTGGAATATCATAGCGCTGGAGGCTGCGCTCCTCTCCCTCCCCTTTAATGTCTAATGGAGATTCAGTCCTGCCTGCAATATCATAGCAGCTGGAGGCTGCCTCCCCCTCATTTTATCTCACTAAAAAGTCAGTGTTTCTTATTCATGCATTCTTTATTACTTCATCACACAAATGGGGGAATAACTGCCACGGTAGCCCAGGAGGGGTGGGGGAGGAGGGAAGCAACGGGTGGGGTTGTTGTAGGGGCACCCCCTAGAATGGCATGGAGCTCATCATTTCTGCGGGATATCTGGGGCTCTGACCTGGAATGGCTGTCCTCTCTGGTTCTTTAGTAGGCTTGCCCCATATTCTAGGCAGGACTGACTCTATTTTTAGACAAAACGTAAAGAAGGGAATGACCTGGGGAGTAATTCCCATTTTTGTCCATGCGCCCCCGGCCGACCTCAGCGAGGCCAGCCAGGAGCACCCATGACAGCAGCAGACAGTACAATAGGACTGGTAACCGTCATCGCCAATTTCCAAAGCAGCAGACGGTGCAATAGGGCTGGTAACCATCTCTGCTACCTTGCAAAAGCAAATGAATGCTGCTGTGTAGCACTGCAGTACCACGTCTGTCAGCAGCATCCAGTACACATACGGTGACAGTGACAAAAGGCTAAACAGGCTCCATGGTTGCTATGCTATGGCGTCTGCCAGGGCAATCCAGGGAAAAAGGGCGCTAAATGATTGTCTGCCGTTGCTTTCATGGAGGAAGGATTGAGTGACGACATTTACCCAGAATCACCCGCGACACTGTTTTTGCCCTATCATGCATTGGGATCTCAACCCAGAATTCCAATGGGCGGGGGAGACTGCGGGAACTATGGGATAGCTACCCATAGTGCAACGCTCCGGAAATCGACACTAGCCTTGGTACATGGACACACACCACCGAATTAATGTGCTTAGTGTGGCCGCGTGCACTCGACTTTATATAATCTGTTTCCAAATACCGGTTTCTGTAAAACTGGAATAATCCCGTAGTGTAGACATACTCTAAGCTAATTACCATAACTTTCTATGTTTTCCACTGTATACACACACACACACAAAGGATTTTAAAAACATGCAGTTAGGTCATTTAAAATGCCTGTTACTCACCCCCACCCCACCCCCCAGAAAAGTCTGATGTGCTCTTTTTAAGAATAATCAAAATTTTGAGTTCCAAAAAAAACCATTCTATTCTAACTAATATTTAATTATCCATTTTGTTTGATTGTTTGAAGGAGGCAAAGCTCGTAAACTCCATTATTTACAATCTGTTAAACTAAGTGCTTAACATCACATACACATCTGGAAAACATCAGATTTGTTTCCAATACTCTGAATGCTGGTTTTCTTCTAGTATTAACAGTTTATCAGCTAAATATCAGAAGCCATCATGATTTTGGGAACTATTTAATGTAATTTCCTTTACCATATCATGCTAACTTCACATTACGAATATAAATCCTTTTAGTAACAGTCCTCATCCTCAAAGGAAACCTGCACACTTTCAAAAGACGAGCCTGGGAGCTTAAATTCATAACTTTACTAGACACTAAAAATCATGGTCTTAATAAAGACACTGGATTTATAGTTTATTACAACAATATGTAACCCACTAGCCCCCCTTTTCGTCCTATGACTACAGGGGTGTTAAAGGGTCACTTCACCTCGAATAGTCCCTTAGAATGTGTGTAAACTACTTATGCTAAACTTCTATCTAGGCAATCTTGTATTTAGCCCTGATACCTTTTCCAGACCTGAAGTAGAGCTCTGTATAGTTCAAAAGCTTGTCTCTCTCACCAACAGAAGTTGGCCCAATAAAAGATACTACCTCATCCACCTTGTCTCTAGAAATCCTTTTGTCAAGAGCGCAGAAAACACTGCAAGGGGAATTGAAGAGAAGAATGTTCAATTATATTTTAAGAAGAAAATGGAAGTACCCCTAAGGTACTCACTTATTGAAACAAATACCTTTGTATTTCAAAATAAAAATATCTCTTGGAGGCCATGCCTTAGCCCCTGGCCCCAGCTGCGCCACCAAGCAGACTTTTAATGGCCTGGTTGGCGGTACTGACCGGAGCCGCCAGGGTCCCTTTTCCACCGGGTGTTCCGGTCGAAAACCAGACACCTCGCAACCCTAGGGAGAGGGGAAGAGAAGGAGAGGGAAATGAAGACAGGTTCTGCTTTGACATCATCCCAGCAACTGATAAATGGTGAGAAAGTGTAATATCACAGCGGCTTGTGCATTTGCATCAGAATGTGATGCAAGAGGTGCAGACAAACTGGATCCACTCCACATATGTCCACCTACTAAGAGCCTGCCTGCATTCTTGGAGTTCAATACATTCATTCATCAAGTAGTACTGGACATCCTAAAGTGGTGTCTTCAAGACTTGCAAATCCCACTCATGCCCTTCCTGGCTTGTGAAAACAAGCCCCGAGCAAGTGGTGCCTCTCATGAGGAAAACAGCTAATATCTCATTCAGGGAAGGAATGTTCCCTTCCTCTTTCAAACAACGCAACACAGAAGAAACCCTCATTGAACACATCAGTTTTAGCAATCACCGAATGTCAAACAGAATCTGTTCCTGAGCAAACTCTTCACCTTTCTGACAAGTAGGTGAGGCAGTACCAGCACCCGATGGGAGAAATAGTGTCCAAGATGCTCCATGTGCCTCCCTTTTCCTACAAGAAGGGCTGTCCCCCTATTGGCTTCCCTGCCTTTCCTCGTGGGAAGCGGACCGGGAAAGAGAGAGCGAGCCTGTAGCCTTCAGCTCTCCCTCCTGCTAGCTTACCCACCTTTAGAGTCAGAATCTAAGGGGAAGAGAATGGTCCTGTCAGTTCCATCTGTCTTGTTGGCACTGATCAACAGGGTGTATGGGTAGAGGAGGATTACTGGGAGCACAAGTGATGTTCCCCTGCAGTATATGGAGATGTGTGCACATGCACACTGTACCTCACATTTGGCTCGTGATGGGTCTGCTTCCGACAGGGACTCCTGGTAAAAACATGTATTTCCTTGTCCCCATTGTTTTGCTTGTGCAATGTTCCATCACACACGATGATGAAATGTCACTGTGGCAAATGCCATCCACACCCAGGAGGGCTTACAAACACCAGACTTGGTGACCTTTCCATTTTGATCTTCCACTATAAGATTTCTTCTCCTGCAGAGATACACAGCACATTTGGGCTGTGAGCTGAAAGGGAAAGTATGGCCACACTGGCATAAACTAGACACAATAGTATTTTGAAAAAAATAATAAAAAAGAGCTTAAACATTATATTCTTTTCAGCCATAAGGATAGCATAGAACTCGCTTGAACTAGCTGCAAAAATGAAGGTCAACATTTTCAGACTTGGGTGCCTAATGTTAGTTCCTACTATAAGTGGCCTGATAGTCAGTGGTGTTGAGCACCTGTGGTACCATTGACTTCAATGGGATTTGAGAGTACTAACACCAAGGACTTCAGTGCTTCCTGGGTCCTAAATTTCTCATGGAGTTTCTTAACGTTTGCAATATAGTTTGAGATGCTCAGTCACAAAGTGCTGAACATCCACAAAACTGACTTAATTCTTATATTCTGAAGCAAAACTTTGTGGTTACCCTACATAGTCCTTTACTAAAAAGGGGTGCAACACAGAATGATATAGCAAATGGAAGAAAAAGTGTCAGGTTAAAAATCATTGATCAAATCCAAATCTCTTCACCTCTGTTACCAAAACCATCTTATGTTGCTGAAACTCACAATATTTTCAAGATCCAATTTTCACGGTTATGTTATTTATTATTTACCATATGTACTTTGCACAGCTTGGTCATTGAAAATAAATTAGTTAATTCATTTCTGGTTCTCATGCAATAGGATCATGCTATAGTGTTTGGGATGCAAACCCTGCAATGAAAAATCATTAAAAAAAAATCACCAACAAGAAAAGGTTACCGTTAATATGTTTTGTATAGTTGTTTTTTAAAAAAGGAACACAACCTAATTTGGGGGCTAAGTTATCTGACAGTGATCCTTTATGATTTTAATATAGAATGGGAGAATCTAAGTGAACAAAATTGTGTTAAGAGCATACACATTCGCTGAACAGTTAAACAAATATGAGACAAATACACAGCTTTATTTTGGGAGTTAATGTAGAAAAAGACAACAGCTGGAGACTATTAAAAGAACTCATTAGAGAAAAGAAAAAAAACGGTTTTAATCGGATCAGCTGACCGGTGGCTATGCTTGAGAAGGGCCCTGCCTGCATTCTGAATGGTAGCATTAGTTATTGAAGCTACTGTGTGATCTTCAAATGAGAATTTACAGCTGGCAAATTTAAGCATCAGCACTGCAGGACAGACTGAAAGACATCCAAAGAATACCACCAGTCATCTCAGCACAGGGGTAGAACACTGGGAGCATGCTGGCCTCTGTGTGTGTAGGTTTGGAGGAGAAAGAAAGAAGGTACACCTCTACCTCAATATAATGCAACCCGATATAACACAAATTCGGATATAATGCAGTAAAGCAGCACTCGGGGGGAGGAGGGGGGCGGAGCTGCACACTCCGATGGATCAAAGCAAGTTCGATATAACGTGGTTTCACCTATAATGCGGTAAGATTTTTTGGCTCCCGAAGACAGCGTTATATCAAGGTAGAGGTGTACATAAAATATTGTCTTATGGTTAAAGCTCATGACTGGGAACCAGGTGATTCAATAATTATTTTTCCTGGCTCTTACTATGTGAACTTGGGCAAGTCGCTTCTAACCACTCCGGGCCTCAGTTTCCCCATGTCATGTGAGGTTTAATCAATTCACATTTGTAAGCCATTTTGAGATCCTCACTTGGAAGGCACTATACATATATAAGGAGATAGGAAAAACAATATAGCTAAGGGGCACCCAGGACTTAAGTGTTTCCTGGGGCCTGATATCTCCTGGAGGCCATGTCGACAGCAAACTAAACAACACTCTCTCACACTCCTCGTATCTCAAATGATCCCAGCAGTTTCTGAAAGTTGGCCATGACCAGCAGGAAGTTTAGAAAGAACAACTGTAATCAAAAGTTTTCAAATACATATTGTTTATATTCTTTGTGAGATGTCCTTATCTTCTGATCTCTCAGGCCCGGGGCCTAAACTAAATTCATGGATGGAGTTTTCTTTTAAAAGCTGCTGCCTCACCTGTGCTGCGAATGACGTAGTTGCTTTAGTTAGGCTGGACTGAATGCTTCCAGAGTCAATACATTTGAGCAAATGATTTTGGTCCAAAGGGACCAAAAGAACTAATTTTATGGGAACATAAGGTGGGACAGTTCCCAAATGAATGTGCTTGAAATCCTAATTGAAGAGGGATTGGTGGTTTCAGACATTTCCCAATATACTGTCACACACACTAAAACATCAACACTATTTCCCTTTGGAAAAGTCCAGGACTGAGCTGTTTAGATGACTGACTGTATACATCACTTCAGCAGAGACAGTGCTCTTTGCAGATTAGGTCAAGGAACTGGCTGAGCTGGGTGGAGAAGCTCACCTTGCAGCAGCTGCCTGTACCATATCTAGTACGTGAATACAAGATTTTACATGGTCCAAAAAGGGAGTAGGGAGGGATGAGCTTGGGACCACAGCCCTGTACTCCCTTCTGCCCAACCAGCAGACACCCCTCCCTTTTTGGCAGGCTAGAATAATGATCTGTGCTAGACTCCGGTTGTTCTTATATATGTGGAATCCAAGCACTGGTATTCTTCCAGGCCCCTGTTCAGGGGCATAAGGGAAGGGGAACAGGGAAATCTTCTTTCTGTCCTCCTCACTCATGTCCTCTCTTTTTGCACATCAGCACATGGTTTGGCACAATCCATCCCAAGTTGTTGATGTGTAGCACAATGACCAACACCACCACTACACTAGAAGCAGCTCACTTATAATGCAATGCTTTGCGTTTAAAGAGCTTTAGGAGGGGTTACCCAAAACTAAGATGACCCTCTGAAACCCCGCACTTCCCTTAAAAAAAGAAGGCCTCTCTCATACACACTATTTGGCTAGTTTTCATCCAAAGAAAATCTTTAGGATGTAAATGTGGAGGGTTGAAGGCAGAAACCTGCCCAAGGATCAGTAGTATGCTAAAAGGCTGCAATGCTGTATGTCCAGGGATAAAAATTGTATACTTATTTTCTTCACAGCTAAATCAAGCATAAAACCCATAATCTAAGTTAAAATAGAAGTATACACCTCTTTGCACTACAAAGGAAAGGGTTAAGATGCAGTTACATACTATGAAATTTTATTAGACAGCACATCTTAAAAAAATCTTTAACATTCTGAACCACTGACTTTTGTTAAAATGAATTTCACTGGCTGCTGGCCTGTACTTTACTCAGACATGAACAACAACCCTCTTTGAATAAGACATCTGACAATCAAAGTTTGCCAAAAGGAGGAGGACAGAATCCAAAAGGGGAACATTTTGTTTCCAGACTTCTAATAGAGCATTATGAACAGTGAAAATTAAAACAAAAAAATAATGTTTACAAAGTTGCTGACAATGTCTCTAAAAGAACAAAATGCTCTTTGAGCAAGACAATGGGCTACTGACACCACATTTTACTGGCCTTCTACTACTATATATTTTTTCCTTGTGCCTGTAACTTCTGTGTCCATGTGAGTATGTATGGACCAAACCTGTGTGTGTGTGAAGACTTGCCAGAGTACAACGATGGTCATGTTTTCCCATTCTGCCATTAACATCTAAAGCAAGAGGAATACTAAGGAATCATCCACGGCTATGAAGTTCCAATCCTGTTACAGTGCCTGTTGGAAGTAAATATACTGAAACTTTACGTATTTGGTGAATCATAAGTCTTAAAGCCTGGGTTAAATTGCATGAAGCCTTATAAAATGCTCACCTGTTTTTAAGCATAGAGGTGCCAATCACCATATCTCCCACTTAAATGACAGGAGAGGGCAGTCAGGACCTTGCAGGATAAAGTACAAAGTGTACCAGTAACCTATTTTTTCCTAAAGGGAAGGCATGATGACTCTAGTATAAATGTACTTTCCCAACTGTTCTGTCCTATACACACACCACGGAACGCAAACACACACACACGTTGCACACATAATGAAAAGCTGTTAGTCTGCCTTCCAAGTGCAAGCACAAGAATGTCAACAATGACCCAAGATGACTCAGAGGCTTCTTAATATCCCCTGGCATTTAGTAAATGCAGAAACACTTTCAAACACTTTCAAATGAGTTTTTAATTATATAGATGATAATATTTTTAAATGTTTAGTGTAACTCATGCAAGTACCCCAAGCAGTCATATGATAAAAGTAACAGAGCCAAAAAACAAAACAAAAAAAAAATAAAAAAAAACCCTCACAGCTCAGCTATATGCAAAAACATAGCCTTGTTTAGGTAAAACTGACCTCATCTAGGATGGCTATTGAAACAAATGTTTTGAATTGTGCTGTGCAGAAGTAATTCAGAGTTGTGGTGTGAAAAAGGGTACAGAACACATCTTGTACCTCATCTACTTCCTTGCCCCTCCAAAAAACTTACTTTTTTTTCTTTAAGATACTGGCCTCATAGATAGGAGGGAAGCAGTAGATTTGCAGCTATAACCTGATTTTAGTAAGGCTTTTGACATAGTCTTGCATTACATTTTCATAAGCAAACGAGGGAAATGTAGTCTAGATGAAATTACTTCACTTAGGAAGGAAAAAAATCAAATCCACAACTACAAAACAGAAAATAACTGGCTAGGCAGTAGAACTGTTGAAAAGGATTTGCGGTTTATAGTGGATCACAAACTGAATGAGTCAACATGATGCATCTGTGAAAAAGGCTAATATCATTCATACAAACATAAGAATGGCCATATTGGGTCAGAACAATTGTCCTGTCTTCCGACAGTGGCCAGTGCCAGATGCTTCAGAGGGAATGAAAAGAACAAGGTAATTTATTGAGTGATCTATCCTCTGTCATCAAGTCCCTGCTTCTGGCAGCTGGAGGTTTAGGGACACTCAGAACATGGGGTTATGTCCCTGACCATCTTGACTAATAGCCACTGATGGAGCTATCCTCCATGAACTTATCTAATTCTTTTTTGAACCCTGTTATAATATTTGCCTGCACAACATCCATTCTAGGGTGTATTAACAGGAGTGCCATATGTAAGAAACGGGAGGTAATTGTCCTGCTCAGCACAGCACTGGGTAGACCTCAGCTGGAGTACTGTGTCCAACTGTGGGTACCACACTTTAGGAAAGATGTGGACAAATTGGAGAAAGTCCAGAGGAGAGCAAAAAAATGATAAAACACTTTAGAAAACCTGACCTCTGAGGAAAAGTTTAAAAAACTGGGCATGTTTAGTCTTGAGAAAAGAAGACTGAGGAGGAACCTGATAACAGTTGTCAAATATGTTGAGGGTTGCTATAAAGAGGACTGTGATCACTTGTTCTCCATGTCCACTGAAGGTAGGACAAGAAGTAATTGGCTTAATCTGTGGCTAAGGAGATTTACATTGGATATTTGGGAAAACTTTAACTATTACGGTAGTTAAGCTCTGGAATATGCTGTCACTGGAGGTTTTTCTGAACACATTAGACAAACACCTATCAGAGGTGGTCTAGGTTTATTTGGTCCTGCCACAGTGCAGGGGGCTAGACTTGATGATTTCTTGTATCACTTTCTATAAGGTCACATCATAAGGCAGCAGGCTGTCCTATCACAAATGTGCCCTAGAGATCCTTTTCCTTGGGTGTCTCTGAACTGTGGCACTTGAGGACAATCACAGATCTGGAAAAAGAATTAAATATCCAGAAACTGGAACCGATCTATGTGGCAATAAACAGCAACCTTACAAGGTGCTGGAATAGGCTAAAGCTTATTTCTGAAACTTGTAAGCAGCGTAATTTCAAATGAACATTTAATTACAAAATGTCACTTCTAGCTTTCATAATCCTTTCTTTAACATACTGCTTTATATTTATACCTAATGGCACCCAATGTGTTAGGTAATCATGGGTGAAAACTGGCACCATTGCAGCCAATGGGAGGTTTCACCACTGACTGAGATGGGATCAAGATGTAACCCCATATTTTTGTCTTTAGTGGGAAATTATGTGTATACTACACATTGGAGATGGGTGTGCAACAGGTCACCTCAAGCAGTCTGTACTATTCTCAAGTTGCTAAGCACACACAGTATCAATGCAAAAACCACAAAATTAGCACAGGTATATTCCACAGAACAGAAGGTCAACCACTAGTAGCATTTATGTCACCAAAGAAAGCTGAGCAAAGAAAAACAAGAATTGGAATCAGATCAGTCTGTGAAAGACATCACTTGCAGCTGGTTGAGTCTACTTGAGCTTTACAGGAAGAACATGAAATTTTTAGGCTCACTCAAATTTCTTAAGCACTCTAGTGCAACGTTTCTCAAATGCGGCTACCAGGAAGTTTTCATGCGGCCATGACAGCCTCCTGGGCAGTGATTGGGAGGGTGAGGGAGTAAAGCATCAGACCCTCCCAACTCCCTTCTTGTTGCTCCTGGATGTGCAGTGCCCTGCATCACCTCTGGAGAGAGGTGGGGCACAACGCTGCAGGAGCAAGGTGAGTTCTTGACCCATCTTCGGGGGAGGGGGTTTCGGTGGCAGGCTCCAGCAGCGGCAGCCCCGGGCTCCGACTGTGGGGCAGTGGGTACTGAACCCCCGGCTCTCCAGCTGTGGGGCTTCAGCCTCTGGTTCCAGCTGTGTGGTAGCAGACACTGCCCCCTGGCTCCAGTCTCAAGCTCCAGCCGTGCAGTGGCAGGCACCGACCTGCAGCTCCAGCCGTGCAGCCCCAGCCCCTGGCGCTGATCTCCTGCCCCAGCTGCATAGCAGCAGACGCCAACCCACAGCTCCGTTCCTGAGCTCTCGCCACGTGGTGGCAGAGCTGGCCCTGGGTGCCAACCTCTGGCCGTGCAGCAGCAAGCGCTGACTCCAGCCATGGGCTTTGGCACCCAGCTCCAGGCTCTGGCCGTGCGGTGGCAGGCACTGGTCCCCGGGCACTGACCCACAGCTCCGGCTGCGTGGCAGCAGGCTCTGATCCCTGGCTCCGGCCACCAGCTCTGGGCTCTGGCTGCATGGCAACAGACACCAGGCCCTAGCTTTGACCATGTGACAGTTGGACTCATCACCCATCCCCATAATCCCTGCTGCTTCCCATAGCCCCACATCCATCCCTCCCATTGCCCTGGGCCCCCACTTGCTCCCCGACCCTGCATCCATCCCACCATCACCTCTGGCTCCTGCCACCTTCCCCTGTGCCCCCCCCATCCAGGGCCTGATGAGTCCTGAGGCTTGCTGAGAAAAGTGATATTAGCAAACATGCACATGTCACTTTTCCCACCAGACTTACTAGCTATCTGTGAAAAGTGATACTTGTATGTTTGTTAAAAATCAAATCAATTGTCATAGCCTCCCAGTAGCTACTAAGTGTGCTGTAATATTAACAAAGATACAAATATCACTCCCAAAGGGGGAGGCAGCATTATTTTTATTATTGACTCTGCCAAAAAACCCTACAAATATAAATTACAATGATTTGGATGTGTATCTGTGCATATTTAATTGTTTTTCTTAAAGTTAATTAAGTATTTTAGGAAAAAAAGTGTCAGTGTGGCCACCAGTGAGAGTTGGTGGCTGCACTCTGAGGCGACCACATTTTTTTTTTTTTTTGAGAGGGAACTCATGCTCTAGTGAAACTGCATGATTGACATTCTTGGTCTCAGTCTCAAAAGCTATTTAAATATCCAGCACGACAAATACAGGGCCTAATCCAATGCTAATTAAGTAAGTGGAAAGCCTCAGGCAGTTGGACCAGGCTCACAGTTATCTTGACAAATTCGATATCTTCCATTGTTGTATGCAGAAGAGCTCTGTTTAAACTCAAAAACTGGTCTCTCACCAACAGAAGTTGGTCCAATAAAAGATATTACCTCACCCACCTTGTCTCTCTAACATGACAAATAGATAATTATATTCCTGACCAAGGCAGCGTATGCACTATACAGTCTGATTAAAAATCAAGACCATATAACTTAACATGAAGCTCGACACCAGCAATGACTGAAGAGAGACTAAAGATAACTTATTCTCTAACTTTCCAAGCATCCTGTTTCAATTTTTTGTAATTATGTAATTGGATGGTGAACAAATAAGTATTTTGTTAACAGCCTTTAATTTAAAAGAACTTACTAGATATCTTTCTTCTTGCCTCATACTTGGGGTGCGGATCATATGATTCTGCTCCCCTCTCCAGTCTCCAAATCGACGGAAAAAATAGTTGGATAAAAATCGGTTGACAGGATCCCTAATAATATTGATGTACACTGGCTGTTCTCCTCCAAACCTGGTGGGGGAAATGTGTAGATCTCATTAGATGTTTGCAGACATACATTCACATCTCATAATCAAATGCTTTAAAAAGGTATTGTCTATGCAAGTTTAAAGCTGCTGGAAGTTTAGAAGTTGTATGAAGGCCCTTATAAGAGTGCCTCAGCTCCTTCTAAGAGTGCATCAGGCCCCTTTAAGCTGGAAGGTAACTACAGTATTGTATTAAGATACACACATTTCAGCCAGAGAAAAGTTCCCTACTATGAAGAGCAACTATTCCAACTATTATTCTACTTGGGCTCGCTCCTTGAATTTTTCAGTTCAAATACTTTCTGCAGTTAAATCTGGTTCTTTGGATTCCTATTCCCACGTACTGATTTCCCATCTGGGAAATCATGACAAGGCTGGGGTGGCCAAAATGAAAGCAAAATGCAAACCATGGAGTTCTACAAGGTGGCCCTGCAATCACGTTCATCTTTTAAATAAAGGCCATGACCTGAGAGATGCCAGCTGCCAGCTTGCAATGCTCAGTCTTGTTGCAGCAGCATTCACTTGGAAAAAGTGAAAGAGCTCAAATCATGCTTCACAGAGCTGGTTGGAATGCCTTGTTTTTATATGCTGTGGTTTATACAAATCTTTTTCTTTATTTTCGTTAATGGCTATTATTAAGTATTTATTTAGCACCTTAACTTTGCATGGTGAGATATCTATCTATAAAGGAAGAAACAACCCCTGCCTCAAAGAACTTAAAATATGAATCACCAGTACATAGAGGTTTAAGGAAAAGGAAGGGGTAGAGAAAGTTGGGACCATCATTAAAACAAACGCAAAGTGCAACCTAAGCCCCCAGATCTTGCAGATAAAGCCATAAACCAGGGCTTCCTCTGCAGACCGAGAACATCCTCACAATAGATACTGGGATCTCTCTTTTGTTATCTCCCAGGGGTTGAGGAAACGGTTTACAATCTCCCCTCACTCCTAATTTCAGGTTGGGGAAAGGCAGGACAGCTGATTCTCTACCCTATCTTTTGTTTTTAGTGTGCTGGAAAAGTAATCATATTTCTCAGTTCAATAAATCATCTTCAGGAGAACAGGCTTACCTCACCAACCCAATACTGAGAGAAGGAAAGTTGCTTGTGTTCCTCCTTCAGTCAAAATATCTGAAGTGAAAAGGGGATATTGCAGGCTACAAAAGCCTCGAGACAGCAAAATGGGAGTAGAGTCTGTTGGGAGAGAGGTATTCCTAGGGTGGGGCCAACCGGGAACTTGCCTGAACTAAGGGTAGGGGGGAATGTTTTAGTATTTAAAAATTACAAAATGACATGTTGATTCATGAAAGCACTTAAGCAGATGCTTAAGTGCCACTGAGTTTGATAGAATGTAAGCACATACTGAGCATGAATTTGTGATTAAGGATACTTTTCTGAATTGGAACCCAAAGTTTCAGGGGGGAAAAATTGATCAGAGGAGAGAAAATTGCAATTGTAATTTAGCAAGAGGGAAATAAAGCTAATTTTGAAGATCCTCTTAATTTGCTAAATTAAAGACATGAGAATGAAATGTTAGAACATTTTATAAATACAGAACCAGCAAAAAGTTTTTAAAATGTGAATTTTAGTAAAAAAAGAAATAAAAATGTGTACAGCAACGTGTACTTGATACTTATTCTAAGACCTCCCAGTGAACTGAATAAAGTCTGCACCATCTTCTTCTGTATGTGCCCATTGACCAGTGAGTAAAGTCTGCAAGTGCTTATAAATGACTAACTTAATGCATGTGAGCAATTGGCTTGGTATCTGAGATCAGCTTTTGCAGCTTCAGTGCCATAATTTGTAATTGGAGAGGCAACATAAAAACTGAACTTCCAGATTTAGAAACCAGGATGTTACTTACTTCCTGATTAGAGCACTTTATGAATGTGGACCTCTTTCAAAATTAAGTCTGTTTTGGCATTTGTACTGATATGCATTTTTTCTAACAGAAGTTTGGAGTCTGAAATATTATAAGCTGTCTTTATATGATTATCTAAACTGTTCAGCTCCAGAATGCAAACATTCATGGTAAGCAACAGCTGCCTGCCATGATATATCCTAATGCTTCCAGGAAACAAGGTCTTTAGGGTATTAACAGCAGCAACAAAAATCAGCAAAGTAAACTCAATATAATTATAAATATATATACTATATAGTATAAACATCAGTAAAATCAAAGTAAATATTATTCAAGGAAGATTAATTCAAACTAGGACAAGTGCAGAGAACTACTAGGCTCACCAGGAAAATGGATAGCCTATTGTAGGAGAGGAGTTGAAAAGTGACTCGCTTATTAGGCTAGCAGAACAAAGGCTGAGAGGGGCTATGGTTGCTCTGGATAAATACACCAGGGGGGTAAACACCACGGAGGGAGAAGAGCTATTTAACTGAAAGACAATGTTGTCACAAGAACAAATGGGCATAAACTGGCCCTGGAGAAATGTTAACTGGAAATCAGGTGGTTTCTAACCATCAAGAGACTGAGGTTCTGGAACAGCCTCTAAATAGGAGTACTGGAGGCAAGCAACCTGACTAGTTTTAAAATGGGGCTTGATACATTATTGAACAGGATTATATGACAGGGTTGTCTATAATACCAGGGGGCAGATTCAATGACCTAGGAAGTCTCTTCCAGTCCTATATTCCTATTTAAGTTTTCAGTGTGAGGACCTTTTCCTAATAAAGGACAGTTACCTGTTCCGTAACTTGCATTCTTTGAAATGTGTTGCTCATGTCTATTCCACAGTAGGTGTGCGTGCACGCCAACGTGCACCGGTGCCGGAAGTTTTTCCCTCAGCAGTACCAATAGGGGGAGCGCTGCTGCGACCCCTGGAGTGGCGCCTCTGTAGCGCACTATAAAGGGGAGCCACGTGCTCCCCCCACTCTCAGTTCCTTCTTGCCGGACCAACTCTGACAGAGGGGAAGGAGGGCGGAATGTGGAATAGACATGAGCAACACATCTCGAAGAACGCCAGTTACGGAACAGGTAACTGTCCTTTCTTCTTCGAGTGCTTGCTCATGTGCATTCCACAGTAGGTGACTGCAAGCTATGTCTGATGGAGGTGGGTAGGAGTTCATAGATTCCCTGACTGAACCACAGCCCTACCGAAACCAGCATCATCCCTGGCATGGGAGACGATCACATAGTGCGACGTGAACATGTGTACTGAGGACCAGGTAGCAGCTCTACAGATGTCCTGGATAGGGACATGGGCCACAAGGGCCGCCGAGGAGGCCTGAGACCTTATCGAGTGAGCCCTTATAATAGGAGGTGTGGGAACCCCTGCTAGGTCGTAGCATGTGTGGATGCACGATGTAATCCACTGGGAAAGCCTCTGGGTGGAGATCGATTGACCCCTCATGCACTCGGCTGAAGCAACAAAGTTGTGAAGACCTGCGGAACGGCTTAGTCCGATCCAGATAAAAAGCCAGTGCTCTGCGCACATCGAGTGTATGGAAGTGATGTTCCTCATTAGAGGCATGAGGTTTGGGGCAGAGGATAGGCAGGAAGATGTCCTGGCCCATGTGAAAAGTGGAGACCACCTTAGGGAGGAATGCCGGGTGTGGGCGGAGCTGAACCTTGTCCTTATGAAAGACTGTGTAAAGGGGGTCACAGGTCAGGGCCCTGAGCTCCGAGAGCTGCCGGGCTGACGTGATGGCCACGAGGAAGGCTACCTTCCATGAAAGGGGAGACCATGAGCGTGTGGCCAGGGGTTTGAACGGGGGCCCCTGTGAGGTGGGATAACACCAAATTTAGATCCCACTGAGTGACAGGGGCTCTAGCATAAGGAAAGGACTGGTCTAGCCCTTTGAGGAAACGCCCGGTCACAGCATGGGAGAAAACCGAGCAGCCCTGGACCGGCGGATGGAACGCCGAAATAGCCGCCAGGTGCACCCTGACAGAGGAAGGGGCCAGGCCTTGAGTTCTAAGGTGAAGGAGGTACTCGAGGATAAGTTGGAGCGGGGCAGACATTGGGGAAGTACCCTACTCCCCGGCCCACCGGGAGAACCTGGACCACTTCAACAGGTAGGCTCGGCATGTGGATGGCTTTCTACTTTCGAGGAGTACACGCCTGACCTCTTCCGAACACCTTCTCTCCTCCACATCTAGCCATTGATCGGCCATGCTGTCAAATGGAGGGTGGTCAGATTGGGGTGGAGGCGGCGGCCCTGGTCCTGGGACAGTAGGTCCGGGCGGAGCGGCAACGGCCGCAGAGGGGCCACGAGCAAGCCCAAGGGGGTCCCGTACCAATGTTGCTGGGACAATCAGGACGACGCGCGCCTTGTCCATTTTCACTTTCTCCAGGACCTTGCCAATGAGGGGAAACAGGGGAAGGGCGTAAAGGAGTTGACTTGACCATGACAGGAGGAAGGCATCTGAGATCGCGTTCTTGCCCACCCCCCCAGAACAGAACCTGTGGCAACGGCAGTTCTGTCGGGTCGTAAACAGGTCTACTTGGGGAGTGCCCCACGCTCGGAAGAGCTGGTGAGTGACCTTTGGAGTGGAGCGACCACTCATGTTGGGAGGAGAAAACCCTGCTCAAGCAATCAGCCTGTGTGTTGCTGACACCTGGCAGGTGGAAAGCCTTCAGGGAGATGTCGTGGGCTATACAGAACTCCCATAGGCTGAGGGCTTCCAGGCAGAGGACCTCATCCCGCCTTGCCTGTTGATGTAAAATATCATGGCGGTGTTGTCCGTGAGTACTCTGACTACCTTGCCACACAGCTGGGAGCTGAACACCGCACAGGCTAAGCCTATCGTCCTGAGTTCCCTGACATTTATGTGAAGGGACAGCTCCACGGCTGAACACATCCCTTGGGTCTGAGAGTTCCCTATGTGGGCCCTCGAGCCCAGGTCCGATGCATCGGACACTAGGTCTAGTGACGGGGTCGGGTCCCAGAAGGGAATTCCCCAGAGCATATTGGCTGGGCAGGACCACCATTGTAGCATGGTGATCACCCACGCTGGTACCGAGAGGACCTTGTCTAGTTTGTCCCGGGCTTGGGAGAATTCTGAGGCCAACCAGAGTTGGAGGAGCCTCATCCAAAGCCTGGTGTGGCGGACCATGCACGTGCACGCTGCCACACGGCCCAGGAGCTGCAGGCATGCCCTGGCCGTGGTGACGGGGAACTCTGAGACCCAGGATATAAGCCCCTTCAGGGTCTGGATCCTGTCCAGGGGAAGCATCCAGGAGAGCGCCTATGAATTCTATGAGCCGCATCGGAACCAATATCGACTTGGCTTCATTCACTAAGAGGCCTAGGTTGGCACACGTAGCTAAGAGCAGGTCCATGTGGTTTTGTACCGCAAGTTGCCCTTGAGCAGCCAGTTGTTGAGGTAGGGGAATATCTGTACCCCTTGGCATCTGAGATAGGCCGCCACTACTGCCATACACTTTGTGAATACGCTGGGCATGGTGGACAAGCCAAACGGAAGGACCGTAAATTGGTAGTGGTCCTGTCCCACTAGGAAACGGAGGAAGCGTCTGTGCCCCTCGAATATATGGATATGGAAGTATGCGTCCTGAAGGTCCAGGGCAGCATACCAATTGCCACGGTCCAGAGAAGGTCTGATACATGCTAGAGAGACCATGCGGAACCGGCTTTTTGCCATGAGACACCCGATTGAGATCTTGCAGATGCAGGATGGGCCTGAGCCCCCCTTTCGCCTTGGGGATCAGGAAGTAACAGGAATAAAACCCTTTCCCCCGGAACTCCCATGGAACCTTCTCCACAGCTCCCAAGCTGAGGAGCTGACCCACTTTCTGCTGTAGCAGGGGTAAATGCGACGGATCCCCCTTGCTGTCAGTGGGAGGGCAGGGTGAGACAAATTGTAGTGTGTAACTCTGGGAAATCGTGTTGAGGGCGTGTCGGTCTGATGTTATTCAGGACCATCCTGTAAGGAACGCACACAAGCAGTTGCTCAAGGCAAACTTTAATCGTAGGAGGGTCCTCTCAGGGGTCACCAGGGTACCCTCTTGCAACCAGTCAAAACTGCCTCTTGCCCTGCTGCTTGCCCCTGGAGGGCCCAGACTGTGGGGCAGAGCGAGACTGCCTCTGAGGTCACCTCTTTTGGGTCTTGGACCTCTGGTAGGCAGGCTCGTATCTCGGCTGGGTGCAGGGACGGAGACCTGAGTCTTAGGCTTTTCCTTGGGTGGGCCCTACTGGGTCAGTCCAATGGTCCATGTAGCCCAATATCCTGTCTTCTGACAGTGGCAAATGCCAAGTGCCCCAGAGGGAATAAACAGAACAGGTAATCATTAAGTGATCTATCCTCTATCGCCCATTCCCAGCATCCGGCAAACAGAGATTAGGGACACCATCCCATCCTGGCTATCCTTCATGAACTTACCTAGTTCTTTTTTGAACTCTGTTACAGTCTTGGCCTTCACAACATCCTCAGGCAAGGAGTTCTACAGGCTGACTGTGCGTTGTGTGAAGAAATACTTCCTTTTGTTTGTTTTAAACCTGCTGCCCATTAATTTCATTTGGTGACCCCTAGCTCTTGTGTTATAGGGAGTAAATAACACTTCCATATTTACTTTCTCCACACCAGTCATGATTTTATAGACCTCTATCATATTCCCTCTTGGTCACCTCTTTTCTAAGCTGAATCTCTCCTCATTTGGAAGCTGTACCATACCCATAATGATTTTTGTTGCTCTTTTCTATACCTTTTCCAATATATCTTTTTTTGCGATGGGGCGACCAGATCCGCATGCAGTATTCAAGATGTTGGCGTACCATGGATTTATACTAATGCACTATGTAGACAAGCCCTTAAACTGTATCTGCCTGAGGCACAGAACAGGATTTCATCTGTGCCTTGTATAGTGCCGAGGACACCATAATAGTTTAGCAAATATTAAATCAAATGAACTACTATTACTATTATCTTCTAGACACTGCTACCCCCTCCCATTTGTGACTGCATGACATCTCTGTGGCAAGCAAATGCTTAAGTAGAATATTAGCTAGTGTGTTTTTAGCTGTCTTCATGCATTTTAGTAGCTGGTACTGGCTCCCTTCTGTGTTGCCATGTAGCCCAACACTGCTACCCCCTCCCATTTGTGACTGCATGACATCTCTGTGGCAAGCAAATGCTTAAGTAGAATATTAGCTAGTGTGTTTTTAGCTGTCTTCATGCATTTTAGTAGCTGGTACTGGCTCCCTTCTGTGTTGCCATGTAGCCCAATATCCTGTCTTCTGACAGTGGCAAATGCCAAGTGCCCCAGAGGGAATAAACAGAACAGGTAATCATTAAGTGATCTATCCTCTATCGCCCATTCCCAGCATCCGGCAAACAGAGATTAGGGACACCATCCCATCCTGGCTATCCTTCATGAACTTACCTAGTTCTTTTTTGAACTCTGTTACAGTCTTGGCCTTCACAACATCCTCAGGCAAGGAGTTCTACAGGCTGACTGTGCGTTGTGTGAAGAAATACTTCCTTTTGTTTGTTTTAAACCTGCTGCCCATTAATTTCATTTGGTGACCCCTAGCTCTTGTGTTATAAGGAGTAAATAACACTTCCATATTTACTTTCTCCACACCAGTCATGATTTTATAGACCTCTATCATATTCCCTCTTAGTCACCTCTTTTCTAAGCTGAAAAGTCCCAATCTTATTAATCTCTCCTCATTTGGAAGCTGTACCATACCCATAATGATTTTTGTTGCTCTTTTCTATACCTTTTCCAATATATCTTTTTTTGCAATGGGGCAACCAGATCCGCATGCAGTATTCAAGATGTTGGCGTACCATGGATTTATACTAATGCACTATGTAGACAAGCCCTTAAACTGTATCTGCCTGAGGCACAGAACAGGATTTCATCTGTGCCTTGTATAGTGCCGAGGACACCATAATAGTTTAGCAAATATTAAATCAAATGAACTACTATTACTATTATCTTCTAGACACTGCTACCCCCTCCCATTTGTGACTGCATGACATCTCTATGGCAAGCAAATGCTTAAGTAGAATATTAGCTAGTGTGTTTTTAGCTGTCTTCATGCATTTTAGTAGCTGGTACTGGCTCCCTTCTGTGTTGCCATGTGACTAGCCAGCTCTCCATAAAACTTGTGCAAGTGCTGCATGGACCACAGCTTGCAAACCTGTGAACTGACTGACTGCTTATCTGAGACTCATTTGAAGGGGACAAGAGCAACTTAACAACAAATCACACTTCCATCTAAATATATATGTAACCCCCTTTCCTGTTCACTGGCCCAGCATGAGGTTGTTCAAGATAGGGGAAGCCTGCCTTGTGACTTTTTACACAACTTTGGGAAACTAGGCCTGAGGCGCCTTTGTGTGCTCTGTGGTGGGTGTCAGTGCGTGTTCACCTTGGACCAGACACACGACCAGGAACAAGGCTTTATTCTGTAAATACCATAGAACAGGATTCCAGTCCAGCAGCCTCCTCCCTGCTTGCCTGCGACGTGCTCCTAGCTCAGTGCTGAGACCTCCTTTTGTGGGGGGCAGAGGTACATCCTGGCAGGAACCAGGAGGTTCTCCCAAGATGCCAAAGTTTGTAGCCCAGAACTTGTAGTTCCCAGGGCTGCTGTTGAAGCACACTGGACCGTGGGCTATATATACTGCCCTTCTACTGTTATGTCTAAGGCAATTACAAATGAAAGAGATTAGAGAAGAATATATTTCTCTTGCCTGCTTGCTTTGTGCATCTTACATCACTCTCTGTACAGCCAGTTTCATTGCTTCCCTGCCAAAGTCAATTCTTTTTTCCTGTTTTCGTGGGTCACGCAGCAGAAGAGGCGAGGAAGAAATTAAAAATAAAAACCAATGTGGATGTAAAAACTACACAAAAATGATAGGTAGTTCAGAAGGGACACCTGACAACTTTTAATCCATTTTATGCAACCGACTAGATTTCAGGTTAACAATGTCCCTTTAATCAATAAAATATCCTTAAAAGTCTAATATAACTTTAGCCTTTATAACTTTAAACTATAAAATCTATAAAGTTATCATTTTATAACTTTTTGACTTATCTGAAGCCCATTTATGATAGCACTGGGAAACCAAGGTTACAATAATCTGAATAAATGCTCTATGCTGCCTCTGATGGAGTGTTCACCCCACAGACGGGTTAATGTGGGCCACAAGGAGCCAATTAACTTTATATGCTACAGCAGAACCAGGGATTGATAAGGCCTAATGGCAGATAAGCCCAACTGGGAGGAGTATAAAGTCAGGAAGCAAGAGCAGGAAGGGGTTGCAGGGAAGAGATCTCTAGTCATTTCCTAAAAGAAAGGGGAATTGGCCAGGGACAAGGAGGAGATACAGGGGTAGGATAAGTCTTGTAGGGGATCCTACAAGAGGCCTAGAGGAATGAAGTAGCCCTGGGGAGCAGTTGAATCTCAGGAGGTAAACCAGGAGATAGAGGTGGAGTAAGAGTCGAGGAAAACAACAATTGGGACTGGGACTGAGACTGAGCCGACCTAGGTTGCAAGACATAGGGTCCCTAGGCTCAAACCAGACTAATAGGTAGACCTGGGATCCCCTTCCAGCAACAGGCAAAGTGGCACAGGACCTGGAATTGGAACAGAAGACTACCTGAGACAGCATATGGACAGCATATCCAGGACGACTTAATTACCCCAGAAGTTGGGGAGACTATATATTGGCCTGGCCAGAGGATTGAGTCACAAAGAGGGAGTCCCCTTGGTCCCAGCCAAGGGGGACACTACTTGAGCAACCAAAGGAAGTGGGTGCTAGATGGGCAAAAGCTAATTCCCAGAGCCAGCCACAATTCCCAGACCCAGTGCACATGTGGTGAGTGGAACCCCCTTCACACAGTCTTATTCCACATAGTGTTTTTCAAAAATGTCCCACAATACCGAAAGGCCAAAGAGCACACAGTAGTTGTGCTGAGCCTTCCATTAAGTGATGGTTACTGTCATTAATAAGGTGAGTTCAAAAGGGGAAAAAAAGCGGTGGGGAGAGGGAGAGATTAGAGGGACTGTAGCACCTTGTGGCCATTCAGTCAGTCCACCCTCTACAAGATGGACCTTGCAAGATGATAGAAAATGTCTCAATGTGTATGACGACTATATATAAAAGCTACAGTTTTAAGCTTGTGCATTCAACTTTGACATTTCCTGACTTAACTTTTCTCTTAAGACTGCATGGTAAAACCCTTAACATAGTTTAACAGCATTTCCTAAGGAAGAAGTTGTCTTAAGAAAAAGATCCATAAAGCTGGATCCATTAGCTAGATAATATTAGAATACCCTACACCGCTCCAGATATGCATCCAAGTGCTCCTGCAACCAAACTGTGCAAGCCAGTGAGCAGTTATGGCTGTTATACTCTCACTCTTTACTATGCACTAAAGCCTGGTTCATTCAACACACACTTTACTCTGCATCTTAGTAGATGTGCGCATTCAGTACACAGTCACATCAGCAGCACACACATGCACAGCACAGACTACTTCCCTTCCCAACATTGGTGTGTGATGGTTCAAACACATCACTGATTAAGTGATAAATTTACATGGTGTGTGCAAAGTGCAACTTTCAAAGCCTCTTAAATCAGCTAAATCTCAATCAGTTTTGAACAGATCAAAGGCACTTCTCTTCAATTAAGGGAACCTCTCAGTTAAATTTTAACTTTCTATATTCTCAGCCATTTTAGACACAACTGTTCATTGAAAGGTTGCACTAATTAGTTATAATGCAGAAACTACAATTTTCTGAAACGTTACTCATACTAAAATACAGGCTTAAGTGTTTAACACTTTCTCTCCAAAACAGAAAATAAATGTCCAATGTAGAGACCAGAGCTAGAAAATTTCATCCTAAATGGCCACATTTTTTTAAACAGTTATGAGTAACTGAAAACAGGGTTTAGAACAGAAACCTTGAAGTTTCTGAGAATAGAAACCCTGAGTAACTGAAAACAGGGTTTAGAATAGAAACCTTGCCTCAGCAATGTTAACTATTGTTCCGGGTTTTATTATATCATCATCATCTAGGGATACTCCTGACCAGGCTAACTTAAAGTTATCATGAATATAGCAAGATTCAAAAACATGCCAGATAGATATTCTTCCTTCAAAATGACTTTCTGTTGCTAGACTGAAGGCCCAGTTTTGGGAGTTCCCCCGGTATGGGGATGGAGACTTAGGGTAGGTCTATACATACAGCACTGCAGTGGCGCAGCTGTACTGATACAGACGCTCCCCAGGTTATGCAAACCCGACTTACAAAAATCCAAAACTTACGGAAAAGGTTCCGTAAGCTTTTTTGGGGGGGCGGCGGCGGCGGGGGGGTGGTGGTGGTAATTGTTGGAGATAAGTTCCAGACTTACGCAAGGCATTCCGGAACGGAACGCTTGCATAAGTCGGGGAGCTTCTGTACAGCCATGCTGTGGCAGCACATCTGGTGAAGATGCTCTATGCCTATGGGAGAGAGTTCTTCTGTCGGCATAAAAAAACCACCACCTTGAGCGGTATAAGCTATGTCTCCCGCTGACATAGCACTGTGCACACAAATGCTTATGTTGGTGTAACTTGTGTCACTCTGGGGAGGCGGAATATTCACACTCCTGAGCGACATATGTTTTGCTGACAGGCTGTAGCATAGATAGCCATAGTATTCTAGGGTTTGAGTTGATGAATTTGGGTGCTGCACCACACTAGTCAACTAAGATAGAGAGACAGAGAAAACAGCATTAGAGTTGCATGATGTTATACTCTTCAGTTTCCCAGATGAAAAAACAAAAGGCATTTCAAAGTGAAATCACAGTCCCAAAGCCACACACACTTGACACACTACAGAGCACCCAAGAACAACAAGAAATGCTGGAATGTCAAACCATTTTAAAACTGAACTCTTGAACGGCTTCCGAGTTGGAGAAAGAAAGCAGATCAATCAAAAAGAGGGGGGTGGGGGGAAGGAGGTATTCTGACACCCCTGTGAAACTGCTCTACGTTTTCAGCTGCAAGCGTTAGCACCAGTTGTAGCACAACTACTACAATTTGAGGAAAGGGTCAATATTTGACTTTTTTTTTTGGAGAATATAGTATGGAAACAAAATTACTTCACTAATGAAAATGGGCACTATTTGGAAATCCAAGTTATGGACTAATCTGAACTGAATTTTGCGTTTCTATTTTTATATAAAGCATCAGAGAGCATGCGTTATTTCTACCAGTAATTTACCTTTGAGTGGAGGTAAACTGTCCAAGCTTACTAGCAGTAGTGTATCCTGCAAGTGCCCGCCTCACTACATAATTTAATAAATAAATCAGTGTTAGCTGCGGTGCCTGTTTTTAAGAAAACAGCATTACAGTTAAAGAATGTGTTTGTTATTGAGAAGTACTTTTTCAAGAAAAACAAAACACACACAATTGTATATTTGAGGAACAATGGAAACTGAGACAAAAATTTACTTATGTTGGTACCAGGAACTATATTAAAACAAACAACAATGGGGAAACAACAAGGAGGGGCACTTGTGGTATGTAAATGGAAACCAAAGTAATTTTACATTTTCCAAAGTCACTGCTGCTTCCTGTTACGTAGTAAGAAATGAAAGACAGATCAGCACTCAAGCCACAGCATTCTAATGAAGAAAGAATGAGTTCTTAAATCTTAATGATGTACATTTGTTCACACTGGATTAAGACAAGTAGCTGGAATGAACTGAAACAGAAATATTAAGAATCTAAGCTTATAATTAAATTTACTCTTTTTCTTATTTGAAAGAGAATGCTACATAATTTTGCGGGCTTTTTTTTTTTAAACAAAAATGGTTGCTTGCAAGTGGACTATGACTGCTTCAGAAAGTGAAGAGTTCACAGCTGTAATAAACATGAAAAAACACCTTTCTATGCAAGTGGTCTTTTTAATGGTTCTACGTCTCATGAACTCAGTCAGCCAATCTTTACACCAATAATTGCCACTTGCCAGTCATTGGCAGAGACAGGCCTTTGAACCAAAGCGTACCACATTCCTCTGTAATGTTCTGTTACACACTATCAGGGTGAGGCAGGCTGAGCCTCCAACTCCACCTGAGCCGGGATCTGCTGTCTGTGGTCCAAAGATGCAGCAACATCCATTGTGTGCACTGGTGACAGGACCAAATGCTCTACTAGCTCTGGACCAGGTGATGAGTAGCATGATGCAACTCCTATTAAAAGCTTGACCTACATCATAGCAAGAAGGCCTTGATTCCGCTACATTTCACATGCCTCATTGCAAATGTTTTTTCTGTTACTCTGAAATTTGTAATATTTGGGACATACATCAAGTGTCTTAAGTAGCTGCCCAGGCTGCTTTAGTGGATTGTTTTTAAGAGTCCAAAAAGGGCTCTGCATGCACAGTTGAAGCTTCATCCTGCTTAAGTTTGGTTAGCAATCCCTCACATTAAGTGACTGATAAGTGACATTTATGATAAAGTACAAAGAACTTCTCCTCCAGAATCAACTTCTCTGGAATAAGCATTTTGTGTTCTTATGTGTTATTCCAGCCACACAAAACATTCAGCACTTCTGCCGGTAAACACAAGACTCAATCGATCCTTAATGTTTTCAGTTGTAACAAAATTATAGGTATTTAAATCTTTGTTACTTTGAAGTATATGCATTTTTGGAAATTTTACATTGGACCCTATTTCATATTGCAGCTGCTATTGTAGAAAAATGTTACTTTGCATACATAGAGGAAAGTCCTTAAAGAGAAAAAAAAATCTTAAAAATGAAAAACAACGTATAGTTAAGGAACATATTCAAACACTGGTATTGAACAGGGACTTTAATTTGAGGAGAAAAAAGTTAGATGTGGGCCAAATGCTGCAATTAGCCCCAGAGGGGCAGATTTCTATCCTCCATGGAGCCCTGCTGAATTCATTGGAGTTCTGCACAAGTGGATGGGTCTCCTTATGTGGAGTTCACTGCAGGAACAGAGCCTAGATTATTAACAGCAGCATCTGGCGTATCTTTACATGTGTCAGAAAAACATGTTATTAGTATGTGAGCATGAGAAATTTTCTTTGGAAATACAGGGGAAACATGTTTTAATCCAATGCAATTGCTGTAAAAACCAATTAAGGGACCTGACGTCGTATGGTTTTATTCAATAAGAGTTGAAAGCTCTCAGCACATTCTAGACAGCATTCTGAGAAAAATGTACATAACAGAGGTGGCAAAAATATCTTCAAAAAAGTGTTACATTTATCAGTCAATTTTCCATGAAAAAAAGTGATAAGACAGTAACCAATACCACCACCACTTTGAAATACTTGGTTTTAAGGCCATATCAAAGTTAAAAAAATTTTTTTTAAAAACACACTACACACATAGTGCAGCCAAATACAAATGTATACATGTAGAAACAAGGAATGCAGGTCATATTTACACAAAGTAGGGGACTGTACCCAGGAATACAGTGACTCTGCAAAGAACTGAGGGGTCATCGTGGACAAGCAACTCAACATGAGCTCCCAGTGCAATGTTTTGGCAAAAAGGACTCCTGCAGTCCTTGGATGTATAAACACAGGACTAGTGAGTAGGAGAAGGGACGTGATTTTACCCCTCTGTAGGGAACAGGTGAAACCAAGAGTGGAATATTGCATATAGTTCTAATGTCCACATTTGAAAAAGGTGTTGGAAAAAATGGTGCAGAGAAGAGCCACAAAAATGATTTGAGCGCTGGAGAAAATGCCTTACCATGAGAGACTTAGGGTATGTCTACACTACGGGATTAGTCTGATTTTACAGAATTTGATTTTTGGCAACAGATTGTATAAAGTCGAGTGCATGTTGCCACACTAAGCACATTAATTCGGTAATTAATCCATAGTACCGAGGCTAGCGTTGACTTCCGGAGTGTTGCACTGTGGGTAGCTATCCCATAGTTCCCGCAGTCTCCCCAGCTCATTGGAATTCTGGGCCCTGATGGGGCAAAAAACATTGTCATGGGTGGTTCTGGGTACATGTCATCAGGCCCCCCTCTCTCTCCCTCCCTCCATGAAAACAACTGCAGACAACCATTTTGTGCCTTTTTTCCTGGGTTACCTGTGCAGACCCCATACCACAGCAAGCTTGGAGCCCGCACAGCTGACCATCACTGTAAGTCTCCTGGGTGCTGGCAGACGTGAGACTGCATTGCTACACAGCAGCAGCTCATTGCCTTTTGGCAGCAGATGGTGCATTAGGACTGAAGGCCATTGTCATCATACAGAGATGGGAGTGACTCAGCCAGGTCATTTCCCATTTTCTGCCAAGCACCCAGGAGATGTTGAGGGCTAGCAGTCATAATGCAGCATCTTCTGGCGAGCAGCCAGGAGATGACGATTGCTAGTAGTCATACTGCACCGTCTGCTGCCAGCGTAAGAGGTAGAAGATAGATGAAGTGGATCAAAACAAGAAATAGACCAGATTTGTTTTGTATTCATTTGCTCCCCACTCCCTCCATGAAATCAACAGTGACAGTTGTTTGTGTTTCTCCTTGATGCAAAGCCTCCGCATTTGTGGATTTTAATTCCCTGGAGGCCATGTCGTCAGTCGCCCCTCCCTCCGCCAGAGCACGGGCAGTCAATCGTTTCACGCCTTTTTTCAGTGCAGACGCCATACCACGGCAAGCATGGAGCCTACTCAGCTCAACGCAGCAGTCATGAACATTGTAAACACCTCGCGCATCATCATGAACCAGAACCTGGAAAACCAGGTGAGGAGGCGGCGATGGCAGCGTGGTGACGAGAGTGATGAGGACATGGACACAGAATTCTCTCAAACCGCGGGCCCCGGTGCTTTGGAGATCATGGTGTTAATGGGGCAGGTTCATGCCGTGGAACGCCAATTCTGGGCCCGGGAAACAAGCACAGACTGGTGGGACCGCATAGTGTTGCGAGTGTGGGACGATTCCCAGTGGCTGCGAAACTTTCGCATGCGTAAGGGCACTGTCATGGAACTTTGTGACTTGCTTTCCCCTGCCCTGAAGCGCCAGAATACCAAGATGAGAGCAGCCCTCACAGTTGAGAAGCGAGTGGCAATAGCCCTATGGAAGCTTGCAACGCCAGACAGCTACCAGTCAGTCGGGAATCAATTTGGAGTGGGCAAATCTACTGCGGGGGCTGCTGTGATGCAAGTAGCCAAAGTAATCACTGAGCTGCTGTTACCAAAGGTAATGACTCTGGGAAATTTACAGGTCATAGTGGATGGCTTTGCTGCAATGGGATTCCCTAACTGTGGTGGGGCGACAGATAGAACCCAAATCCCTATCTTGGCACCGGAGCACCAGGGCACCCAGTACATAAACCACAAGGGGTACTTTTCAATGGTGCTGCAAGCACTGGTGGATCACAAGGGACGTTTCACCAACATCGATGTGGGATGGCCGGGAAGGGTTCATGACGCTCGCGTCTTCAGGAACACTACTCTGTTTAAACGGCTGCATCAAGGGATTTACTTCCAAGACCAGAAAATAACTGTTGGGGATGTTGACATGCCTATAGTTATCCTGGGGGACCCAGCCTACCCCTTGATGCCATGGCTCATGAAGCCATACACAGGTAGCCTGGACAGTAGTCGGGAGCTTTTCAACTGCAGGCTGAGCAAGTGCAGAATGGGTGGTAGAATGTGCCTTTGGACATTTAAAGGGTTGCTGGCGCATTTTACTGACTTGCTCAGACCTCAGTCAAACCAATATTCCCATTGTTATTGCTGCTTGCTGTGTGCTCTACAATCTCTGTGAGAGTAAGGGGGAGACGTTTATGGCAGGGTGGAAGGTTGAGGCAAATCGTCTGGCTGCTGATTACATGCAGCCAGACACCAGGGTGATTAGAAGAGCACACCAGGAAGCGCTGCACATCAGAGAAGCTTTGAAAACCAGTTTCATGACTGGCCAGGCTACTGTGTGACAGTTCCGTTTGTTTCTCCTTCATGCAAACCCATCCCCTTCATTGACTCATTCCCTGTAAGTCACCCACCCTTCCCCCTTTGATCACAGCTTGCTTGCAAAGGAAATAAAGTCACTATAGTTTAAAAACAATGTATTCTTTATTAATTGATTATAAAAATAGGAAGAGAACGACAAGGTAGCCCGGGTGGGGTGTGGGAGGAGGAGAGGAGGGAAGGAAAAGGCCACTTCAAAACTTGTTGAATGACAGCCTTCTGTTGCTTGGACTGCCCACTGGGGTGGAGTGGCAGGGTGTACAGAGCCTCCCACCCGCATTCTTGGGCATCTGGGTGAGGAGGTTATGGAACTTGGGGAGGGGGGAGGGCGGTTAAACAGGACTGCAGCGGCACTCTGTGATCCTGCTGCCATTCTTGAAGCTCCACCAGACGCCAGAACATGTCCGTTTGATCCCACAGTAGCCCCAGTGTTGCATCCTGCCTCCTCTGATCTTCCTGCCGCCACTCGAGCTTCCCTCCTGTCCTCGCGTTCATCCCTCCTGTCCTCACGTTCATTGGCTGCTTTCCTGTATTGTGATACTGTGTCCTTCCACTCATTCAGATGAGCTCTTTCATGCGGGTCGACTGCATGATCTCAGAGAACACTTCATCTCGCATGCGTTTTTTTCACCGCCTTATCTGAGATAGCCTTCGGGACGGAGAAGGGAGGCTTGAAAAATTTGCAGCTGTGGGAAGGAAAAAAGGGAGAGAAGTATTTAAAAAAAGATACATTTTACAGAACAATGGGTATACTCTTTCACAGTGAACACCACTATTCAGATTACATAGCACATGTGATTTCGGTACAACGTTGCATTTTGCATCTTAATATTGAGTGCCTGTGGCTTTGGTGTTAGAGATCAGACGCAGGGCTGGGCAACAGAATTCGGCTTGCATGTGGCTATGGTAAGCCATTGTCTTTCAGCTTCTGCAACCTTCATAAAAGTGGCGCCCTCCTTTCCCATACCAAGCAAAGCCCGTTGAGGGCTGCGATTTTCATGTTAACTAACCCCCCCATCCAATTCTCTGGGATGATCACTTTACTCCTCCCCCCACCTCATGGCTGGTATCAGGGAAGATCCCTGCTAGCCAATCGCAAAAAACTCAGCGCCAATGGCCCCCCCCCCCCCACACACACTCCCACTGCTTGGTTAACTACAGGGAGGATTTCTTTTCAGCCACAGGCAAACAGCCCAGTAGGAACAGCCACCTATGAATGCCCCCTTAATTAAATTCCTGTATTTCAACCAGGTTACCATGAATGATATCACTCTCCTGAGGATAACACAGCAAGATAAAGAACGGATGTTGCTTGAATGCCAGCAAACACCGGGACCATCCACTGCCAGGCTTTGTCATGCAATGATACCAGATTACTTGCTACTAGCATGGCGTGGTCAAGTGTCCTACCATGGAGGATGAAATAAGGCTGCACTGCCCAGAAACCTTCTGCAAAGGCTTTTGGAGTACCTCCAGGAGAGCTTCATGGAGATGTCCCTGGAGGATTTCCGCTCCATCTCCAGACATGTTAACAGACTTTTCCAGTAGCAGTACTGGCCGCGAATGCATCCCAAGTCCTCAGGGCAAATTAATCATTAAAAAACGCTTGCTTTTAAACCATGTTTTATATTTACAAAGGTACACTCACCAGAGGTCCCTTCACCAGCTTCATGGTCCGGGATACTGCCTTGGGAGGGTTGGGAGACTATTTCAATCAGGCTGAGAAAAAGATCCTGGCTGTTGGGGAGAACGGTGTGCTGTGTGCTCTCCTCAACCACCACCACCATATCCTCATCTTCCTCCTCCTCCTCTTCCCGCCCACAAAATCCTCAGGCATGGCGATGGAGAGTACTTCTTCATCGGAGTCCACGGACAGGGGCGGGGTAGTGGTGGCGCCCCCCCTCTAGAATTTCCTGCAGCTCAGCGAAGAAGCAGCATGTCTGCGGCTCTGTCCCGGAGTGTCCGTTTGATTCTTTGGCTTTCTGGTACGCTTGTCTGAGCTCCTTAACTTTCATGCGGCACTGCAGTGGGTCCCTATTGTGGCCTCTCTCCATCATGCCCTTAGAGATTTTTTCAAATGTTTTGGCATTTCATCTTTTGGAACGTAGTTCTGCTAGCATGGTATCGTCTCCCCATACAGCGATCAGATCCAGTACCTCCCGTACGGTCCATGCTGGAGCTCTTTTTGGATTCTCAGACTGCATGGTTACCTATGCTGATCAGCTCTCCACGCTGGGCAAACAGGAAATGAAACTCAAAAGTTCGCGGGGCTTTTCTTGTCTATCTGGCCAGTGCATCCGAGTTCAGATTGCTGTCCAGAACAGTCACAATGGTGCACTGTGGGATAGCTCCCGGAGGCCAATACCGTCAAATTGCGTCCACACTAACCCTAATTCGAACAGGCAATGTTGATTTCAGCGCTACTCCCCTCGTCAGGGAGGAGTACAGAAATCGATTATAAGAGCCCTTTATGTCGAAGTAAATGGTTTCGTTGTGTGGATGGGTGCAGGGTTAATTCAATTTAACGCTGCTAAATTCAACCTAAACTCTTATTGTACACCAGGCCTTAAAAAAGACTGAGTGCATATGTACACTAAGTACCTTCACCAGGAGAAAATACTGGGCACTAAAAGTCTCTTTAATTTAGCAGAGAAAGACTTAACAAGAACCACTGGCTGGAAGTTGAAGCCAGACAAATTCAAATTAGAAATTAGGCACCACTCTTACCAGCGATGATGATTAACCATTAGAACAAACTACCAAGGGGAGTGGTGGATTCCCCACCTTTTGAGATCTTCAAATCAAGACTGGATGATGCCTTTTATTGAAGATGTGCTTTAGTCAAACACAATTATGGGGCTCAATACATGGGTAACTTGATGAAATGTAATCGTCTGTGATAGAATGGTGTAGCTCGGAGTGAAAATTTGGGTGGGTCCCAACTTACGGTAGATGGGCAATGACCAAAGTGCTCTGCTCATTTCAGAAGGATTCACTATCACAATGCTCAGTCCGTAGTGCAGCCTGCCTGTTCCTCGCTCCACTCAGCAGCAGAGCCGAGTGTACCAGTACATCGGCAGTCACACTCGGTCAGTGAGCAGTGCGCTTTGGCAGGGCAGGGGATCGCAGGCTGTGGACACTGGAGCTCACTTTGGAGCTAACTCCAGCCTGGATAATGCTGCCTTTGCATTTGTGGGCAGCTCTATCCAGGCTTGTTGCAATGCTGGGGGGCTCACCCTAAGTGTGGTGATGGGGTTCTATGGAGAGGGCAGCCTGCTTCCAAAGGCTGGCAGGGGCAATGTGGATGGTTCTGGAGGCAGTGCGGACTGAGGTGCACTGTGGGATAGGTGCCAGGGTATCCCTTAGCCAGCCCCTGTGCTAGCATCCTTGCCCCAGCACACAGCTCCTAGAAAGGACAGGGCTATGTTTTGCTTGCCTCATCCCTTGGGTCCTCAGCAGTGACAGCTCTCATTCTTTGCCCTCTTTTCTCCTGAATCCCCCCCCACTTCCCCAGTCCCTATGCCCCCAGCTTGCCAGATCTCCCCCCAGAGGATTGGGGGGAAGGTTCCTTAGCAAGATGCAAGAGCTGTTCCCCTGATAGAAGCCAATTCCTTTTCCTGGGAAGCATCAAGAATTCCCATCAGGGTGGTGGTCTTAGCCCTTCTCCAGTCATCTGTGTTTCATATCAGTCTCAGATGGGAGGTATCTTATACCTTTGGAACCTTCCCTCTAGCAAAGACTTCTTTCTCCGTCTGCCTTACTCGGTGGCCTTCTGATTTCTAGGAGATGGGTAACAGTGAGGAGCAAGTTGTCTCTACTACTCTATTATTGAGCTTCCAGGCTGCTCTTGGAGGAAGAGGGATCTCTACTTCTCAACCTAGATGCAGGGTTTATGGTTTGTTGCTGGGTTTTTTTTGTTTTTTTTAAAAAGGGGGTGGGGTTTCATCCCCTGTAAATAGTTGCACTAAGAGGTACTTTCAGTGACTCCTATTTATCATACAACGCACTTGGAAGGAAGGCTAACACACAGGCCTGCTAGCCAGGAGATCTAGATTCTTTTCCCTGTTCTACCACCACCTTTCTGTGTGCATTCCTCTGCTGCCTCTCAGAATCTTCCCAACCAGTAATGGGTGAAAATGACTTAATTTTGGTCACTTTCACGGTTCTGAAATGAAAAAAACAACCTGTGTTTTTGCCCTTTTCATTCTGCTGCTGCTTGCATAATCTCTCAGTACTCGAGTTGTCTGCATACTCAGGAAGAAAGCATTGTGCACCTCTTTACATTGGGTGGTTACCTTCAGAACCAGAAGGGCTACATTTTTTTTTTAATTAAAAAAGATATTTTGTAGAAATTACAGTCTCAAGTTTGAAAGGGACTTAAGTGCATACTTGACTTTAAACACATGAACAGGCCATTGACTTCAACGGGAGTACTCCCAGGCTGAAAGTTAGGCATGTGTTTAAATACCTTACTAAAGCAGGTCCAATAACGTAAGACACCCTCCCTTTCTTCCATTTGCCAGTGACAGCTTCCCAGAACACTGTCAAGTAAGCTTAAATCATGCTTTATATATGGCTGTTTTTAAGTTGCAAAGTGTATTAGAACTGTAAATTATTTAAATTATGTAATTACTTTTTTTGGCTTTGTTTTAATGGTTACAGTTAATTTTCTCCCCTGCCTTGATACTGTTTCCCTGACTTGAGCCACTGGAGAAATAATCCAGACACTGGGATTTGAGTTAGGTGTCGTCATAAAGCAAATTTTATATGTATTATATCTGAGAAATTAACTGAGGTTTAAACAAGAAAATGTTTGCATCTTTGCTGTATTTTGGTCCTTTGATCTGATAAGATATTGGGAAAGTATTTTACATGGCAGCTACAAACATGTTCCTTCAAAGTTCCTGCACTATCTTCTAACAATCCTGACCTGAAACATTCTCATACCCTGAGGCAAGGTTTTAGACATTTTTTAATGGAACACTAGCTGTTTCCGCCAAGGCTGGCCATGCTGTGGTGTGCTAAGAAAAAAAAAAGCGGGGGGCAGGGGGCTTTCCAGGTTTCTGCCCCAGACTGGAAGAAATTAAGGTCCACGGTTTTTAAACTGAAAGATGAACATTTTTTGTTTGAAGGTTTTCTTTCTTTTTTTTTTTTAAGAAGATAGTAACTAACAAAATGAATCAGAGTATAATATTTGGTACTCTAATTCATAATTCTTGGTCCTATCAGCATTATTTCCTCATCACCTTTCTTATATTTATCTTTAAAGTATTCATTATGTTTTTAGTTTTAACTAAATCCAACTAAGGGGGCCGGTGGGGGGGAGGAATCTCCTGTAGTCTGTTTATATAGATGTGTTCTTCTCTCTTCTCTGTCACATGCACACACATACCCCCCAGAGAGAGAATTTTACATATATGGTCCCCCTCGGTGGCCTAAGGCTGGTGGAACCACCTTATGCCCTCATGTCTCGCAGTATTGGGGGATGATACATACCTTGTGAGCGGGATGAGGAGTGGTCAGAGCACGCTGTGATCAAGCTATTCTGGAGTGCTCCAGTGGCCCACAAGGGGTGATAAAGGATGCCACAAGCTAGAGCAGCTCCTAGGGTACTCTTAGTGACTCCCATTTTGCAGATAAATACAGTTAAAAGGATGGCTAAGACACAGGCCTGGATATCAGAAAATCTGAGTTCTTTTCCCACTTCTTCTACAGGCTTCCTGTGTGACTTTGAGCAAGTTTCTTAATCTCCGTTTGCCTCTCTAAAATGGGAATGCGCTTACCTACTTCTCTGGAAGTTGTAAAGTCTAATTCACAAATTCCAGTTTAAAGCCCAAAGGGACCATTAGATCATGTATTCTGACCTCCTGTACATCACCGCAGGGCACAGCCATGGGTGGGGCTGGATGAGCCACAACTCACCCAGTTAGCACCCAGGCCCACACACATCAGAGCCTGTGTGACTGTAGAAACTGGCCAGCACGCGGCTGAGCTCGTTGGCTGGCGCAGGGATCTGCCAGGGCACAGATGCACCATGGGTCCAATTGCCTTTGGCACTTTGGATAAAAGGAAACCTACATCTTTCAGTTTTACAGTAGTAGCAGCAACATAAAATTATCCTGGAAGAACTGAAAAGAAAAACATGGAGAACAGATTAATCTTATGGGAATACAATACAAGAAGCACTTATCTGTGTGAAGAGGATGTACCACACTGTTAAGAGCAGATGAGCTGGATCATCTACCATTCCTGCCCCCCTCATATAGTACTTTGTACTGTCTTTGAAATATCCTTCTCTAGAAGTCTGCATAATCACAAGCAGGTTCCCTTCACTGTTCCTCGGGCATCCTACTTGCCTGCTCTTGTATTTTGGTAGAGAGCAGAGTGAAGAAGCAGGTGTGCATTGTGGGAAATGTCTTATTTAAAAAGAAAAGATTTTTTTAAAAAGGAATCCAATGTGGAATAAAACACTTGGAATAAAAGAATCACTTTTAAGTCTTAGGATATTGAGACATCGAAAATGCAATAGTGGTGGCGCATGGGAACTTTCAAACATTGCAAACATTTTTATTTCTTAAAAGTTCATATAAAAAACTGGCTCAATATTTCATACTGTGTCCTATACCCAAGTCTACAGCCATAAGTTCCAAGTACAAGCAGGAATGCTATTTCACAAACTACACATCAGGAATCTGGAACCTCAGAGAGCGCTGCAACCAAGCTGGATGTAGGTTGCTTGCGCTGTGAGGTGGCTTTATGAGGAATCCCCAAACATTTTTCCCTAAGCCCCACCTTCCAACCCCCCCCCCAAATATTGCACCTGAAACCTGAAAACCCCCAAGATGCCCTCTAGCTTTTGGATTGCAGGAGGAAGATACAGAGCATCAAAAAGAGAGAGATCTGCCTTTTACAAACAAAAGGGTTCCTTAGCCTGACAGTCCGCAGCTGATGGCTGTACAACAAAAGGTGACTGCAGAGACTGTTGAAATTAAATCTACAGTTTCCAACCTACAGACCACTGTGACAGATTCAGAGTGCACTACAAGCTCTGTCCAGACAGATGGGTGAAGCAGAACACTGAATTTCTGAAGTGGAAGAGGATTTCAAAGAACAAATTACAGGTTATGAAAAGCTATACAGTAACTCCTCGCTTAATGTTGTAGTTACGTTCCTGAAAAATGTGACTAAGAGAAACGATGTTAAGCGAATCCAATTTTCCCATAAGAATTAATGTAAATAGGGGGAGTAGGTTCCAGGGAAATTTTTTTCACCAGACAAAAAACTATATTATATATAATATGTGTGTGTGTGTGTATACATATATATATATATATATGTGTATATATATATGTATATGTGTATATATATATATACATATACATATATACATATACATATATATACACACATATACACACACATATACACACACACACATATATATATATATACACATATACACACACACACACACCCCTCAACCCTGATATAATGCTGTCCTCAGGAGCCAAAAAGTCTTACCGCATTATAGGTGAAACTGTGTTATATCGAACTTGCTTTGATCCGCCGGAGCGCGCAGCCCTGCCCCCCCGAGCACTGCTTTACCGTGTTATATCCAAATTCATGTTATATCAGGGTAGAGGTTTATATATGTGTATACACATACACACACACACAGTATAATTTTTAAACAAACAGTTTAATACTGTACACAGCAGTGATGATTGTGAAGCTTGGTTGAGGTGGTGAAGTAAGAGGGTGGGATATTTCCCAGGGAATGCCTTACTGCTAAATGATGAACTGGCATTTGGCTGAGCCCTCAAGGGTTAACAAAAATTGTTGTTACTGTAGCCACACACTCTACAAGGCAGCACGAATGGAGGGAGGGGAGACAGCATGGCAGACAGAGACACATACCCTGTGTGTGGGAGAGAGAGAGATATGCGCATTGCCCCTTTAAGTGTGCTGACACCACTCTACTACATACATTGCCTTTAAAAAGATCAGGAAGTTGAGACAGCAGCTGCGGCCAGCAAGCTCTCTCCTCCTGAGCTCTGTCCTGTCCCCACCCTGCTCTATATGGAGAAGGAGTAGGAGGGAGGGGGACACCCTGATATTGGCCCTCTCTTCCCCGTCCCCTGCACAACAAGCAGGAGGCTGCCGGGAGCAGCTCCAAGGCAGAGGGCAGGAACAGCACATGGCAGTGCGGGGAGGGACAGCTGAACTGCCGGCAAGTGGTAGCCTGCTGGGCAAACGCTGCACAGGGAACTTAGGGTAGCGGGGAGCTGATGGGGGGCTGCCAGTCCACCCTGGTTCCAAGCCCCCACCAGCTAGCTGCAACGGGCTGCTCTTCCTGCAGGCAGTGACAAAGCAGGCGGCTGCCAAACAACATTATAAAGGAGCACTGTGCAACTTTAAACGAGCATGTTCCCTAATTGATCAGCGACATAACAACGAAACAACATTAACCGGGACGACTTTAAGTGAGGAGTTACTGTAATGATATCAAAACGATTAACACCAAGCTAATTGATCTAGAAAGCCGCTCACAATGAAATAACATCAGGATTGTGGGTGTCCCTGAGGGAAGAGAGAAAGGTAAACCCTCTACATTTGTCCCTAACCTAGTAACTAAGCTATTGGATCTGCCAGTAGATTTTTGTTTCGATACAGAATGGAAACACTAGGCTCTTGCCCCCCAGCCAGCTGCAGGAGATCAGCCTAGAGCATTGTTTCTCAAATGTGGCCACATGCGGCTTTTCTTTCTTTTCTTGTGGCCACAGCCTCCTGGGTGGTGGGGGTGGGGGGTGGAGGGAGCAGCAAGGAGGGGATGGTCCCTGCCCCCCTCTTGAGCCACAAATGCAGAAGGCGATGGGGCTCAGGCTTCCGGCTTCAGCCCTGGTATGGTGGGCGCTAGGCTCTGGCCAGGGGCTCTGACCGTGGGGCTTTGGGCTCTGGCTGCACAGCAGTGGGCTCCATTCCCCTGACCACTGGGCTTCAGGCTCACCCCCCTCCCATCGCTGCCACCCTTGGCCCTTCACCCAACCATCCTATCACCCCGGCCCCCACTGCCACCCTATCCATCTCTCCATCCAACGCTTACTTAGTCCCCCAGCTTGCTAGGGCTGAGTAAGTCTGCTATGAAAAGTGATATTTGCATGTTTGTTAATATCGCTTTTCACTGCCTCCCAGCTAGCTAAGGGGAGATACCATGATCACGAAGGTGGTTTTCCCAGGGTGAGGCTCATCCACTGCACTGCGGGTGTGCTGACCCCTGCGATTTCCCCAAATGCGGGAAACTTGACTGCATAATTTGTGGTAGTGGGGGACTGCGTTCGCGCTCTCCCCTGGTTTTTTAAAAAAAAAAAAAAACAAGTCTCCGCTGTGAAAAGTGATATTAAACATACAAATATCACTTTTCACAGAAGCAGACTTACTAGCTAGCAAGTCTAAAAAAAACCAAAAAACCACCCTGCAACCAAAAAAGCAAAAGAAACAACAACAACAAAATGACAAGAACATGCAAAGGAACTTATTTGTGTTTCTATTTTGTTTAGGTCCAGTAAAGAATGGAAACAACTGTATGTTGTTATTATTGAGACTGCAAAAACACCCCTACATAAATAAACTACTGTGATTGGGCATGTATATGTGCATATGTATTCATTTTTCCTAAGGTTAATTAAGTATTTTAGGAAAAATTGTCAGAGTCCACCAGCAAGAGTTGGTGGCCGCACTCTGAGGTCACCAAAAATTCTGTTGCGAGAACCCCTGGCCTAGAGCACTGATCATGAAGTTCCTGAAATTTACCACTAAGGAACTTATATTGCAGAAATCTAGAGTGGGGAGAAAGGAGCTATTATGTGGAGAACCAGCAATTAAAATACTGCTCTATGTCCATGATGTGATTGCAACAAGGACAGCTTTTAACCATTCAAAACAATTGGCCAGGAAAATGAACTAGAAGTATTTTATTAAATACCCTGCAATGCTCTACATTAAGAATGGCAAGAAGGGAGTACCATTTTGTTCCCCTCAAGAGGCAGAAAAATACTTAAAAAATCTGCAAGAGGAGACATCTATGGAATAATCCAACTATATGGAATTGCTCTCTGAGATCAGATATGGCTGCTCTAAACAAGTTGATGGCACTAGTTGATACTGATATACATTCCTTTTCTCTCTCCCTCTCTCATTGGGGTTAAAGAGTTATCAGTTGATTTCCTGTTGCCTTAGATCATGGTATTGGTGCACCAATGTACAAACTATCATTTGATTACTAAATGTATGCGCGTGTGTGTGTGTAATATATATATTATTGCTTTATTAGATGATGCTTCCTTATGGCCTTGTATGTCAAGTTTCTATTGGCAATAGGTGATTTACTATACTTGTAATGTCTGGGGCCCTAGGGGCTGTGTGCATCTCCAAGTCTCACCTGAGCCAGCCACCCCTATGGGTGTCAAGTGTGTATTTTTGGACTGTTTAGTCTTTTTGATTGTATGATACTAATCTCTTTAATGTGTATTTCTCTCTCCACTATCTTTTCTGTTTTTTCACTTATTTAATTCCTCTTTCTGCCTCACCTCCCCTACCTCCTCTCTCCCTCCCCACCCAGTTATCCTCCTATGCTGGGAATTTCCTTCTCACTCCTGTAGTATATATACTGGGAAGCAACACCCTACCCCTGGATTATATAACTTTTGCTGCTAAGATATGCAAGAACTGTATGCTGCTCAGGAAAATTTGCAATTTCTCATTTATTCACAAAGTGATTTTAATCCAGTATATTTTATCAATGGTGGCTTCGATAATTAAGTGTCTCATAAGAATAAGAACATAAGATTGGCCATACTGGGTCACACCAAAGGTCCATCCAGCCTAGTATCCTGTCTACCGACAGTGACCAATGCCAGATGTCCCAGAGAGAGTGAACCTAACAGGTAATGATTAAGTAATCTCTCTCCTGCCATCCATCTCCACCCTCTGACCATCAGAGGCTAGGGAATCAACGGAAAATCTAGCAGGAACTTCATTAATACATGATACAGTACATACTTTTTTTTTAAGCTGCAAATATCATTAACTAAAATTGCCTCGTGTAGTTAAAAGCATGCAGTGGCATGCAGGCTGATTAAAACAAACTGTATGAATATTCTGTAGCAAAAGTCTTACCCTTTGACCGTATTTGTGTAGCTTCCAGCATCAAAAGAGATTTTTCTCACAGCAATGGCATGCATTTGTTTGAAATTGAAGAGATGCTAAAAGTTACTTCTATTAACCCAATAAAAAGAAACAAGAAAGCCTTGTAATTGGGTAAGTGCCTTACCTTGAAAAGTTGAGGAAATGAACGTGTCTGGTGAATAAATAGGGCTGCTCAGCAGTGCTTATGTTTTTAATCAATTCCATCTAAAAAAAATTAAACAAGAATTTCAACTAAATCAAAATTATCAAATTAAACCAAGTTGTGTTTTTGGACAGAAATGGCAAAACTCAAACACTATATAATCATTTAGTAGTTTAGACCTACTCCCAAAAAAGTCAGGCTAGGACTGCAACTCTAGGGCTTGATACCCATGTAAAAAGGCAGAGTATCATGAATCATGAATCAATGTTACCATTGTATCATAGGAATCAGTGTGCTATACCATGAGTTTATACACTTCCAAAAGTTAATTTCTACTCTAGACAAAGGTACAACTAAAATCCTAATTCTAAACCTACCCAAATCTGGATCTGAATTTTGAAAGTGGCCTCTATTTTCAAAATGGATCTAAACTACTAACTACAATTCCAAAATATGAAGTGTTTGAAATCTGCATCAGAAAATGTGGATTGAGACTATTACTGTTTTTTACATAATAACAGTTCCTATCATCACCAGATTACTGAATGGGTGGATGTCTGCTTCTATATATGAGCAGACATTTCCCATTTCTTCTTTTGTATAGCATATTTAAAATGTGAATATAATTCTACATTTGACAGAAATCTCTTTTCAAATAATGGCCTTTTGGCCTACTGCTTTCAAGACATTTTAGCAAGGGCTTTTAGAATTAAGTTCATTTAATTTTGCATTATTAAAGATAATTAAAACTTTTTTCACGTAAAACAGCTGATGTGAAAACCTGAGTATTATATATATATTATACTCAGTTTATATTAATAAATTCTCATGTGTGCAGACTTCTAGTTTTTACAGTGATCTGGAAAATGTCAAGGGCCTGAACATGTTAAATGAAATATGTGCAAAAAATTCCAAACATTCTTGTTGCTCTGACTTCTGCTCTTCTCTGATTTTCTAATTGGCAACATCAAAAACTACAAGGCTGTATTAGAGAATAAAAGACACCGAACATGACTGAATTTGAAGAACACAATAATTATAGTGGTAATTTTACAAACTGGGTAGTGGAAACTAATACACAACGTGGGAACAATCCATAAAGAAAAACAGCAATGGAAGATGAAGAATTGTTCTAAAGTTCCGCTCTAACTTGTATAAATTCATATACTAAACACGAGTAAAATCAAAATGGAGAGGTCATGAATTTTGAAGATTTTTCCTTAAAATTGTATGGCATCTTACTTGCCACATGCAGAAACAGACAAATCTAGCATCAAGCCTATCATTTAACAGATTTGAAACCAACAGAGTTCTAATGAGTAATCATGCTAAAAACCAACAGAGTTTTAAAGAGTTTTATACACCTATGGTCAAGAGACCATTTTCTTTTAAAGGGACATCATTCTCTGTTAAGTTATATAGGACAGTTTGAAAATCCTATAGAAAGAATTTACAGGAAAATGCAAATCTATTGTATTTTTCCATAAAGCAACTCGATCACCCATCTTCTGAAAACAGGAAGGGAAAAAAGGGCATGAATCTTTCCTTCTCTTGCTTTGGGATGAGAATTTTGGAATGACACACCTACACAGAAGTATGCCAGGCTGGAGGAGGATACCTTACTGTGGAAAATGTAAAACCCACTTTTACTAACTGACCCCCATTTTGATCTGGTGGTCCTTTGTCACTGGTTTTAATTTATAGATCACAGTCTATTGTTTCTTATCCATTATATTTTTCATGATCTATTTTAGGTTTTTCTAAGATGTCTATCGCAACTGGTTCCCAAGTGTCATGCCGATCCTTATATATTACATCTAGGAGTTAGAATAAAAGAAAATAAAAATCCCTGCCCTCAACAACTGATGTTCCCCCAGATACGTATGAGAAGCAATGATGCAGCCCCAGGGTTGTCTCATCTATCTTGTTAAGCATGGCCTTCTACTGTCATTCTTGCTCCACCATGTGAGAGATCAGGCCTACCTTTACTGGCTGCAGTCTACAGAGATTATAAACCCTATGGAAGGGAGAGAGAAAAGAGAGGGCTGAAAGGGAGAAAGATAAGAAAGGAGGAGAGATGCTAAGGAAAAGAAGGAAAGGGGGGAAATGTTCGCTAATATCCTAATCTCCTACCAATGAATTCTTAAAGGGCATCAAATAGCTCTAATAATAACAGGTAATTAATCCTGGAGGCAATCCTGATGAGTCATGTGAAAATAAAATGACTCACTTGACTAAACGTTTTACTAATTTTTTCCCTATTAAACCACAAGCTAGAGACGCATTGCAATTGTCCAGTGTAATCATTCTTAGTAGCCTCTGGATTCCCTGACCCAAATATAAACAGATTTCTGTGCAGCTCCCCCAGCACAGTGTTCAGAGACTAGTAAAAATGCTGTGGCAAAGAATCCAGGCAAAATAACGCAGAGAGCTTGACTGAGTCATTTTTGAAAGCACAGAACACCGACATTTTCCAACAAGAGTTACTATCTCCATCAAACAAATGTCAGCATGATTCAGCCACCACCCTTCCAGCAGATGTATCTGTAGAAGACTGTCATAATATCATGACAATCATCATCCCATTCAGAGACTTACCTTGCTTTGAGAAAGAAAAGGAAAAGAGGTTGCAATGATTAGATCTCAGGTGTCATCTTTTTTAAAAAAAACAAAACTAAACTAAATTACAGGATAAACAAAACAGCCAGAACTATATTAAAATACCAATATATCATTAAAAAATTAACTGTATTATTTCACCTGCATGAAAGAGTGGCACACTGGAAGTCATTCACTACTGATAAATATTCACTTCACTGTATCATCCTGGTGCTTAGAGTACTTGATGAAAAACATTAATTATGCATGCAACTCTCTCTTTAAAATATATTATATGACTGAGGTGAAGTTGGTTGCATGCCCTATACCATATATTAATACAGATGTGTGTCTCTCTCACAAGCACAAGTTTGGTAACAACAACTTGATCCACATTTTTCCACCTCAGTAAAACAGTATCACCTAAATGCCAGTCAGGCCCATGGAAGTCTCAGGAATGGAATAGCAGAGAGCGCTATAGGTCAGCAATGAAGTGGATTTGGAGAGTTGCATGCTGATATTTGCACAGCACCTGACAGCAATGTGTCTTGTAGCAGCAGCTAATTAAAGTCAATCTCAATTTCTTGAGCTACAATAATATCCACTCACACCTGAAAACAGACATAGGATTTTGTTTTGAGTTAAAGCATATTCATATTTAGAGGCTTAAGCTACAATGGACTCATCAGCAGATGAAGATAAGCCTATAGTATGTATATGAACAAGCAAGCGTGGTAAAAGACAGGAAGAAAGGGAAAGTAGGGCCCAACAGGAACAGTGCAGATTTCAATAAATGAGAAGGACATAGCAAGGAAAATCACAAAAGAGTCTAAGAGAAAAACTGTTAGAGGAAAGAAGCATAAATGTGTGTGATGTTTTGGAACTCATATGAGCTCATGATGCCTGTGGCCATGTTTTCCATGGGCCTCACTCCAATCCTCACTCTGAGCAAGATCTATAGGCCTGCCTTAGCATGGGAGGCAAGACAAGAGAGAAGATCAAGGAGAAGGTGATGCCAAATGGGGAAGAGAAAGGAGACACTGAGGAGGAAATGAAAGTGGGAGAGGGAAAGAGGGACAGACTTTGTGAAGAAAATGGAAAGAGAGTAGATACTAGTGCAAGCCATCACTGAGATCCTTCCCAGGCCAGCAACAGGTAGGAGGGAGAAACTGAGAAATGAGAGGAAAAAGTCTAGGAGGACAGATGGAGGACACAGAAGGAAGGAGAGGAACAGTAGGACATATAGATTCTTAGAGGGTATAAATATAAAATCACAGAATATCAAGGCTGGAAGGGACTTCAGGAGGTCATCTAGTCCAACCCTTGCTCAAAGCAGGACCAATCCCCAGACAGATTTTTACCTCAATTCCCTAAATGGCCCCCTTAAGGATTGAACTGACAACTCTGGGTTTAGCAGGCCAATGCTCAAACCACTGAGCTGTCCTACCATACCATACCATACCATACCAAAGGGCAGACTGGAGAAAGGGGAAGAATTAAGGGAGTGTGTTCACTGTGATAAAGGACCTGAGGGAGGGTTCTACCGTCTTTAAAGGGATTCATGTCCTCTCTCTGGATACTGCCATGATATCTCCTGCCAGGGATTACTTTTAGCCTAGATAATGGAGATAGTTCTGAAGAGCAAATAGTTTCCCTTTGAAAAGCACTAGATTACACTAAATGGTGTATAGTATCCTTGGTTCCAGCTCACTCTTAACTTACTCCATTCAAACACAGGAGTGGAGGGAGAGGGAAGGAATGGGGAGTGGCAGGAAGTGACATCAAACCCCACGATGTCTCCAACAAATGCAGCTCTTGGCAGCACACCAGTGCTCAAGGTTGGTTGCTGTCCAAAAGTGAATACCTACTGGTATGTACAATTGTACTTAAGAAAAAAATACATAAGGCAGAAGTTACTCATAGGTATCTGGGGAATTAGCAAATAAAAGTAAGCCAGCCATAATAGCCTATTTACCCTACAAGAACAACTGTGCTAGCACAAGTTCTCTGCCCTGGTTAGTGATGTCTCTGTTATAAAACAATTTATTATCTGTATGAACAGAAAAACCTGGTTCTACAAATCTATGAGGGAGCAGTGATGGAGCCCACAGAAGAGAGTTTTAGTCTAGGACCTGACTAGCTCCTCAACCCAATGAGCAAATCAGGACCTAAATAAAAACAATGTTTATTAACATGATTTCTTGATTAGGTTCTCAACTTTAATGTTGCTGTAACAGTTTTCTGCACTGAATTTTAAACAGAACTATCAACTACTCAAGCCCAGATCCAGATGCATATGCAAACAGCAGCCCTGGAAGTCTCAAACTATTTTTAAAGGAAGGTTTATCTTAAACCCATCAAAGCAAGAACATCAGAATGAAGGGTAAAACTCAAAGTAGTCACTTCTTCCTCCTTACAGGGAAGTCTCAAGTTACCATCCTCAACACAAGAAGATCTTCAGTCATGCTGTGAGAAAACCCATCAAGTCAGGATGGATCAGCATCATCATTGCTTGAATTCAGGCTGCTGCTACATTTTCAGCAAAAATCCACCAGGTGGCATAGTGAAATGCTCACAAGAGAATGGGATGGGGCCCCTTTATACCCTTTAAAGAGTATATATAAATGTGGTGGAGGGCATCCAGCCATATCATTGATCAAAAACTAAAATAATTCGGACTTGAAGATAGAGGAAAATCGAGATGCAGTATCAGTACTTATTAGCTCCCTTGCTCAGAACAATTGCCTTTTGTCTTTTTATTTATAAAAGGCATGTTTTGTTCCATGAGAAACAAAATCAGTAGATAACCCTGCCTGAAGAATTTGTTTGCTGTCCAAGTGGTTTTTTTAAACTGCTGTATTTCATCAGAAGTGAATTCAAGTTCAAAATGTAAAAACACTGAGACTGTCATGACTTTCCAGCGGCACAGAGGTGTCAGTTTACAATCTCCACTAATACTAATGCAAACACAGAAAGACACGCTTTCTTGCTCTCGCTCTCTCAGAACATTTTACCATCTTACAGTTTTAATGTCAGTCTTTTCAAAAAGCATGCGAGGTCAAGTAGATACAGGTATCTCTAGGCATCGTTTATCACTTTCATCTGCACTGCACTTCATACTTCCTTTTGGTAGAAAATTCACATCTGCTTCATCATCAGAGGAATGTCAATCAGTCTTCATTTTCATCTCTAAGATGGTGAGAATTCCTTCAAAAACTTCTTAAGTGTCCATACTTCTCTGAACATTTTTCCATGGCAGGTTGTTTTTTTATAAGCAGTTATTTTTTAAAATAAACTGACCTTTTATTAGTATTTTACAGTTCAAGTACATAAAAAGCTGACTATCCAAAACAAGGGGAGGGGGAATTATGTAATTTAATAGTCAGGGAAAATTGCTCTCATTGGACACCTGCAGTAGTAAATCAATACACAAGTACAGTCTTGAATCACAGTCCAAAAGGGCTAAACAAGAGATTCATTTAGGCATAGGGCCATCTACTGATGTAAAGAAAGGTTAATTAGATATTATTAGTATTACAAGAACCACACATGATATTAATATCATATGTAGCTCTTGTAATACAATTTAAATTAGAACATCTGAACAATCAGTATGACCCTTCTTGGGGTACCCAGGCACCTCACCAACACTTGCCCCTAGGATGAGAAAGTCTTGTCTGTGCCCACTGTGGTTCAGGTCCCTGATTCCACAGGCCACGGGGAACACCAGCACTAACTTCCAAGCCTCTGTGGGCGTTGTGCTCTCTGTACAGGTCAGCGATAGACACACGAACCCCGAGTCCTCTGAACCTCCCTCTGGAGTGCCCAGCCCTTTCCACTGAACACCCTCAGAACTCTCATAATTTGTTACTCCCACAGGAATGGTACACGCCAGTTTGCAAGAGTCAACTCCAGATCACCTTAACACACAGCACTTACATAGATAGGGAAAACAAGAATAGGTTTATCATCAAAGAACAGAGTCAAGTGATAGAGAGTGAGAATATTGGAAACAAATGGTTACCAATAAAACAAATAATGAAATACTTTCTAGAGACTAAGCTTAACTAACATGGCATTCCCCTATGCCCTAGCTTACCCCAGGTCATTTCTCCAGTGGTTACAGTTTGGCTGAGACATCTTCTCATAAGATTAAGCCCACCAGCAGCTCATTCTCACAGAAAGAAGGAATATGTGGAGGTTCATCTGCATCCCAGATATAGTTTCAAAAGTTCATTGTCTTATCCCTAAATAGGATAACTCCTGCTTTTTTGTTTCTTCCTCCAGCCCCTGCAATCTATGGATTCACATTTTGCTCAGACTGTAAATAGGTATTCATTGTGAACCATACAATACTCAATTTGCATGTGACCTGCCTGATCAAGGTAAGTGTCTCTTCTCCCCTGCCTGCCAGGAGTATATGGATCATCTTTTGATGACCTGTCTAAATTACAGACCTAGAGAACATAATTTTCAGCATACATACATAACTCCTCACATGTTTTCCATGTATACATCTTACAATGGTTATGACTAAGGCTACAAGTATGTCACAGAGTCGCGGAAGTCACAGATTCCGTAACCTCCGTGACACTGGGGCCCTGCAACTCCCTAGCCCTTGCAGGCAGCGGGGGACCCCAGAGTTCCCAGTCGCCATGGGCAGCAGGGGACCCCCTAACTCCTAGCCCTACGGTCAGGGGTCCCTCCCAGCTCCCAGACACTGCATGCAGTGGAGCAGGGTGCTGAACCCTCCTCCTTCCCCATTTTGTCAGGGATGTTTTTAGTAAAAGTCAAGGACAGGTCACAGCTTCCATGAATTTTTGTTTATTGCCCGTGACCTGTCCATGACTTTTACTAAAAATATCCATGACAAAATGGTAGCCTTAGATATGACCAGTGTGATACAAGCTTCCAGTAAGCATCTTACATGACATTATTTTGGTGAACCCATGGGATCCTGTCCCCACGTTCCCTCTGGCAGTTGCCATCAATAGGTCCTTGCGTCACAGACAGGTACAAACCCATCCATTTATTTCCACAACAGAGCTTGCTTAGAACCACTTAAGTGTTATCTGATCTATCTCTAATTATCCACAGGCAGAGGACTGGATGGGCAAACTTCATGGGATGAGATGGGCTAAAGAAGGCAGTGAAGAAGACCCTACTAGAGCCTGTCTTAAGTGTATGCAGTCACATAAGGTACCCAAAAGTGCTTAATTTTACTTGACCATAGTGAATTAAGTTAAGCACTTGGGTAAGTCTTTGCAGGATCAGGGCCTAAATATACAAGGCAGAGGAAGGATGGGAGGAAGTAAGTATGATCTCCATTTTACAGATAGGGAACTGAAGCACAGAGATTAAGTAAGTTGCCTAAAATCACACAGGTAGCTTGTAACACAGCCAGGATTTGAGTCCAGATCTCCTTAGTCCCAGCCCAGTACTTCACCACAAGACCATGCTTCCTTTTGCCACTAAACAGATTTAAGATTGGCACTGCTACTGTACTAGATACTATACTATGCTATGCTATCTATACTAGATTAAAGACAGAAAAATTCTAGTCCGCACACCTTTCTCACAAATACAGAAAATATAGCAAACACATTGACCAACCCACTTTTCTAGGAGATCAAAGTGCCACTATTCAGCAAAATACAATGTATACATCATAAAAGATATGTAGCCATAAATTAGAATAAAAAGATACACAATGCATATCTGGGTACATCCACAGCGGTTAAGCCTGAGCTCTGCAGCAACATGTCCACCACCATCTGTATTCCCTTAAATTCACAATCCAATAATCTGATAACTTTGTGGGTGGAGAAGATAATATATGGGTTTGTCCTCTATAACTTGTTATTTGCTGCACAAGAAATAAATGCATAGTCTTCTCTGGTATCTTCCAACATCTTGATAGGAGCATAGGCACCGACTCCAGGGCTGGAGTATCCATGGGGAAAAATTGGTGGGTGCAAAGCTCCACTTCCCTCCTCACCCCACCTCGCCGCCTTCTCCTCCCCTGAGCACACCACATCCCCATTTCTCTGCCTATCTCCCAGCACTTGCTGCCACAAAACAGCTCCAGGAGGGAGGGGAAGGAGCGGGAATGCAGCGCTCAGGGGAGGAGGCAGGGAAAAGGCAAGGCTGGGGCAGGGATTTGGGGAAGGGGTTGGAATAGAGGCAGGGAGAGGGTGGAGTTGGGGCGGGGACTTTGGGGAAGGGGTTGGAATGGGAGTAGGGAAGCGGCGAGGAAGGGGAGGGGAAGGGGTGGAGTTGGGGTGGGGCCAGGGGCAGAGGGTGGTCGAGCACCCACTGGTGCCAGCAGAAGTCAGTGGCGCCTATGGATGGAAGTACAGTATGGAAGAAGATTATGTTAGTTGTAGTCTACTGTGTGTCAGCCTGAGACAAATATTATCAGGAAAGGAAAATGACCCTCCATTTTCTTAGCAGGGAGATGTATCACAGTATCAAAGTGAAGCAGGTAACTGGGATGAAAGACAGGACTCTGCTATTAAGATTTTAGGAGAAATCTCCCAATCAATCAGTGATGAAAATCCCATGAGAAACACACACAGCAAAAGTATACAGGAACAAATGGACAATTATGGGAGATGTTTCTTCCTAACCCCAAGCGGTTGGCTTACAAACTGTAGCACAATGGCTATGTTGTTTTTTCATACACAAAGAACAAGGGTATGTTATGAATCTGAATAATTTTTTTTAGTTTATGGGAAATAAAACAAAAATTCTGGATGTAAGGACAGGGTACAAGCAACAAAGAGCTCAGAGAAAGCATAGAAGCAATTAAGAAGCTTCCTGTTTAAAAGGATGAGGTAAAATGTCCAGTAATGGAAGGCTTCCATTGAAAATCTGAAGCATATGTTAAGGGGTCTGAACAGTATTCTTTTACAATTATTGAACACTGTGTGAAGAGAAAATGATATTTTCCTCTAATACTGGTGGAAAACGTGACAATGTTTAAAAGCTTGTGTTGTCGCTTGCAAGCGGATGAGATGGTGTACAAGGACTTAAGAAGTGGTTAAAAAGTATGTCACAAAACCAAAAAACTTTCTAGGTGAAAGTTATAACTTTCATTTAAGAAACTGAATGGAAGGGAAAAAACCCTCTGGATTTCCAGCTTGTTTATAATAGCTTTCCACTACTCATTTTCATGACATAAGGAACTATGAATTAAGGAACAAATTCTGAGCACTACTCATACAAGGGAACTGACTTTGGGAGCAGCTCTGTGTAGTTTAAGGTTAGAGGCCCGAACCTCAAAAAAAAAGTATAGGCGCTTCTCATTGAAATCAATGGGATTTAGGCATCTCTGAGGATCTGATCAGAGTCAGCAAAGAAAAATGCTCACCAGACTGTGAAGACACCTTTGCCAGTGTGCCATGTTGCAGGAAAAAAGACCCAGTCTCCATGTAAAGACAGGGGATGGGGTTCACTTAATCTCAGAGGACATCAGTAAAGAGGTGAATCATTGTTTCCATTAAGGAAAGACATTGCACCAACTGTAACTATGGAAGTGGTCATAGTTCGCTTGTCGTCCTTCACCATAGGAACGAGGAGAGCCACATGTAAAGGGTGCCTTCTATGCACAGGCCTGGGAAGGCGGTGATGGTGGGAACAATACTAGTCCAGGAATTGCTACTTCTAATCTCTCCATTTTCTCCTCTGTTGAAGGCTGCATATGTACATGAAACTGGGGGAATGATCTGGCCTCATAGGTTTTGATATAATATTTATTAATACTTAGTGACAAAGAATCTGTGATAACATTGTGACACTACACCCCATCTTCATCATAGTAATATTATGATGTAATTATGCTGCATTTTGTACAAGATGGTCATGTAAGGTATCATTGGAAAAGTTATGATTTGCTGAACATGATTATCTTATTTGTGTGCATTTATCATTTTTTTATCTGAAGTTATAAATATCGACTATGTACCTGTATTTCAAATGTAGTTACACCTGGGTGACACCCACTAGGCAAGAGGCTTCCAGTCTAGATAGCTGGCTGTGAAGGGCCTATTCAAGGTAATGGGACATTAGTAAAAACAAGAGACCTTAGGAGAAGCTTATCCCCCACCTGTGAGCCTTCCTGAGCACGCTCCAGACAGCCTGTAAGTAATGGCTGCTATGACTCTGCAAGGGCACGTGACCAGCCCACATGACTCTGGACTCCATTTTGGGGGCCTGTATTTTTCCACAAACTGGTCTGGGAACTGGTTTTGGAACAAAGGGTTCCCACCATATGCTAAAGCTATACAAGGCAGGGAGTGACATCTTCTGTTCTTCACTCTCCCACAACTCAACACCTGAGAGAAGCTCCTAAGAAGAAGGACCTGGAATGGGGGTGGGGATCCAAAGCAAGTACAGCTTGTGCTTTGAGAATCTGCAAGCCTGCTTGTATCATCAGTCAGGATGAGCGATTGTTAATTCAAATCCTATCCTTCTAGTATGTTAAACTTAGTCTTCGTTTTTGTTTCTTTACTAAGTAATCTGCTTTCATCCGTTCACTATCACTTATAATCACTTAAAATCTCTTTGTAGTTAATAAATTTATTTTATATTTTAAATCTAAACCAGTAAGTTTGGAGTGAAGTGCTTAGAAATCTTAGCTCAAGGGGCAGGGGCTGTTGCATTTCCTTTCCACATTGAGGGAGGGGGTGAACCCTATGATCTTACGCTGTACAGTGCCCTGTGCAGCGCAAGATGGTATAATTGTGGATTTATACTCCAGAGGGGGGGGGTGCACGCCTGGGGAGCTGAGAAATTGGCGGGTGTCTGTTTGCACTCAGGTAGCCCAGTTTGAGTGAGTGGTGCAACCTGCTGTGGTGTTGGGGGATAACAGGGCCTGGGTGAGGTTAGCTGTGTCCCCAACCCAGCTGTGTGTCTCAGAGGGAAGCAGCGGTTCCCACAGCTCCCAGACTGCACCCCAGGGGTAACAACCCATCACATACCTATTTATAGATACATTTCCACATGGTGATTGGGATTTAGCCACACTACCCTATCTACCATATAATAAGAGAAGTCATGTTGAACAATATATCCCTGTCTTTCATAAACTTAAAAATGAAACAAACACAGAACATCTAAATGAGCGTAAACAACTTACCTGTTCATTTTTGGTCAGTCTGGTTTTGTTATGAATGTCTGATGTAACCAGGTTGAACCCATGCCTCTCTGACAAGATTCTCAAAAGCAAAACCACAGTTCGACTCCCACACTTTCCAACTCTGTTGTACACCACTTGGCTAGGGAAAGGAAGTATCTAGGTAAAGATTGAAAAGAAATGCAGTGAGCATACTGGTCTTTCCATTTCTAGGCACCTCAGAGCCACAGAATATATTTGCTGTGACTCAAGAGATAAAGATTTCCTGAGTACTACACATGTTCATGTCTAGGTCAGGAGTGTCCCATTCCACTAGCAAGCTATAAACACAGTTAGAGTCTTTAGAGTATTAATGGGAGGCTCGATAACTCAGAAAATGATGACGGGATACAGAGACTCCGCCCATGACTTTCCAGTTTAACACTCTAGTGCAGGCCAGTCATGACACAGACATATCACTGCTTGACGGCTTCTATTTAAATGAATTCATGGGCTTAAGCTTGTTGCTTGTGCCCACATCACAAAACGCATTATAACAATTAGCGCCGTTGCGGACTGTCTCAACAGAGACAACACAGACTGAATGGTTATGGAAAGTCCACTACTTCTAGAGCCGGTCCTTTTGGGTCAGCGCTGACATATTTTGAAAGGGCAATGTGAAGGAAAATGTGATGGATAGAGGCCTTCAGATGCCAGAGCTATCAATCTGGCACCTTTTACCAGCACTAAAATTCATTAACCATTTTTTTAAATTAAGAGAATAAAACTTCCAAAGAGACATTATGCATGAATTATGCGTTGACAGCTAAGTTAAAAATGGAGTTCAACTGGTTCCAATTCAAAAATGAATTACTTGACCCACCACACAACACTGTTTATAAAATGACATCTCTATAAGTTAGAAGATAGGTGTAGATAACTCAAATGAATTTAAGTGTCAGCTAATTAGATGAGTCAACAAACTGCCCTCATCAATCCCCCAATAAACCATCACCAGACTCCTGCTGCTGTTGTACAATTTGAATACACTTTACTCTCCACTTTTGACCAACTTGATCCCACAGGAATTACTCAGACAGAATGTCCAACTATATTTTAACACTAGTTTAAAAATGCAGCCTTTGATGGAAAGATCATGTGGTAATAAGTGTTTGCTGACTGGTGGTTTTAGGAAATCATATTTTTCATTTTTTTCAGTTTAGTTTTTAATGTTTTGAATTATTTTTGGCCATATTTTTATATGATATAAAATGTTTTAAGAATAGATTCAAAACAACCAAGGGAATCATGAAATCCAGATAGGTAAGGAAGAACATTTCAAATCCAAGTCATACAAGGAAAGAATAATTTGGAAATCATAAATGGCAAGAATGAAGGAATGATTATTCCCTCATTTGTGTCCACACTGTTACTGAAGTCCTTATGCTTATCTGAACTGCACCCATAATCACAGAAAATGTTGTATTGATGTCTAATATCGATATATTTTAAAGTAACATTAAGAAATAAATATTAATCTCAAAGCTATTTATAGTCATTAACTGTCTTTGAACAAAGTAGATATTTTTAGAACAGCAAATATGCTTCAGGAAAAAAATGTAACAAACCTCCTCCCCCACTGTAACTGCCGGCCTCTGCCCCAGGCTAGTGTCCCCAGCCCTGGAGCGCCCCCAATTCCCTCCTGCAGCCCAGGAGCGACAGGCAGGCGGTGGTGCAACTCAAACCGGGGTCAGCCCACAGAGAGACTGGAGCCACGCCAACCAGGAAGCAGGAGGGGGGCTGGGAGCAGAGCACAGGTGGGGTCATGCCCGCCCATTTGGGGAGGAACAGCCTCCCCCAGCTTATGATACTCACAGCCCATGGTACAGTAACTCCTCACTTAAAGTCGCCCCGCTTAACGTTGTTTTGTTGCTGATCAATTAGGGAACAGGCTCATTTAAAGTTGTGCAATACTCCACTTTTACATTGTTGGCTGCCTGCTTCCTCCACAGCTGGCAGCCTCCCTACGGCCTCCTTCTACCCCGTGCCTCCCACCCGCCAGCAGACCCCATGGATCAGCACCTTCCCCCTCATCTCCTGCCTGTGGCAATCAGTTGGCTTGCGGCGTTTTGGAGGCAGGGGAGAGGAGTGAGGACTCAGCGTGCAGTCTCCCCCTCCCCTCCCCTGCCTCCTGAACACCACAAACCAGTTGGTTGCCCCAGGAAGGAGGCAGGGAGGGGGAGCCTGCGCCTAGTCCTCACTCCTCCCCCTTGCATCCTAAATGCTGCAAGCCAGTTGATTGCCCTGGGCAGGAGGGAGGCAGGAGGAGCGAGGACTCCGTGCGCCTCTCCCTCCGGCAATCAGCTGGCTTGCGGCATTTAGAAGGGAGGGGAGGAGCCAGGACGCAGCATGCGAAGTAAGGGGGGAGGACGTGGGGCGGGGGAACAGAAGAGGCGGGTCAAGGATGGAGGATTGGGGGAAGGGGTGGAATGGGCGGGCTGAGGGTTGAGTCCCGCACCCCTGGTGCTTGCAGAGTAGGGGAAGCTGCCCTGGAACCTAACCCCCCCATTTAGATTAATTTTTATGGGGAAATTGGATTCACTTAACATCATTTCACTTAAAGTTGCATTTTTCAGGACCATAACTACAACGTTAAGTGAGGAGTTACTGTATTAAGGGAAGGAAATAGTTGATGAATTTCTCAACTAATAGCAAGGCAAGCAAAATAGTTCGCTGTTAGGATACACTTTAGCTCCTTAAAATCATTTTGTACATTACATAAATATCTGCAACAAGCTCTTTCCCAGTATTCATATCTATACTAGTGCAGCTGTTCAAGGAAAGAAAAGAAAACATACTGGATATCATTTGGTTAGCCAACTTCAGGGGCTTTTGTCAACAAAAGAATGAAGACAGAACACACTGGCCGAGATCTAGTTCTGAACTGTAAATTTTTTTAAGCAGCATATATCCTGCCATAATTTAGAATGTCTTTTTCATTCAAATGCCACTAGAGTCTTAATTATTTGTTTCAATTATACTTTACTGTGAGCCAAAAATACAACATGGTTTTCTTTCTGTTGTCTGCGCTTCCCTCGTGCTAATCAGGGGAGAATCTATATTTTTACAACACCAACAGTTTTCATTGCTAGAAGGATCTGGCAAAAACTAGGTTTGCATGTGTTCAGTAGTTTTGGTTTTTCCAACCTGATGAAAAGTTCATTTCTTCTCTTTTAACACCCTTTCATAAAGTACATGCTCATTTTGCCTGTTCTCTTTTAACAAACCTTCCAGTTTCCAACCCTGTTCAGCTGCCCTTTGGCAGTTCCTTAATGGCAGTGAAGGCAAAAATCAATAAAGCCTGGTTAGTTGCCTCTACTATTTCTATTGTGCCTCTCTTATCGGGGATCAAAGCATTACCTCCAACCTGCATCTCACCTCCATCTGAGTTCCAAATGTCTCTTTGAACATGGAGCCTCAAAGAGCACTGCAACATACCTTTGTTCTATGAGCTATTACAGATGTCCTACAGTTGCCTGAATTCTGATATTTCTCTTGACTCAGTCCGCTGTCAAGGAACACTCTTGAGAAAAAAACGTTATACTACTGGTATGTGCATTCTGCAGCACAACTAAAACTGACTGCCCCACTCATCTTATAAGAAAAGGAGGCCTAGCAGAACCGATGAGAAACTCTGTTCTCTCCCCCCTGAGGGCAGAGAATTTTGATATTACAACCACATAAATTCCTACTTGTCAACAGCCAAATATTTATTAAGGAAAACTAAAATTAAAAAAAAAAAGCGGTAGGATAAAACACACAAGTCTCAAAGATTTTAATGGCGCGTCACCAACGACGACTCGGATATTGTCAAGTCCACTTTATAGAGCTAGACGAAAGGAAAGCTGTTCTGTAACAGAGACATCCTAGTATAATTGCATTTAAACTGTACCTATGAGACCTGAAAAGTGCAAAACCTGAGAGGTATTCATCAATGTTATAGGTAGATTATAAACTCTTTAGGGCAGGGACTGTCTTTATATTCTCTGTTTACACAGCACCTCGCACGATGGGGTCCTGGTCCGTAACTAGGCCTTCTAAGATCTACAGCAGAGGTCTCCAAACTGTGGGGCCTGGAGGAAAGGTTGGGGTGGGGAGGGTCATGGTGGGCTGGGACAGCCCCCATAGGGGATGAGGAGGAAGGGAAAGAGGGCCACCCCAGCCCTGCCCCAGCTCTACTCTGGCCCCGGCCCCATGCCTGACCCTTTCCTCACCCTCGGTGCGGTTCCGCCCCTGGTCAAGGGCCCAGCTGCTGGCCCCCTGGCTGCAGCTCCAGTCCCAGGCCTGCCCAAACTCCAGCCTTGGCCCTGGCTGTGGGGCTCCATGCCTGGCACCAGACCCACCCCCGGCTGTGGCCCCAGCCTTGGCCACCTTACCCCGTCCAAGACCCTCCAACCCCCTGAACCACAGCCCCGCTCCTGGCCCTGTCTCTGGGGGAGGGGCTGGGGGTGCAGACAAAGGAAGGGAGGGCACAACCTTCAAATGTTTGGGGACCACTGCTCTACAGTAATACAAATAATCAACAACAGCGTAAAATAAATTAGGTGCATAGTTTGTGCATGCCTGTGTGGCTTGCACAAACTGTCCTTTCAGCTAAAAGCTACTCTGGCTGAAATCAAGGTATAGCTCAAATAACTGCTATGTAACTATGCAAGAACAGTATCATTTAGCGACCTGATGATTGGGGCAATAAATAAAAAGGCAGATTGCACTATTGTCCTCCACAGTGCCAGCTCACACCGCCAGGGGAGTCACAGTTTCATCTGATGCAGAGGATATTGGGTGTGCTGCTAAATCTGTCTTATAGAATTATTTTTACATTATATCACGCTTCTGTAATGGCTTCTGTTGAGAGACTAGTGTTCCAATGTAACCTGCTGCAAATTTACATGTTACTGCTTGGAAGGCTGAACTATGCCAGAGTCAAATCAGGTGGGAAGAGTGGTACTACACTCCATTTCAAGTACACATCTAATTTATTAGATTAGCAATTTCAGGCCAATGAGTTGAGCCTTCTGTCTCATTTAGAAAAAGTACTTTAGGCACTCACTCAAGAAAAAAAAACTTGTTTTTATTACAAAAAATAAAAAGGCTACAGTAAAATATTTCAAGATACGGCGCTACATCTTTGATTCTAGCTAAGATGTGCCCAACATAGGAACAAGGCAGAGGGTTGGGGGAAGGCATCCACTTTCCCAATCCTGTGACCAGTTTTGCCTTTGGTGTATCAGGGTTCTTCCAGCTGCAGATTGCTAGAAAAAGCAGTGGTGGACAAAGGTCCGGCCCAGATTATTTGTAGGCATTTGTATGGCACTCAATGTAGTATCCAAGCACCTAATTGATCCCAGTCAGACAAGCAGAACGATTCTTCTAATTGAAAGCAACTCTCCAGATTATATTCAGAGGAAATTCTGTCTGTCTTTCTTAACCACTTAGCAAATTTGACCAAAAAGTGAAAGGAGAAAACCAAATGTCAAGAGTGATACACACAGGACACAGCTGTACACCCTTTAAATTCTACCCTCCCAAAATTACACTAGTTTTTGGCACTAAAGCTTAATGTTGTTTAATGTTGTTTAATATCTGGGGGCCTTCATTTTTACTTCAGAACCATGACATCCTAGCACCATCCAAAATACCTTTGGTAGCTGGGAAGTGTTTGGTTATTACCTGGCAAGATCTGTTATTCCAGCAGCATTACAAGCTTTGTGTAGTAAGTGAACATGGGACTTTCTAGACTCTTATAGAGGCTAGCCACACACAAGGTCTACACAGTATCATAACACATTTCCATTTGGAGCCTAGAGTCCTATGAGTTCATTATCAACCTTTCCTACAAAAAGTATTACTTTGTTTAAGCAGAGAATTCTAGCATCTGCAGCTGTAGAACTCCACAGGTGATAGATGTAATGTCTGGTAGTAATAGCTGCTGCTAAGCCTTTCCAAAACAACTGTCCATAATGCTTGACTGGGTAATGTCAAACACATTTTATTGAATAATGCTACACAACAAGATCCATGACAGGGAAATAAAAATGTTGTTAGCATATCACAGGACCATAAAACATTCTCTGATTTAAAGACTCAAGTCAGCGATGCTCTGGATTTGCTCATTTTCATTCCATTCAAAGTACAACAAAGCTTATGGTATACCCTGATAATGTACTTTTAGGGGATGTATAGACACCCCCTACCCCTGTGTCATGAAGCCCAGTTCTGGCAAAGCCCCCTACATTACAGGGAACGTGAGATGAGCTATGATCAGACCATGGCTAAAGGTCTCATACTCCATCCTTGCCCCCAGGTGAAGAATTTAGGGGGTCATTGTTATGAGAAATTGGGCCAGCTAGTAAGCTTTGGGAGGACTAATGACCCACTAGAGTTTGGCAGAAAGCAGCACATTTATGATACTGATAGCTAAGCTAAGCTCAAAAGAAGGGGTGAGGTGGGGGTCACACACACACTCCCAGGACAGGCACGGCACTGGAGATGTCAGGATCCTTCGAGGTAAGTGTCCCACAGTGCAGTGATGGACAGTGCGATGAAGGTAAGTCTTCCCGAAGCACAATGAAATGCAACGCAGCGAACCACTGGCCAGGCGGTCCGGGCGAAGGGCCTTCACAGGGGGGGTACAATCTTGTGAGTGCACTCCTGAGCACATGGCCCCTTCCCCTTTTAAGGACCTGCTCCTCATGGCCTGGGACTAGAGATGACTTGGCCGTGTCTGGTTGGTCACACTCCACCTACAGTGTCCATGCAGTGTTCAGGCATTGGGCGTGTGATCGCTGCCTAATCAGAGTGCCAGACACCTTGCCTACCTGGGAGCTCTTCTGATCTTCCAGCTCCTCAAGCAGCCCATTCATCCTACAAGCATTCCAGGAGGGGGTGGTGGGAGGGGGAAAGCTACTTCACAGGTATTCAAAGAGGGAGAGGAGACCAAAATGGGGGTGGGGAGAGGTGTAACAGACCTTTTGAGCATACAGATCACTGCTGCTCCTACAACAGTCATAACCCAGGTACTCTGCTGAAGTAATACCCATGGAGAAGCTCTGTGGCCTTCAGGTAGTGAGGATTCCTTCTCCACTCATGCATCTACTCAGGGTGCTTCAGCCAGGTATTAAATGTGGGTCATAGTGAAGTCTATTTTCACAGGCTAAGCAGAATTGCACTTTGCAATACGATGAAAAAATAAGGTTTTATATTCTACATGGGTGGTTTACCACATGCAGAACTTCCCTGTACGTCAGTTCCTCTACAGTTCCAACTAAATCTCCCAACTTGATTATCTATACCCTTGGATCAATTTTACTGGCATCATTCTTTAAAAACCAAACCAAACCATCCCACATCATTGTATATTCTCCCCCTAAACTCCGTGTTTGAATAGTTTTACCAGCTAAAGGAAAGCAGAAGTGCCGCCAAGCTGGCTGGTTCATTCGCAGTGTTCTCTCACTCACACGATTCATTGCTTGTCAGGTGCTGATAGAGAAATCCAACATTTACAGCTATTATTTTCAGAAGCTTGTTTAGGTCACAGGCAACCAAAGTCAAAATGCTTTAAGTAACAATCATTCCATATATGTGTAATCATGCAACTGAAGATAAACTCTAGAGCTTTTAAAAGCTCAGTTTATAATAGACTATGTAAATTTAACAAAAAAATTACAACATCTGCAGCACATGGGCAACTTTACGATATGTATTTAATGCCCCAGAGGTACATTATTACTGTTAATTTGTTTATTTATATTACTATAGTATCTAGGAGCACTATTCATAGACCAGGACCCCATTTTGCCATGTGCTGTATAACATAGATGCTGTAAGGAATCTTGATCTTCCAATGCAGCTTACATGCAGACATTTGCATAGTGGGACTTGTCCTCTTAAAGAGGCTCCATATCTCTGTTTTCTGGATTGTCACAGAAAGTCCAATTTCTTCTTCCTTATAAATAGAACTAAGATTCTTGACAGGAGCATTTCATTATCACACAGCTTCATACGTGGCAGGGATTGAAACTTAGCTTTCCCACCATCACAATAAAAAACAACTCAAAAGGCAAGAGATGGAGGCTGCACTAGTGGAAGAACAAACCCAAAGAAGAATTCTCTGGGTACCTCAGAGGAAACAAGGAAACTAGACCATACTTGGACATTTATATTGTGGTGGTGGTGATTTGGTTACACTTTACAAGACAGTGACTGCAGTTACAGTACAGACTGACTCTTGTTACATGTACCTAGTCCTTGTAGCCAAACACATTAATACCTGAATAATTTTAACACAGTAAGTGCTGGGTCTTGCGGAACTGCCAAAACTTACCAGCCGAGGCACAAATTTACTAGCCCTCATAACATAAATGGTAACAAATATCAACAAGTTCAACCTTACAACCACACACCACCAGGGCCTAATTCCATACAGTATATGGGCAAACAATCCTCTTTGGTGGCTCCATTTCTTTACTGATGTTCTAGAAGTTGATGATGGGAATTTGCTTCTTTTTTCTGAGAGCTCTGCTAAGCTCAAAAGAAGGGGTGAGGTGGGAGTCACACAGGGCTCTATATTCATGAGGTCACAGAGGAAGAAAGTGAGACACTTGTAACGGCTATGCCAACAATATGTTGATGACTTTGTGTCATATCAGATCTTGCCAGTACAATCTCTCTACTTTCTTGGTGTGTGATTGAAACAGGTCATGAATTAAGGTGATTTAGCTAAAGAATTAAGGAGATGGCAAGGGCTGCATCAGCTCTCTCTTCTTCAAGTTGGTTTGCAACCTAGGGGTTTGTTTTGGACCCCCATCTGCATCTGGAATTCCAGAGAGAAGCTGTGGCTCCAAGTGGTGTTCTTTTCCAACTTGCACTTAGCAAGGCATTCATATACCTCTGTTATGCTGGGAAGGAGTTAAAGGCTTCCATCAGGCATTTCTTTGATCTATAGGCAACCAGAAACCTTGTTAAAGCTGATGGGTGTGGTAGCAACCCTTCATTCAGGCTAAATGGAAGGAGCAATTAAGTTCTTTATGGTGTATGATAGCTGGATATAATGGAAGCCACTGCCCAAGGTACTAGGCTGCACACAAGGCCAAGAAGCTTAGTTACATGGACTGAGTAGTTTTCCTGGGGGCTGAACACAAATGCAGGGTCTGGGAGACTGATTTGTTGCAGCTGTATATGTGTGACAGCAACCAAAAAGTCAAGTGAATGACAAGAGACAGTGTGAGAAGCAGTGGTGAGCGTGGCCCTTGGAGGGAGCAGAGACAGAGTTCCTTGTGGCACAGAACTGGCTGGAAAGGCAGGTGTGGAAATTGTGAGCAAGGAACTGCCTCCTGTTTGTTCAGAGTGGGTAGATAAATAAAATTACACTAGAGAAATGAGAGACTCATTTAATCCATTTCTCTTTCCACTGGAAACAAACCAGCAAGTCCCCAAATATTGGGAAATGGCTCAGGCCAAAAAGGGGCAATGCTTCTCTCTCAAAGGTGGACTTCAAAAACTGAATATCTCAAAAACCCTTTGATCACAAAGCCCCCTTAAACTAATATCTTAAGCAATTTGAAAGCATCAAAACCAAAGAAAGCTTAAGTTACAGATGCAGTTTAGTAGTGAATGTAATTGAAACATATGAAACTCCAAAAGGCCAAAATTAAAACATGGAAGTCTGCTTAAGCACTGTTTCCTTCTCCCTGTCTTGAACCTCATAGATCCAGTGCATCAGGTGCCGTCTTACTCAGTTTCAGGGATAGAAGGTGTAGCTGCAGGTTGTAAAAAGCGACAGAGTCCTGTGGCACCTTATAGATGAACGGAAGTATTGGACTGTAAGCTTTCGTGGGTGAATACCCACTTCATATTCGCTCATGGTGACGAAGTGGGTATTCACCCACGAAAGCTTATGCTCCAATACTTCTGTTAGTCTATAAGGTGCCACAGGAATCTTTGTCGCTTTTTTACAGATCCAGACTAATACGGCTACCCCTCTGATACCTGCAGGTTGTAGTGACACTGGAACAAAACACATACTTCTGAAACTAATCAACTCTAAAATAGACTAGACAAGATCTTCTGGGGCGGGGGTGAATGAAAATATACCTGAAACCAGAACAACAGAGCTAGCTAGCTAACCTGCAGAGCTGCATAGACTGCATGGAACATTGAAAACAAAGCACAAAAACAACCAGACCAGATTCTTCTGTTTTCCTTTTCATTAAGCGGCTGGGACTCAATTGAAAAATAAACTACTTTTTCAAATCAGCATTTCAGATTTTTGTTACTACTGGCAGCTAAAGCATTTGGCAGGACAAGTAAAAAAAATAAAATCTTGTAGAGGTCCACTGCCCCTAAGTACTGAGATAAATGAAAAAGAGAAATACAGAGCACAAATAATACTAGGATACTAGATGCAGCTAAGCTCAAGGTTTCAGAGTTTTAAGCTTACTAAAAATTGTTTAAAAAGCAAACTACACATTTTATTGTTTCTGTAAGGTGCCTGCAGCATCTCAAGAAACAAATCCATGCCCACACCACCAGAGTTCTGGGAATTCTGCCTCGAAACAAGTGGTCTGACCATATAGCTTAATCCAGAGCCTGTTGAAGTCAATGGAAAGATTCCCATTGACCTCACATCAGACCCTCATAAAGGATACTATGTGAAGTGTTCGTCTGTACCAGGGGCCTCTAAGTGTTACAGTAATATTAATAATGCATCATAACAAACAATATTAATGAATTAGACAAGGATTTTTACAGATTTTAACAGGCAGTTCTCAATGTCTTGGCTGTACTCTAATATATTTTACCTTGTTCCTTTGACATCTTATGTACGACTGATAATGAAATATGTGATTACATATTGTAGTTACTAAGGCCCTAAAGTTAAGACTTATTACTATCCCCATTCAGGCCAACCTGGTGACCCTCCAAGGGCACCCACTCTAGGTGACCCTCCAAGGGCACCCACTCTAGACTCCTGTCTTCTCAGTCGTCACCTCTCTTGGGCAGAACTCATTTCTCCTTCCCTCCTGATCAGGGTTTTTTCCAGTCTGCAAAGTTCACTGCCTACATTGTGATATCCTTAGCAAGCCAGACTGCCTAAACAGGCCACTGTCTGTGCTTTGCTTTCTCTGTGAAGGCTATGAACAGCTGCTTGCTGATGAAGAATACTGCCAACATGTTGTCTGACGGTACTTGAACACGCTTTGCTTTTATATATGGAAGAAACCATTTGTAAGCTCTGTGGAGGGCTTTGAATTCCAAAACATGTTGTATGCATTCTGGACTCATGTAGAGTCCATGTGTCTTGCGCTGTATGCTCATCCAGAGGGGTTCCCTATCCCACCAGGATGGTGTCCATGATCAGTATTCTCTCAGGTGGCAGGTGAGTGAATGGGACTGCCTCACCCTTTCTGCCACCCTTTTCCTGAAATTATCAGGCAGAGAAGGGGAGCCTGGTGTAATAGCCTCACCAGGTTAGTGGGTCCTGTACTCTCTTTTGTACTGTCTTTTGGGAATATGCTCTGGCTGCGATAGAGTTCAGTGTTGCTCCAATAAATTCTATCGTCTGTGTGAGTACTAATATAAATCTCTGTTTATACAGATTCCCAGCAATAGTAGTAGCTTAGGTATGGCTGTTGTCGCTGATTGGTCCTCTTGATAAGATCTCCCTATCAATAGCTAGTCAATGAGGTAGAGAAAGATCAAAATTCCCTTGCAGCAGAGGTGAGCAGCCACTGACACACCACAGACATCATCTCTGGGTCTGTAGCAAGGCTGAAGGGAAGTACCTTGTACTGACATTGATTCAGATTTACAGTTAATATGAGAAATTGCCTGTGTGCTGGGTGGACCCCTTATGAAGATAGGCATCTCTCATATCAAGAGCTGTGAATCAATCTCCTTTGTTCACTGAGGGAATTATTGCTGATGCTTTACCATTCTGCAACACATTGCTTGGATGTAGACCAGGGGTGGGCAAACTATGAACTACCAGCCAATTTTATCCCACCGCTTGAGCTCCTGCTGGGGAGCAGGATCTGGGGCTTGCTGTCCCGTGCTCTAGCCAGTGAGCAGGGTTGGGAGGTGCTCCACGCAGCTCCCAGAATCAGCAGAATGTCCCCCTGCTGGCTCCTACATGTAGGGGCAGCTAGGGGGTTCCGCACACTGCCCCCACCCCAAGTGCTGCCCCCACAGCTCCCATTGGCTGGGAACTGTGGCCAATCAGAGCTGCAGGGGCAGCACCTGATTGTGCCTCTGCGTAAGAGCTGGAGGGGGGACATGCCGCTGCTTCTGGGAGCTGCTTGAGATAAGCGCCGCCTGGAGCCTGCAACCCGACCCCGTCCCAGTCCCCAACCCCTGGCCTCAGCCCTGATCCTCCTTTCGCCCTCCAAACCCTTGATCCCAGCCTGGAGCAGCCTCCTGCACCCCAAACACCTGCCCCACCCCAGAGCCCTCACCCCCCTCCCGCACCCCAACCCCCTGCCCCAGCCCAAATCCCCCTCCTGCCCTCCAAACCCCTTGGTCCCAGCCAGGAGCACACCCCTAAAGCCCAAACCCCTCATCCCCAGCCCCACCCCAGATGGAGCCGTCACCCCTACTCCCACACTCCAACCCCTTCCTTCACCCTGAGCTCCTCATTTCTGGCCCCACCCCGAAGCCCACACCCCCAGCCAGAGCCCTCACCCCCTCTTGCACCCCAACTCCAATTTCATGAGTATTTATGGCCCGCCATACAATTTATATACCCAGATGTGGCCCTCAGGCCAAAAAGTTTGCCCACCCCTATGTTGACTGAGTTGTCAGATCTAGGATGGGTCTCTATACTCCCTTTGATTGAATACCGTCATTTTTCTTGGCATTGAGGAAGTATGGGTTCTATGGCTCCCAGACAGAGAAGTGAGGTTATTTCCCTAAATGAGCATTTCCTAGCAAGAGTGGTCCCTGATGAGGGACAGGAACTTTATCAGGAATCCTATATGACCAATGTCAAGGACCCATCTGTCAGATATTATGTCCATTGCAGAAATGGATTAGATGGCCCCCAAATTGAGTACTGGCAGATGAACTTGGCAGTAGACTTGGTTTGTAGCTCTCAGCAATACTGTCTGTATTGTTTCCTTGCAGACGCTTGGGTTTAGAATGTAGAAGCAGAGGAGCAGTCTGTCTAGTTCTCTAAAACCTAGCTAATGTAACGCCAATATTTAAAAAGGGCCCTAGGGGTGATCCCGGCAATTACAGACCGGTAAGTCTAACGTCGGTACCGGGCAAATTAGTTGAAACAATAGTAAAGAATAAAATTGGCAGACACATAGAAAAACAAACTCTTGAGCAATAGTCAACATGGTTTCTGTAAAGGGAAATCGTGTCTTACTAATCTATTAGAGTTCTTTGAAGGGGTCAACAAACATGTGGACAATGGGGATCCGGTGGACATAGTGTACTTAGATTTCCAGAAAGCCTTTGACAAGGTCCCTCACCAAAGGCTCTTACGTAAATTAAGCTGTCATGGGATAAAAGGAAAGGTCCCCCTTCATGGATTGAGAACTGGTTAAAGGACAGGGAACAAAGGGTAGGAATTAATGGTAAATTCTCAGAATGGAGAGGGGTAACTAGTGGTGTTCCCCAAGGGTCAGTTCTAGGACCAATCCTATTCAATTTATTCATAAATGATCTGGAGAAAGGGGTAAACAGTGAGGTGGCAAAGTTTGCAGATGATACTAAACTACTCAAGATAGTTAAGACCAAAGCAGATTGTGAAGAACTTCAAAAAGATCTCACAAAACTAAGTGATTGGGCAACAAAATGGCAAATGAAATTTAATGTGGATAAATGTAAAGTAATGCACATGGGAAAAAATAACCCCAACTATACATACAACATGATGGGGGCTAATTTAGCTACAACGAGTCAGGAAAAAGATCTTGGAGTCATTGTGGATAGTTCTCTGAAGATGTTCACGCAGTGTGCAGAGGCGGTCAAAAAAGCAAACAGGATGTTAGGAATCATTAAAAAGGGGATAGAGAATAAGACTGAGAATATATTATTGCCCTTATATAAATCCATGGTACGCCCACATCTTGAATACTGTGTACAGATGTGGTCTCCTCACCTCAAAAAAGATATTCTAGCACTAGGAAAGGTTCAGAAAAGAGCAACTAAAATGATTAGGGGTTTAGAGAGGGTCCCATATGAGGAAAGATTAAAGAGGCTAGGACTCTTCAGTTTGGAAAAGAGAAGACTAAGGGGGGACATGATAGAGGTATATAAAATCATGAGTGATGTTGAGAAAGTGGATAAGGAAAAGTTATTTACTTATTCCCATAATACAAGAACTAGGGGTCACCAAATGAAATTAGTAGGCAGCAGGTTTAAAACAAATAAAAGGAGGTTCTTCTTCACGCAGCGCACAGTCAACTTGTGGAACTCCTTACCTGAGGAGGTTGTGAAGGCTAGGACTATAACAATGTTTAAAAGGGGACTGGATAAATTCATGGTGGCTAAGTCCATAAATGGCTATTAGCCAGGATGGGTAAGAATGGTGTCCCTAGCCTCTGTTCATCAGAGGATGGAGATGGATGGCAGGAGAGAGATCACTTGATCATTGCCTGTTAGGTTCACTCCCTCAGGGGCACCTGGCATTGGCCACTGTCGGTAGACAGATACTGGGCTAGATGGACCTTTGGTCTGACCCGGTACGGCCTTTCTTATGTTCATGCTTCCTGGGAGGCTCGCAGATTCTGTGGTAGAAGAAAGGGAAGGAAGCAGGTCTTTGCCTGTATGGTTGTGGTCTATGGAACTTTCTCTTGGGTGCTGGTATATAAATCATGATTGAATGGAAAGGTACCCAAGAATCCTTTAGACAGTGCAGGGATTCATCCATTTTCACACTAAAGAGATTGTTCCCTTCAAAGGGGGCAATTGCCCAGGGGCCTGGACAATTTAAAAGGATCCGGGTCCTGGGTCGCCACCCCTGTCGCAGACGCAGTGGCGGGAGCCCCAGGCCCTTTTAAATCACCCAGGGAGGCCGCAGGGCTCCTAGGCATAGGCAGTGAGTGGGTGCTGAGGCACCCACCAGCGGGCCCCTCCTCCCACTCCCAGCAGCAGGCCCCGCCGATCAGTTCTTCTCCATCCTCCAAAGTGCCTCCCGCCTGCTGCCGTCAGGTGTTTGGTGGCGTGCTGGAAGGAGGAGGAGGAGCGGGGAGTGGGAAGAGGTGGGGCGGGCCTGGGCAACACAAGGCCCAGATGCCGGGAGTGGAAGGGGGGGAACCAGCCCCTTCCAAGCCACTAAGATGCTGCTCTGCAGCCCTGGCCACCTGAGAGAGCCTGGCTGGGGAGGCGACATCCACTCCCTGCCCGGGCTCGGGTGCCAGGGTCCCCAGAAGTTGAACCAGGCAGGGAGCAAAAGCCGCCTCCTCCCCAGCCAAGCTCTCTCAGGCAGCTGCTGGGCAGTGCTGCAGAGCAGCAACCGGGAGGGGCCGGCGTTAAAAGCGGCTCCCTCCTACTCCCTGTCTGGGCACCTGCCCACCAGGGAGAACAGCAGAATGTGCCGGGGGGAGGTGGGAGAGGAGGCGCAGTGGGAGGACAAAGCGCTCCCTCCTCCCCCACAGGTAACATAGGGTGGGGAGAGTGTGGTAGCTCTGGGCTGGGCACGGAGGGGGGAACGACACGTGACCTGGCCTTTAGATTGTGAACCCCCCACTATGGGGAGGCACCAGTTGTATATGGGGCACCCTCAGGGGAGTGGGTGGAACAGCGGTGGGAAGAGGTGGGGTGGGGCATCGGGGGAAGGGACCTAGGTTGGAGCAAAGAGTGAAGCACCCCCCAGGAAATCTGGAAGTCGGCACCTATGCTCCTAGTCATGTGCGGGGAGGTACCAGTGGCAGCGAAGACAGCCAGGCAGGCACGTGGAAGCCCTGGCCATGCCGGAAGAGCCTGCCCAGCAGCGCAGCCGGCACCTCACTGGGCACCAGTGGGGGCCTATTGACTGTTCTGCCCGGAATTGCTGTCGGCAGGCCTAACTCTACCATGGACTTGACCTCTCTTGGGAACCCAGAGGACTGCAGTGGCCATTGAATAGGAGGCTGTATCAGCTGCATCAAGTGCCGTCTGCAGTGATGATCTTGCCATCAGCTTTCCTTCTTTGATGGGCACTTCAAACTGTCCTCTAAATTCCTGTGGGATTTTATCTGAGAATTCTGTGAATTTACTGTAGTTGACAAAATTGTATTTGGCCATTAGTGCCTTACAATTTTCTATTCTGAACTGCAGGCTGGTGGAAAAGACTTTTCAATTGAAAAAAAAAAAGTCCAAACATTTAGGCTCTTAATCAGAAGTGGTAGATCTTGTCTAGTCTCCGCTTCTCTCCGGTGCTGCCTGGACCACCAGTGCATTTGGAGTTGGGTGAGTACATAAAAATTCTAGCCGCTTGGCAAAATATTATTTCTCCATTCTCTTGCAGGTAGGAGCAAATATGGCCGACATGTGCCAGACCACCCCTGGTGGTTCCATGACGGCCTCATTAATAGGCAAGGCTACTTTGCTGGGTCCCAAATTCTGTAACATGTCTAAGGCCTGGTCTACACTAAGCGGGGGAGGGGGAGTCCAACTAGGGTACGCAAGTTCAGCTACGCGAATAGCATAGCTGAACTCGAAGTACCCTAGTTCGACTGACTTACCCGTCCAGACGCGGCAGGGTCGAACTCCGCGGCTCCAAGGTCGACTCCGCCACCGCCGTTTGCGGTGGTGGAGTTCCGGAGTCGACCGGAGCGCGCGGGGAGTTCGAACTATCGCGTCTTGATTAGATGCGATAGTTCGAACTCCGAGAAGTCGAACTCACCGCGTCGACCCGCGCGGTGAGTATGGACCTGCCCTTAGAGTTCAGTGGAGAAGAGGGGAACTTCTTGCACTCCCTCTAATGTGATTTGGAGCTTTTCTGCCACCTTTTTAGTAATTCCTGTAATCATCAAGCAGAGAAGGTGAGGCACATGTAATTGCCTCATCCTGGCATGACAACGAGCACCCTGACAGATCAGTGGTTCAAGAACTTCCTCCGGTTCCTCCTCCTCCTCCTGTTGTCTCGTGAGGAGGTTTTACTTCCTCTATGCAAGGAGAGGCATGTTGCAAGTGCTTTCTGGAGCATATCAATTTGATTCAACAGATGTATATGCCAGTAGGGCCAGTGGAAGGAGTCAAATGAGGGTGGGGTACCAATGTTCCAGTGGAGCATAAACTGCTTGCTGAGATCTCGATGGACCCCATGAGACTCTGGACACCCTTTCCGGACTGAGAGTTGGCACATTGGTGGGGAAGGTGACATTCCTTCACCAATGTCTGAGTCCTCAGATGAAAAGGTGGGATTGTGTTCCATTGGTGGTGCCGATAGTACCGGATGTTTAGTATCTCTGCTAAGAGAAGATATCGGAGGGTGAGTTTCTGCACAGACCGACAGTACCTTCGGTTTAGTGAGACCTTGACTTGTGGAAGGTCTAGGGGAAGGACGATAGGGCCCAAAAGGATGGGCGACTCAGGATACTGCATGACAAGGATGTCTTGTTAAGTGATGTATTTATCCTCTAATGAAGTGGAGGGGGGGTAATTCCTCTCTGGCTACACTGTCAGAGACAGCTTAGAAATAGGTCTTGGTGGTGAGGACGCCTTAGTTAAACATCCTGGTACTTTAGGTTCCAGATGCAGACAATGCTTTTTCCTTCAACTGTGTCTTGGATGGTATCGGTTTCGCAGCAGACTTGCTTTTTGGAGCTGGGATTTTGGTACCATGCACTGAAAATAGCTGTTGTGATACTGCGAAGCAGAGTCCCAGTAGATTTATAAGAGGATTCAGACAGATGGAATTTTATCCCTCCTCTTGTGAGAGAATTTTCCCCATGTTTTTATTTGGAGGGGAGGAGGAGGAGGAGGAGTTACTCCAGTGTGTGTGTGTGGGGGGGGTCTTTCGGGCCCAGATCAGATTGAGGTCTCACTGCTTTGTCGACGAGGAACCTCCACAATCAGTACTTATGTGCCTTATGGGCTCTTGAGGGAAAAGACTGGCAAATTGACGGGAACGCTGCAGAGGCAGCAGCTGTGGTCCCTGCTGACCAGGAAGGATTGGTGGAAAGAGGCACAATTTTTAAAGCCTGGGTTCTGGGGCATAATCATCTTTTAGAGTATGGATGCGGGGGAGAATACCCCTAAATCTAACTATGATAAATAACTATTAAAACTAACTAAGCAAACTGACTTAATAATTTACATATAAATCCATGAAGTAAGCAAGTGCTGAACACAGGAGTCTGTGCTGCCACTTATGCTCTTAGTCTGAACTGCGCAGGCATGGATCAATGGACTCTTCTAGCAAAAATCTTCCTGGGTCAGATGCATGAAGCAAATGCGCACTCCCAATGGAATACAGATAGGGACCCTCACTCAAAGAACTCAGCAGCATCACCATCAAGGCTCTGCACAACTCTGACCATCCACACGACATCTCTAGTTTTATTCTTCACCACACCTTACAGTATGGCCAAGCCAAAAGTTCAAAAGAAGTCAGGCCAGCAAGAATCAGGAATTTAAGAATAAAGATTTTTTTTAAATAATATTTTTGGGGCTTTTATTTACCTTCTGGTTTCTGAGCCTTTAGCGTACATTCATTTTTTGTTTTCAAGTTTTTCTCTGCAACCATAAGGGCTAGAAACTTTACATGAAAATCTCAGCTGATATTTAATAATCACTTAATTCCAGCAGCTGAGGCTGTAAGAACAGTACCAAACAACATGAAACTGGTGATAAAAATCAGAAGAGTTGGCAACATTCACCTTACACTTTGCTAATGCAGCTCATGTTCCTACTCATGTTCCTTCAAGTGGCCCTGAAGCTTTTTTCATGCTACCCCTATGCCACAAACATCCTCCAGGATAAATGATTCTCTACAAAGTTAAGTTTATACAGAATGGGCCTCAATTAGATTTAGTGTCCTCTGACATTTGGATAATCAAGGTGGTTCTGCTTTATTGTATTTTTTGTTTTTATGTGGCATTTTGTGAAGTTATGTATTACTGATGCTGTTGAATCTGATACTGTAATTTAATCCCTTATTGGATACAGTCATACACTGTTATATTTTATTACTATTGATGGATGATTTAAGAAGAAACAGCAGAGGAAAAAGTGACATACTGGGGAGGTCTGCAACAGCAAAAAATAATCTGAAAAACACATTTCCACAATGTTTGAATATGTGCAAGACATCTTAGCAGGTGAATGGGAATAGACTAATTATATCATGTACGAGTTACATGTTAAGGTTCATTGATGTACAGAGCTGTCAAGCTTTAACAATGAGGATGTGATATTTTGGATAATTATTTAGATACAGTATGCAATGTAACAAAGAAAGCCTAAATGTTTCATAACAGCCTTTGATAATGTAATGATACTCCTGTATGAAACACGATATGCTATTGGAGAGTTTAATGTATTACTTGTTACATACAAACTCTTCCAGGCATGGACCATCTCTAACTATATCTTTGCAAAGTGGGGACACAATCCAGATTGGGTCTGTTCATACTGTCAGAACACAAATAATAAATATGAAGTATTTTGAGCAAAAACAGAAACAAATATTTAATAAGCATCTGTGAAAGATTTCACATCAGAAATCAAATTGTCTACATTAGGGGCTACTGATGTTCTCATGCACAGAAACTGAGTGTCCAATTGCAAAATTCTCCTATGGATAAGCCTCTCTATTTCAAAGGCAGTAATTTCTCAGAGTTAGTAAAGAAGAGTTAACTATTGTTCGAGTCTCCTGAGGTATGTCAGTATATGCATTATTGCCCAAAGATTTATCTACTGATGGCAGTGGTCTGGTTTTAATTTAGAAGTCTTTTTGTACTTTCCCTCACCCCTATCATTCAATTACCCATACAGTGATAGTCTGTATTGCGTGTTAATCAGGATGCATGCAGAAAAGGGACAATCCTTCATCTTCACTACTTCAGGGAAGAACGGAATAAAATATTTTCCCGTCTAGAAGACTATCTACAAAAAAACAACAAACAAAATAAATAAAATCGCAACAGAACATAATTCTCTAGTATTCAATTCAGACTTTCAGACTACCCACACTACAGTTCATCCAGGTTCACTTATTTATCTTTGGATAAAATGGTAGATTGACAGACATATGGCTGCACCTGAGTGACTATAAAAATGAGCTTGTGAGATTTCTCTCCAGCAGTGCGCTCACAAGTATTACAGTACTCTATCTTTCAACAGATAAAATTACCATAGGACTCTGTCTCATTTATATATGGGGGATGGAATATCATCCAGAATTATGAGTTTTCTTGAAATACTGTAATTTATGGGTAACAAAAAGATAATTTAAGAGACTCTTGTACAAGTGTATGTAAATAGCACAAAATACCCAGAATCATAGTTTCTGGGATTTCAGCAATTAATTCAGATATTTTAAGTCAAAACCTTTTGGGAGGATTCAGATTACTTTTGCATCCTTTTTCTAACAAAAAGCACTTTCAGCTATTCAATCTACTACTTATCAAACCTCACAATCTAATTTTTATAATCTCCTAGGGGCACACCAGTACTTTAAAATGTGAAGGATGGTTTTGTGCTAAGGCACTGGATTGAAATTCAGGAGATCTGGTTTCAGTTTCAGGCTGTTAACAGTCTCTCTGAACAATCTTGGGCAAGCCACTACGTTTCAGTTCTCCATCGATAACAGTGGGATTATAATACTTTCTCACATTACAGGGTGTTGTGAGGATAACTCCATTAACGTTTGCAAGACACTCAGACACTATCAAGATGGGCATCATGTAAGGACATAGATAGATAGTAATATAAATATCAGCTGCTTGACAACACGATGCCCAGAATCTGTAGCTACCATATTAAATATTCAAGTGTCAATGAGGGTCATCTCTTAATTTGGGCATGCAGATATGACTATGTAACACCAATATTTCACACTCCATTAAAGTTACCCATTCAATTCAAGATAATTTAATCCATCAATACAGCATTTGTATTTTTGCCTTTGTTGCATGGACTCTGTTTTAATTCTTCTGGTTTAATACGTTAAAGTGATATTCACTGTATTTGCTTTTTTAGTAGATACTGAGTCAAGTAAACATCACTGGGAATTATTTACATATTACAATGTTTCTAGATGTTGACAAGCTCCATTTTTGAAAACTTCCACAACGTAGTTTGCTTTCATAAGCACCTCTCTGTACAAAGAGGCACCACATTGTTATCTCTGAAATAAAAAAAGCCAACAAAAATAGCAAAAGGAAAAGAATTTCTTGCTGCGGCTTTCTTTTTTTATTGGCTGTTTCTCCATGTTTAACCTAGACTTCCGCACACAGTAGGATCATTTGCTTTTAATAATATGCACCACTTGTTTTGGAATTGGAATGCTCTGTTTAGCTATTCTATCAAAAAACACATCTGCTACTATTCCTGCTTTTAAAATGCTTGATAAACAAGTACATGGAAGAGATTTATCTTTATACCTGGCACTTTACCAGTAACAAATTAATCACTCAGACTGAACAGCATTATAATGGCAAAAAATGTTTCTTAAAACAACAAACAACACACACAACAACCACCACCGCTACCCTCCATAAGGATATTGCTCATACAAAAACCCCAGAAATAACTCTCCAAAACACCACAATTGTAGCTGTAAACTACATTTGGTTAAGTGGCTGTTCAGGGAGTCAGGGGAAAAACCCACAGGCAGCTTTCTTTTGGCAAAAAGGATAGTCTGTACACAACATTTTAGCTGTCAAAAATTAGAGTTTAAACATGAAATAAGTGCAAGATACTACAATAAATGGGGAGCCAGACCAAAAACTAACAGGTAAAGAGAAAATGAAATATATGGGACTTAAAAAAAAATCTTGGGTGCGACTATTCTCTCTCACACACACACACACACACGGGGGCTGAAATGAAAAGGAAAATATATACCTAGAATGATGACATGATCATTTAGACAGGCTGCCTTAAAGAAAATTCTGCTTGACAACTAGAGAAGACAATGGACTCATACAGTGTACAATTTTAATTAAGACTTAACTGTATCCCCATCTGTGGCCAAAAGCAGTAAAAAATAATACAGCCCATATCTGTTAGCACAACTGTACCATGTTGCTAGCAGTGGGTGAGACCTAGGATGATGGTACCAAGACAGGGGATGGATCACTTGAGGATTAACTGCTCTGTTCATTCCCTCTGGGGCACCTGGCATTGGCAGTTGTCGGAAGGCAGGATACTGGACTAGACGGACCTTTGGTCTGACCCAGTACAGAAGCTCCCTGACTTACGCAAGCATTCCGTTACCAAACGCCTTGCGTAAGTTGAATTTTGCGTAAGTCGGGAACGTATCTCCGACAATTACACACACAGAAAAAGCAAACTTATGGAACTTACGGAACTTTTTCCATAAATCCGGATTTCCGTAGATCGGGTTTGTGTAACCCGGGGAGCGTCTGTATGCCCATTCTTATGTAAGACATTTGTATTTCTTTAGTAACTGCCTCCACAGCCCCAATATCTTGTAATTGCTTCAACTCAGTTACTGTATTAGTAAAATTCCATTCCGATTCAGCTTGTGTATTGGTATGTGCTTTGCTTGTTCTCCTCTTGACCTAATCCTGACCCACACTCATTTCTGTATTCACCTAATGCTTTGAAATACTGTCACACAAGTGCTAAGCACAGGGCTTTGCTGATACCTGAGCAGCTGCCAATAACATCAGATCCATGACAGGGATCCCATGGGAAGTTTGTCCAAAAAGAGACCCACTTCAATAGATTTTATCTGTCATCAAGTGCCTACAGCACAGCTTCTTTATTCACGTATATATCAGCTGCAGAAGCTAAGGACTGTATCCTGCAGCTCTTATCCAGTGCTTATACAGGCAAAGCTCTCATTAACCTCAATGGTAGATTTGCTAGAGTAAGGACTGCAATATTTGTCCCCAAGTGTCAGTTTCACCTCCTCAATTGTACTGGGGAAAAAAGGCACAGTAGAGCTGAGAAAACAGTCAGTTCAAGGACTGGAATAAAATACATTTACTTTTGTTTTTGTTTGCTGAACATTCACACATGGAACACATTAATTTATTTTTGTCTATTACTGTCACTAATTTGCACCAACTGCACAGAATTTTTTTTTTTTAAACATTTCATCCATAGATACTACTTGGGCTCCATTTTACATGGGAAAGATTTATAAATAAAAGTTTACTCCAGAACATAATTTTTTTTTGTAATTACACCTGCCTGAAAACTTGAAGCAATCTGAGAGAAATCTAGGAATTCTAGGGACTATAGTTGAAGGGTTAATTTTTACTGTTAAAGTAGTAGGATCTACTTCTTGGTTTTTGGCTGAAACTGTGCTCAGAGGATCCAAAGATGGTGAAGACGAGTTGGCTGGCTGTATGTCATCTTTATACCTCGTGATCCTGGGGCCAACGAGGGGATGGTTCAGTCCCCAAGAGCAATTTAGAGCAGCATTAAGGCTGCTTTAAGTTATGATTAGCTGCAACAGCACCCAAGGGTCTGTCTTGACACCTGGGGATGGCTGGAATGCTGCATGGCTCTGTCTAAGTCCTTTACACTGAGGACTGAGAGGCAAGATAGCATAGGCTAGCTACACCAGCTGTGTGTCACTGGAGGATTCCTCTGTGTCCAGTAAATCCTTAGCTGGCCACTTAAGCCAACTTTAAAATCTGCTTTTTGCTCTTTCTGCCATCAGTATACTCCAAAGGGAGAATCACAACACCAGAGCAATAGTGTCTTAGTAGGTGCAGCAGTGAGCACAGCTCACTTTCTTTGCTTATGTTTTGGAAAGCAGCTGCTACTGACCCATCTTGAAGTACAACTGAGAGCTGCCCTCATCTACTGAAATCTATGAGCCACACACTGGGTATTTCTCATTCCAAAAACTTGTCCTTTTCTGAAAGTGCTATTTTCAATTCTTCACATGGGGGAAAAAACATCAGTACTATTGATTCCAAAACTGTAAAAAAATGCTTTACACTGATATTATTTTAAACAATGGATTTAAGGGCCAAATCCTATCTACCAATTTATGTACGTCATTCCCCTTGGAATTATCCATCTATCACTACATAATTTACAATTCCAACAGCCTAATATTTATCTTTAGATAAAAACACAGAAGCTGCCTGAATGAGAATCAGGGTGCATGTAGTTTCTTGCCTCAAGTAGATGGCAGTAGCTGATGCTTCAAAGAAGGGTAAATAGCATACACACCTACCTAATCATGCAATGCTACAAAATCAATAGAACTTATGGATCTGAGGGAACAATCTGGCCCTAAACAAATACTATGAAGTATCTGCATAATATCTAAATGTCAGCTTTGCTAATGTTTAGACAAACAGGAGTGAAAAGAAAAATAAGTGAAAGCTACAAATGTGCTGCTGCTGGGACAATCAAGATGTTTATATCCCAACCTATGCCCTTCCAAAGGTTTTTTAAGAGGCAATTAAGCAAGTGCTTCAAAATGTAAGATAATTAGCACTTACGTAAGACTACACTCTACTGCCCTGCTGTACTGTTTTTTAAACACCCAGAACTGAGGCTGGTTGGACAAAATGCCCAGAACTTTTATTAGTTGCACAAGCACTCAATTCAAATCTGAGCACATTCAGGCTGCTCAAAACATCTAGTTCACATTGGGCAGCCCAAAGACTAAGCATGACGACATCAACAGGACACGGATTTGATTTTATGAGTACCACAGATATTAGTGAAGCACGGGACACCCTTCAGACTACACTATTTGCCATCAGAAGTTTGAAACTTTATCTGCCAGCTGGAAGAGGAGTGAAATAAAGAAAAAAGGGATAGACACCACACTGTACTAAGTAAATATACTAAAGATAGTAAGGCACTGGTATGTTGGGAAATATTTTGCTAGCTGGCAGCTGGTATTGTGGGAAGCTAGAATGTTTAGGTTTTTAAGATGGGTTAATTAGGCTTTGAGCTTTGTTTTGAGAAGTTGGCCTTGGCTAGTTTATGAAGTCACAGCTGCGGGTGTGTGTACCTTGTTAACCAATTAGCAACTGCTTGCTTGCCTGCTGCAAGAGTATAAAGATGTATGCTGGAGAGAAATAAATGACTTTTGCTGCCAATCAAACTGACTGAAAAGCTTTGTTCATATACGCCTGCGATGCAACAAATGGTGACCCCGACGTGATTGATCCTGCTACGGTCCCGTTACCCCCCGATACGCCCGAGCCTATGGAGACAGCCTTGCCGTATGCACCCCCTCCAAAGCCATGCCGTGTCCACGGGGCCTGGGGGTGCCACGATTGCGGGGGAATGAAGGGGGCTCGGGTGGAACATGTGCCATCAAAGCCATATCCCAATTTGACTACGTTTACTCAGTTTACTCAGTCTGATGCCTTCTATAAGGAGATGGAGCGCCAGGGTCGACAGCTGCAGCATATATGTGACAAGTTGGACCAGTTGCACGGTTCTCCACCTGGATCATCGCGGTCGCATCTTCACGGCGCCATCCGACTCGCCCTTCCGCCCGCCTGGCCCCGGGACCTCCAACTGGGGACCCTCCGGATCCGGTACAGCGCTGGCATGGAGTTTTAAGAGAAGCCATCCTTGAAGGTCTAACCCCTGAGGCCTTTCCGGTGATTACGCCAGACCCTCAACACCCTAATCATAGACGGTGGGCCCCTTTGGACTGGAAGTTGATCCGTGAGGCACAGAAATCGATCATGGCTTATGGACTAGATAATCCGTATGTACAGTCTATCATTGAACAGGTATTTGCTGGCCAAGCAATGTGTCCGTATGATGCGATTAAGCTAGCTGACATGCTTCTTACACCTACACAGAAATTGTTGTGGAAAGATGATTGGGCTAAGAGAGTTGACTTGGCTCTTGTCCGCAATTTGGATTTACGGATGATGATCCTCGGGCCACTGCTGATACGTTTGTTGACCCGCATTTGCAAGCCCGCCTCGATCCCGGATCCTGCAGCAGTCGCAGGAACTGGCTTTGGCTGCCTTTAAAGCGGTGCCCCAGATGGGAAAGCGCCCTCCTACGCTAAAATTATGCAAGGCCCATCGGAACCTTATTCCACCTTTTTGGATCGCCGAGAGGCTATTGATAGATCTCTAATCTGACGCCAGAGGCCAGAACTGCAGTTGGACTTGATCTTGCAACCCAGAATGCAAATCCCACTTGCCGCCGATATTAGCCACCTTGCCCAAGACTGCGACCTGATGGAAATGATTGAGGCATGTGGTAGGGCCGCTATGCTTGAGGAGACGGATAAGGCAGCAATTCATGCTAAGGCACAGGCCTCTGCACTGGCCGTGGCGTTACAACCCCTGCTCGGGCGACAGCGGGGCTAGAAAACCGACCGCCAGCCGGCCTGTTTGAAAACCGGGCATTTCGGCGGGACTGCCCTATGCAAAATGAGCAGCGGGCCTCTGATGTGTTACCTGAAGCTGCAACTGGCGCTTGCACGATGTGATAAGTTTGGACATCGCGCCCGACTGTTGAAGAAGGATGGAACACCGCTGCCGGAACGGATCACGGCGACACAAGTGCCTCCACCCGCCAACCCGGCTGCCTGGAACACCTCACCGAGCAACCCGTGGCAGTGCGGAGTGGATTTGGCCACAGCGACAGATGTAGTTTTAGAGACTGACGAGGTTCAAGTTCTTCCTTCCAACACCGATGGTCCATTAGGATTTGGCCTGAGTGCCCTTTTGATTGGCCAACATCGAAACAAGGTATTTTTGTTTTGCCTGGCCTTATTGATGCCGACTATATGGGGAATATTGGGATAATGTTTGTCCCCTGTGACTATAACTGCTGGTACACGTCTTGCTCAGTTAATACCTTTCAAGGGATGTGTGCCCGATCGACCCGATTGACCGCGGGTCTCGAGGGTTTGGATTCACTAGCCCTCCCCAAACTGCCTTTGCTATGGACATCACTAAGCCCACCCAAACTGCTCGGCTTCAGGGATCCGATGGGCGGCAGATCACTCAGGAAGCTCTTATGGGGATACAATGCAGAGTGGGGTAACTGAGGCACCTGTGACGACAGAGGTAGAAGATACTGTGTTTACCTTGGAATCAGAGCCCACTGAAGCGGTTGCAGCTGAGGCCCCCATGCAGAATGATGTAGGAGATGCGCCATCTAACCTAGTATCAGAATGCCCAGGGGCAGTTGTAAATGGGGCCCCTCTACAGAGCGCCATGTGTCCTCAAGAACTGCCTGTGTGTAGAAAGGGAGACGAAGAGGAGCAAGAGAATTTAGCTGTGCAGCTGGCAGATACTGGCTCACCCATTTTTAGTACTGAAAGCTCTGGGGCTCAAAAAACATTTGTGCCTGTTACAGCTGCAGCAATTGAAGAACAAATCATTGCAGAAACTGTAACATCTATGGAAACCTCAGCTGACACTTTAAAGCCTTTAGAAGCAGTGCCTGGAAAACTATTTCCTGAACTAGTCCAAGATATTACCACTGCTCATTCGGGATTTGAGGCTGCAAACAGTAGGACTGAAGAAACTGCACCAGTGTCAGTATTAGAGATGACTGCTGCAATGGTGGATGGAGTGACTGAGAAAGCCACAAGATGTACACACCCTGAGCCCCTGGAGAACAACTGCTTGTTAGCTGTGCCAGGATCCCGTTTGTTTGATCCTCCCTGATTGATTTAATTGATGGAGATAATTTTTGCTTTGCCTGAATGTATAGGATGGTGTCCTGATAATTTCAGAACTTGAACCACGATGGTGGTGGAACAGAAGAAAAAACACTCACATCATTGATATTGCCAATGTCTAGAAATTCCTGACTAAAAAGACATTGAGAACTGACCCTGGTAAAGAAGCAAAGAATTGCACACTGGCAGGAAGAAATTTGGGACTCCTGCTAAAAAATGTGGTATTGATTGGATTTTGGGATTTATTTTACAGGCTGCGCCTGTGTTGTGGAATTTTTTTAGCATGTATTGCCCTCCTAATTGGATTGTAAATGGTATTACCCCATTACTACCCCTGTTTTTAGAGCCTAATTGTTTTTGTTTTAAAGTTTGAGAAAACTTGGCCAAAAGGTTTGTTGAGTATTCTCAAAGGGGGGGGGGAGTTTATGGTGTTATTAGGCATAAATTTAGGTAATTTGGGAGAATGGCTTTGAATTTATGTGACCCAAAATACCTTTATGTAAAGTGCTTTGGATCAGGCCCAGGCAGGCATGCAATAGATAGAGAACTTGAAGAGGAAAAAGGATCAGGCCCAGGCGGCGGGCAACAGACAACAAGCTTGGAAAACTGGTTGATAACTTTGAGGTGTAGTTGATAGAAAAGGTAATTAACTACAAGCGAGTAATGTTAGGCAGAGTAAAAAGTTAACTCTGTGGTTGCTAAAGGGAATAATAGCTGAATTTTGTAAAAATGCTGAGAGAAAAGTTTTTGGTGTTTTGAAATTTTTGTAAATACATGTAGGCAAAGAAATTAGTTTGTAATTGTTTGGCTATGAATAATTTTGTTGCATTAGCTGAAGAATGTATATTGTGCTATGTAATTGTAATTGTATTAGGCTACGGGCATATAAGTGGTGATTTTTTTTGTGTTTAAAAGTAGAAGCTAATAGTAAGAACCCTTAAGCTGTGAATAGCTTTGAATTCAGAAGTAAGTTAGGATGCAATTGTATTACTGTAAATGATTTAATTGATGATGTAATTTTTCTTTTTTTGCCTGATGGTATTAAGGGTATCTGTATATTGTATGTGATGATTACTTGCCCAGTAGGGGTAGTTTTGTTTTGTTTTTTAGATATTAAGAAAATTGGTGTTAGCTGTATAGCATTTTATGTACCATGCATTTATTTATGGAGTTAAATTTATGTTCTGTGTCTTATGTTTTGTTTGGTGGTGTTTATTTGTTTGTTTTTCTGGCCAGAATTGTCTTTTCGTTTTATGTGGTTTATGTTGTGTTTTTCCTCAGTGTCAGTTTGATCGCCTGACATCTGAGGGATGATTTAATAGAAGTTTGCCACAAGTTGGTGTGCTATAGAGAAATCCTGTAGAATTTACACCATTTATGTGTTTGATTTTTGTGTATTTATGTTTGTTTTGTTTGATGTTGCTGCAGGGGAAGCCCTTATTGGAAACCTGCTTTGTGGGTGTTTGCATATTGGCAGAACCCTCCTGGCTACCTGGAGGAAGGATGTATAGGTAAAAGTAGGGCATTGCGGAAGATATTGTTTAGTTAGGCAGCTGGTGTTTAAATTTGCTTTTAGTTTTGCTGTGTAATAGATTGTAGTAATGTGATGCTATAAGTTGAAAATGTTTTGCTAATGTTTTTATTCCTTTTTTTCTTTCCCTCCTTTTTTGATTTTGGGTAGAGGGGGGAGGTGTTGGGAAATATTTTGCTAGCTGGCAGCTGGTATTGTGGGAAGCTAGAATGTTTAGGTTTTTAAGATGGGTTAATTAGGCTTTGAGCTTTGTTTTGAGAAGTTGGCCTTGGCTAGTTTATGAAGTCACAGCTGCGGGTGTGTGTACCTTGTTAACCAATTAGCAACTGCTTGCTTGCCTGCTGCAAGAGTATAAAGATGTATGCTGGAGAGAAATAAATGACTTTTGCTGCCAATCAAACTGACTGAAAAGCTTTGTTCATATACGCCTGCGATGCAACACTGGTAAGCTCTGAAAGCAATTGCAGATTAGCCAGCAATCTTTAAGACAAGAGAACTAAGGTAAATTTTTCAGACTGTACAACAAAATTGTCTGGCATGGATAAATCTGAACTGTTGCTACTGTGCATTATGGCACGTGTCCCCCAGCCCTTTTCTTGTGTAATGCAAAACTCCTGAAATAAGAGGAATAAAATGCTAAATTTGGCATGCAGATCAGAAAAAAAGTTTTCAAGGTTCAAAAAAATCTTATCTTAATCTAGATTACAGTCCTTTCCTTATTGACCTGGAAAGGCATTTCTGAGTGCTAAATCAAACATGAAAAATATGGGTCTGGAATAAGCATTGCTTTTACTCTTTCAAGCACAGAGTACTTTATACTGGAGACCAGCTCTAAAGCAATTCTTTAGACCAAAGGTTCTCAAACTGTGGTCCATGGACCACCACTGGTCTGCAAGCTCCATTCAAGCGGTCTGCAGATAGTTCCCTCTAAGGCAGGGGTAGGCAACCTTTCAGAAGTGCTGGGCCGAGTCTTCATTTATTCATTCTAATTTAAGGTTTCACGTGCCAGTAATACATTTTAACATTTTTAGAAGGTCTCTTTCTATAAGTCTATAATATATAACTAAACTATTGTTGTATGTAAAGTAAATAAGGTTTTTAAAATGTTTAAGAAGCTTCATTTAAAATTAAATTAAAATGAGGACCCGGCAGTGTGAGTGCCACTGAAAATCAGCTCACGTGCCGCCTTCGGCACACGTGCCATAGGTTGCCTACCTCTGCTCTAAGGTGTGCACCTTGGCAGCCGAACATGAGAGAACGAAGAGCCACCCACCTAATTAGTGGAGCAGCGCAGGTGTAGCTCCACTAATTAGGTGCCTGGACCCTCGAGAAGATGCAAATGTAAGGTGAGGTGGTGGCCTTGGGGGGGAATAGGGGATAACTGGGAGGATACAGTGGGGTGAGAAGAGGGGGTGGGGGCAATTTGGGACATGCGGGGAGAGACAACCCTCCTTCCCAGCCCCAGCTCTGTGGCTGCCACAGCAGGGGAGAGAGGGAGAGACCCCCCCCTCCTTCCCAGCCTCAGCCCCGGGTTTTCCAAGGCAGGGGAGGGAGGGCACATACATCACATTAGAAAGGTAAGACTAGTAATATTAAAATTTGAGTTCTGTGCTTTTATTTGCAGAACAAAAAATGTTTTTTTTTGTTTTTTTTAATATAGTGCTTTTATCCAAAGCACTTTTATCCAAAGTGTTTTACAATAGTTAGCTAACGGTACAAACAACATTTGGAAAGATCATTAAGTGGTCCGCTGAGACCCTCAGCAGGAAACTACCATTTTTCAAGACAAAAAACAGTATTTAGCTTTAATCTTTTTACCCTAACACTTATAAGTGGAGAGTTTACTTAAGTTTATTTTATTATCTCTGCTAGGACTATAATGATCTACCTTCATAACTACTCATGCAGGAAACCCATAAGGGTACTTGTGTTCTTCAGATAAAAAATATAGTTTAGGGGTTGGGAGAGGGAGTGTGATGTTTAAAAAGGAATTTTTGTTGTATTTTGAGAGATTAAGGACAAAATTTTCAAAAGCACCTAAGTTATTTAGAACCAGATTTTTACAGGTTTTTGGTGCTCAAAGATGCAGATAGGTGCCTAGTGAAATTTTCAAAAGCCCCTAAGTACCTAACTGCCACTGAAATGAAGTCACCTGGCAAAGCTTCATATTAAAACATATCCACAGCCAAAGCCAATCTACTATTTATAAAATGCCAGTATATCATGTGATTTCTCCCCAACCCCTTTCCTTTTTTTATTACCTATGTTGCAATAAACGAGAAAAATGAGAAATAATTTGGGAAAGGAAATCTTTTAAAAATGTTTATCTTGTCATTGTATATCATTTGCACAGTACATAACCTTGCAAAGGTTTACATTACCAGGATATAAACACATCACCATATTACACTATGCCTAGGAAAATAAAATTAACACAGTAAAATTAATAGCATGTCAAGATTACTCCTTCCTTTCTAAGAAAACTCACCGTATTTATTTATAAAGCAGCAAAAACAATGTCATTATAATGGTCTTATTATGGGTCTTTTCGGGAAAGTCTCAGAGCTAAGGTAACATCAAATTAGGTTTCAGAGAACCATATACATTAATGGCTAGCTTGTACCTGGATGCACAGAAAGCCTGTCACCACTTTTCCTCTTGCAGAGGCCAGACATAATCTTTGTCCTTGCATTCCTGAAATGCTCAGAAAGCCGTGCCCGCAACTCAATAGGTGATAAAGAGCACAGCAGTGCTGCACAGTTCACCGGCCAGAGAAGTTGGACCGGCATGCTACACTTAACTAATCCTGTACAGAAGTGTACTTGACACCTCCACCACATGCATTCCTGGAAACATTATGCTTGCACAATGGTTCTGGCAGTTGCTGCCAGCATACAGGCCATTTTCACATCCCTCACCAATGAAGGCAGTGATTTGGGCTTACAGATTTTTTGTACAACTATAATTACATTGAGTTAGAAAATGATACAGTTAAAGAGGTAAAATTGCCTAGTGTGGACACAGTTAATCCAGAATTAAGGGTGCATCCATCAGTTTGGTTTAGTCCCATATATGTAGAGTCACAATCTAATGCTAAAATACAACAATATTATTTATGTCTCGTGTATTCCATATTATAAATTTACTAGTTGATAAAACACACCTAATTTTAATTTTTTTTATGTTATAATCTACCAATTTGCCAACTACCACTCTTCTACTATCTGACACTAGCAGCAAATACTGAGGCCTGGTCTACACTAATGCATTAGGCCAACGTAAGGCAGCTTACCTTGACCTAATTATGTTAGCGTACATACTACAGCCTTGCTCCTGCCTATATAAGTTCCCTACTACACTGACATTATAACTCCACCTGCACAAGAGGCATAGGGCTTATATCAGTGTCGTTAGGGTGAGACAGTGCCCCTGCGGACACTGCGTTACTTACATCTATTGGCTGTCATTGTCAATTTCACAGCTCTAAAGAAAGCTGTCTCCTGGTTCCTCAGCCAGGCTGCCACCCAGGCTCCTGGCTCAGGCTGCCACCCAGGTTCCCCACAGGGAGCCATGCTCCACTCCAGGATCCTGGCTCCCCACTCTGACCGGGCTGTTGCCTAGGTTCTCAGTTCCCTTCCAGGAACGGGGCATCTGCACTGGGCTTCTCAGCACCCCCCGCCACGGAGGGGACAGCTGCACTGGGCTTCTCCACTCCCCACTGGGAACGGGGCAGCCACCCGGGCTTTCAGCTCCCTGTTCCCAACTGAGAGGATAGCTGCACCTGGGGGGAAAACTCAGTGCCCAGACTCCGGTCGGCTGCAGTGCTCGGAGCCAAGCCCAGCTCCCAGTGAGGAGCAGGGAGCTAAGAAGCCTGGTGCGGCTGCCCTGTTCCCAGTGGGGGGCTGCATGTGCCTGTCACTCTTAAGTCAGTGGAAGCGCTCCTGGTGAGGACGCACACCACCTGCTGAAGAAGGGCAGTGTGGATATGACCCTGCAGTGGCTGTAAGTCAACCTAAATGTAGGTCAACTTAAGTTTACAGTGAAGACACTTAGTCTCATTTAAAAATCAAGAAATATTAATGTTTATCTTGATAATCATTTCCTTTTAAGAGTACACTGTCCTCAGCATAAGCCAGTGCTGCATTCTTAATATTTACTCTCAGGGGTTTTGTTTGTTTGTTTTGTTTTGTTTTTTTTAAACACAAACCCCAATTTCACTGAGTTCATGATTTTTTTTAAAGGTTTTAGAAGTACTATACCTGTTGAAATAGTTACTGTTAAAAAGGGAAACTAAGAGGAAGAGATTTAGTGTGAGGGGTTAGAAACAATAGTTTAGCCCTGTTAGGCTGTTGCATTTGTGAGCAAAATATTCATAGGAACAGTGACAACTGTAACAATTTGATGACACTTCCTAAAGTGACCAAGTGATAATATTGTTCCAGAATAGAGGACCACTGAGCATTCTATTGTATGTATTAACATGACAAACTGCATCATGCTGGCACCAGGAAAGAACAGGTCTGAAATCCCGTTCCCACTGACTTCAATGAACCAGTTTTACCCAAGTTAAACGTATTTTTGTGCAAGCTATCTACAAAAACCTGAGAGAGGAAAATGCTTTCTAAAAAGGGGGGGGCAAGAGGGCCAAATTGAGCTTTCAGCTACACCAATGTAAAACTCAGTGGAGTTACTCCACGTTTACTAGGGATGAACAGAGTACAATTTGGCCCAAATATACAATAGGAAAGCAACTGGTAAGGATGGAAGGAGCTCACCTTGCGTGGGGGTGGTCCATGGTCATCCAAGTAAGTGGAATTTCCTGTGGGGAAAAGAAACAAAAACAAAAATGATGCAATGTAATTTCAAACCCACAAAAATAACTTAGTGCGATCTTATGAGAATTAGTCTCTCCCAATTTTTCTGTTTTGCCACAGGAACCAAGTCAAACAAAAACTCTCTCTTGCTACATTTTTTTTTTAAACCTGGGGTGATTTGGCTCATCCACATTTTTGACAGCCAATTACATAAATGTTAGCGTTTTAGTACAAAACTAAACTAAATGGTCCAGATGTCTGAAATGGGACAATGATGGCACCTTTAATTATTCACACTATTAAAAATACAGTCTACATGTATAAGGACAGAGTTGTAAATTATAATTCACAAATCTCAGTAGACAATTTAATTTTAAAAACAAAAATATAACATTCTGGGACTGACTCCTAGATATTGGTCAGATTAAGTTGACGAACATGGTGTGATACCCACACTAGACTTTCTGCATTTTCCTATACTGGATTCCCTCCCACTGACTTGTGATTTATTTTCCCTCTCAGAAGATTCAGAAAGTATGAATAAACAACACTATTATATCTGCCATCCCAACTTACTCTCTTTCCTTGGGCCAAAGAAAAAGCCTGTGAATCTCAAGTGCTTTCCTGTAGGTTAGTCCAATATAAAACACCCACAACTTCAGGATTTTTTCTATTTTACACACACACACACACACACACACACACACAGTTTGTTCCTTAACTCTCACTCTGTTCCCCATATCAAATAGAACCTTTCCTAATATACCCATCAGAGGGCAAAAGGCTCTCAGCAGTTCTGGCAGTCTCCATCAGATCGATGGCTGCATTCAAACAACTTGTCATCTGAGTCATCTCCAAACCCAAGATAATAAGAAAATCCCTTTGTCCCTATACCACTAGACTAAGTGGTATGAGGATAAAATTCATTAATGTTTATGAGGCACTGAGATACCACAATGATGGGGTCCACACAAGTACCACGAGAGAAAAAGTTCCTTATAAATGAGATCCATTGATAAGTCAGTCTCTGGATCCCTGGATTGTTCAGTGCTTCAGTGGCAACACACAATGTCTTTGGGAGAAAGAAGTGCCTCATGTAGCTCGCAATGAAATGCTCTGGTTAGTTAAGAATGTGTATTGCAGACTCAAAAGATTCCCAGAAATTCAGTCCTCCTTGGCCAGAAGGACAGTGGCTCAACATAGGGATCTTACAGAATTATACATGGTACCATCATAAAAGGGAGCATTTTGGACAGAGGAGGCATGAAATCCAATAGGTTTGCTAATGACAGCTTCACACAACTAATTTAGTTAAATACAACTAATTGAGCCATCTTATTAAAACAAAGCTTGAATTACTATGTAAATTAAGGTTTCAGAGTAGCAGCCGTGTTAGTCTGTATCCACAAAAAAAAACAGGAGTACTTGTGGCACCTTAAAGACTAACAAATAGCTATGCATCCGAAGAAGTGAGCTGTAGCTCACGAAAGCTCATGCTTAAATAAATTTGTTAGTCTTTAAGGTGCCACAAGTACTCCTGGTTTGTTTTATGTAAATTAAGTTTAAATAGTTTGTGTTTTCAATATTTTTTCTAATTCCTTTAAGTTTAAAAATCAGTTGTCTGATGCTATAAAGGGCGGGAGTCAAGAAAAACTATAATCTGCATCCGACGAAGTGGGTATTCACCCACGAAAGCTCATGCTCCAAAACGTCTGTTAGTCTCTAAGGTGCCACAAGACTCTTTGCTGCTTTTACAGATCCAGACTAACACAGCTACCCCTCTGACACTTTGATAAAATGGTTCTTCTATAAGCAAAGCCTCTGATAAAACATGTTTGATGGGTAAGAATCAGCAGTTCAGACAAAAAAAAATATTGCTGCATATAGTTTGTCAAAGCCAAGACATTATGCTAATGCCATTCTTTCCAGCACTAGCCATACACTAAGTTTCCCTACGATTCAACTGTCAATACACATCAGTTTTCCTTAACAATGAAGAGTTTGTATGGAGTAGCTAAATGTGTCCAGCAACCCACCCCGTAATGAATGCAGCCAAGAGAATGACGTTATTGATGTAAAAATGGCTTTTAATACTTTTCTTGAAAATAAGAGTAAGTTGTCTTTCTTGTTCTGTGTTAAGCACAGACAGTTATTAGGCAATGTAGACAATTTTGAAATAAATACATTAAAATTTGTACATAATATCTGAAAAGTAGCAACTCACTAAAAAGTATAAGATTTGTAATGGGTCTTTTTGAAAATATTACATCTTATTGAAAAAAAAGGTATGTTTAAGCCTGTCTATGCACATTCACACTCATACACACCACTGTAGTTATTCTAGGCATTTGAGTTTACCAAAATTAAAAGAACATTAATTATAGTTTTAGCAAACAGCTGTCATGGTTAATTTTGCTGAAAAAAGGGATCTGAATTACTGCTGTTTTCTGTGCCTCAAGTTTCTAAGCAGATCAGTACAGTCATACTATATACAATAGCTTACAGTATGTTCCTTATAAAAGGCTGAACTCAAAAGTATGAGCTAATGCCTTAGAAGGAGAAAATCTTTTTGAAATGTACATTAAAATTGAATATGGTCAAATTATCAGCATCTCACCTTTCTATACCACTTTTTCTGTTGCATTTTCCTCACTTTGTTTTCTTGAAACCAATCTTTCAGTGTTTGAGCAACTAGAATTATCTTCATATCTGGCTTGGCACAGGTATTTCATCTGCTTGATTTCTGTTTTTAAACCAAATTTCAAATTTTAGCAGCCTGATTTGGTTGCTACTACACACATTTAAAAGTAATGAGTCAAATTCTGAGTGGGTGTAAACAGATTCATTTACCATGCAAGTCTCTGGACAAAATTCAACAGTGAAAAGTGGTGATACAAACTTGTGATGAGACATATATAAGTGGTGAAAGTTTAAATAGGATTGATTTGGAATCCAATGAGGGTAACTTGCACAAACCAAAAAGGGGACAAAAAGGGTGGGTCACCAGCAGGGAAAATTAAATTCCACCTTCAAGTTAAATATCTTTTCCTGCTACATTTCATTCTTCTGCCTCTTTGGCACGTAAGCTGGAGTTATTTTGAACACGTATGGAATGACAAATCAGTGCACTAATTTGAATCCTCTTTTTTCAGTGTAGCAAGTTTAAAACAAATATTCACTTTTGCTAAACAGATGAAAGCTTTTGCCAAATGGTTAATATGCTACCCAGAGCGTAACAAAAACAAAACAAAAAACCCCACCCCCACAAATCAGCAGATCCAGGAACATAGGACATTGACAGGAGAGGGCATGCTGTATGGCAGGGGTTCTCCAACTTCATTGCACCCTGACCCCCTTCTGACAAGAAAAATTACTAAACGACACTGGGTGGGGGGACTGAAGCCTGAGCCCTGCTGCCCTGTGAGAAGGAGGCAAAGTCAAAGCCCATGGGCTTCAGCTCCACAGAGGGGGCCTGTAACCCAAGCTACGCCATCCAGCGCTGAAGTTGGCCCCAGGCGGCAGGGCTCAGGCTTTGGCCCCGGCGGGCCCCAGCAAGTCTAACGCCAGCTTTGGCAAACCCATTAAAAAGAGGTCGGGACCCTGTTTGGGGCCCGATCTACAGTGTGAGAACTGCTGTTCTATGGCATGCTCCCCACTGCCTTCAATCATGCTGAAGTCCTTTTGCAAATATTCTCACTGATCACATCCACAGGATCAAACCCTAAATTCATATGATGCAAAGCCAATCTGAGAAACAGCTATACTGGGAAATAAATCTGCAGGAAGTTTCATGTAGCTAGTTGAAAACCTGGTAAGAATGAAGAAGGTCTTCTAGTACAGCAGAACGGGTCACGGAAGGAAAATCGGGAATGGAACCTCAAAGACATCTACAAAATGCATGGAGGACTTGCATGTAGGAAAAAGGCTCCACTTTCACCTCAACATGGCCTCTAACAAAATATATATATTGTTAAACAGTGAACGTTTCAATAAAGACATATCAAGAAAAGGCATTCTATTAACTGTTTCCTACTATAAGAAGTTAAAAGAGCTGAAAGAGAAAGACAGACTCAGATTTTCAGGCCAGAAGGGACTATCATGATCATCTAGTCTGAAAGAAAGACGTGTCGTAAAGGTGAACGGCTTATTACTAGGGTACTATATCATAAACACTACAGTCACTATGTTGATAAGACAGAATAGGTTTCTCCATATAGCATGCTTACATGGAGCAGAAAACAAGAAATTTATTATTCTGTGTTTATACAGTATAGCACCAGGAACACTTAGAACATTGTACTGGCATATGAGAATGAAAATCACTGTAAATATCAATAAGACAAGAAAGTACTTTCTGAGGTGGCTATGGTATGATAATGGAAGGTACTTTAATTTGTTTGCATTGAAATCTGGGTCCATAGCCCTGGAGTAACCCATTTCATGTAGTAACTGAAATTATTCCTCCCCGCCTTTTTTTTTTTTTTTAAATAAAGTTAAAGACGCAGTTGATCCTATTTGTCCTGAAAATGTCATCAGATAGTTCTTTAGCATATTTATTCTTTAAAAACATAGTTTCCTAGATAAGCCAATAACAGTCTTCTCCCTCCTTTAATATTATGAAAATTTTGATCACTTAAAAAAGGAATCAGTTTTCAGACTAATATCCACTTGAACTACATCAATACTCAATACCATGTTTGCACGGACTGAACATAAATATTCTGAATTCTTAGGGTACGTCCACACTACCCGCCGATCGATCTATCGAGGATCGATTTATCGTGTCTCGTCTAAATGCGATAAATCGATCCCCGAACACACTCCCCGTCAACTCCAGAACTCCACCAGGGCGAGAGGTGGAAGCAGAGTCGACCCTGTGCTGTAAGGACGGGAGGTAAATCGATCTAAGATACGTCGACTTCAGTTACATTATTCTCGTAGCTGAAGTTGCGCATCTTAGATTGATCTGCCCCCCACTGTAGACCAGGCCTTAGTTTTTTGAAGAAAAGAAAGATTCAGGGATAGAATGAAAGATGATTAATGTCTTACAGTGGTCTGGTTTCTTAGATAATTTGTAGTCTTTAACGTGTAGCGAGTCAGATATATACAAGGTCTTTGTGAGAACCTGGTGGTTAAATCTTTTTTTTTCTTGGAATCAAAGACATGGGAAGTTTCTCAATCAAGGACGAGCAGACCAAATTTAAACAAAGAAGAATGTTTGGTAACCAGATCAAGGCAGTTATTTCTATAGCCAATTCAAAACTAAATAAGGGAAGAAAAATTACAAAATCAGAAAGAAAGGCATTTTTAGTATTGGGGAATATGGGAGAGGTGAGGTGAAAGTATGTATGTACATTATGAGGATCAGTTGCTTGCACCCAGGGAGTAATTACAATGGGATAGTTCTACATGAACAGATTAGAGATCAGGCACAAAGAACAGAATTAAGAGCTGCAGGGAGAAAACATTAGGTTTAGGAAGGAGGAGAAAGGAGAGGACCATGCAGAGCTCTTAAAGCTTCCCTTGAGCAAGATTTTGCTTGGTGAGGATCAGAAGTTCTATATCTCAGCTGCCACGTTTTCTGCAAACCTCCTTTCCAAGAAGCCTAACTTCCACTGGATTTTAATTGTATTTGGGTGTCTGGGATCAGTTCTTGGCCCTGCACTATTTAACAGTTTTAATCAAGACCCAGAAGAAAACATAAAATCATCACTGATAAAATTTGCAGATGACCCAAAAATTAGGGAGTGGTAAATAATGAAGAGGACAGGTTACTGATCCTGAGCAATCTAGATCACTTGGTAAGCTGGGCAAACAAACAAACAATATATGTTTTAATACAACCAGCTGTAAATGTATACCTCTAGAAACAAAGAATGTAGGCCACACTTACAAGATAGGGGGGATTCTATCCTGGAAGCAGTGATTCTCAAAAAGACTTGGGGGGAGTGGAGAACCATCTGAATGTGCGCTCCCAATGCAACATTGTGGCCAAAAGGGTTAATGCGGTCCTGGGATACAAAAACAGGGGAATATCAAGTGGGAGTTGGAAGGGTATTTTACTTCTGAATTTGACACAGGAGTGACCACTATTGGAACAATGTGTTCAGTTCTGGGGTCCATACTTCTAGAAGGATACTGATAAGAGCCACAAGAGTCTCCAATTTATCTGAACAATGATAAAAGGATTGGAAAACATACCTTACTTATTTGCAGGGGTGGGCACATTTTTTGGCCTGAGAGCCACATCTGGGTATGGAAATAGTATGGCAGGCCATGAATGCTCACAAAATTGGGGGTTTGGGTGCAGGAGGGGATGAGGGCTTTGGCTGGGGGTGCAGGTTTCAAGGTGGGACCAGAAATGAGGGTCAGGGTACAGGGCTGGGACTCTGGGCTGGGGCAGGGGGTTGGGACTCCGTCTGGGGGTGCAGGCTCTGGGGTGGGGCTGGGACCGAAGGGTTTGGAGGGGGATCAGGGCTGGGGTAGGGGTTGGGCATGGGAGGAGGTCAGGGATGCAGGCTCCGGGCAGCGCTTACCTCAAGCAGCTCCTGGAAGCAGCAGCATGTCCCCCCTACAGTTCTGTGCGCTGCCCCGTCCGCAGGCATCGCTCCTGCAGCTCCCACTGGCCAGGAACCACGGCCAATGGGAGCTGCAGAGCTGGTGCCTGGGGCAGGGGCAGCATGAGGAGCCTCCTGGCTGCCCCTACACGTAGTAGCCAAAGTGTGTGGGGGGGGGAACATACCACTGCTTCTGGGAGCTGCGTGGAGCGAGGCAAGCCCCCAACCTCGCTCCCTGGCACAAGCAGGGCAAGCCCCCAACCCCACTCCCTGGCTGAAGCTCGAGGGCCACATTAAAAGTTCTGGCAGGCCGGACATGGCCCTGCGGGCCGTAGTTTGCCCACCCATTATAGCGAGAAATAGATTGAGCTCCTTAATTCTAACATAACAAAGAGAAGGTTAAGATGTTATTTGAAGACAGTTTATAAACAACAATTGAACAAAAATGTGATAATGGGCTTTTTAGTAGACAAACACAGAATAAGATCTAGTGTGCGGAAGCTGAAGCTAAACAAATTCATACTGAAAATAAGACAATTTTTTAACAGTGAGCATAATCAATCACTGAAACAGTTTGCCAAGGGTTACAGCAGATTCTCCCTCCTGGGAATTTTTAAATCCAGAGTGGATGTTTTTCTAAAAGAGATGTTCTAGTCCAAATAGAAATTAATTCAGGGAAGTATTGTGTCTTGTGTTATACAGGAGATCAGTTTAGTTGACCACAGTGATGTGTTCTCGCCCCAAGAGCTTATACTCCTTTGAAAATCCTAGCCATCATTGTAGTCCTAGTAGCTACCCAATCCTTCAGCCAGCCATACGTTCTGACCCCTGTAGACTTCCTAAGGCCCAAAGGAAAGGAATAGTTAAAGTGGCCACCACATGCTTTTCCTGGCCTGGAGAGTAAAGCTCTCCCATCACCAAAACATCTGAGAGAAGGTATGGGTGGGCTTGTGATCACTTCTGTCCTCCTACTATGTCTTTTTAAGAGCACAGTGAGGAAAGGGGCATGAATCCAGCTCAACTCCCCACCTGAAGGAAAAAGGAAGTAAACTGGAAGGCAAAACAGCAGGTGGAGACACTCTAGAGCATAGTGCACCAGCACTTTTATGGATCTATGAAACGCAAGCAGCAGTTAGTGATTTATTCTGACAGAAAGATAAATTATATACTTCTGAGCAATACTTGACTACCTAGTGGGGAAGGGATAGCTCAGTGGTTTGAGCACTGGCCTGCTAAACCCAGGATTGTGAGTTCAATCCTTGAGGGGGCCATTTATGGATTGGTCCTGCTTTGAGCAGGGGGTTGGACTAGATGATCTCCTGAAGTCCCTTCCAACCCTAATAATCTATGATTCTATTCCTTTAGAAGGCTTGTCTCAAAGTCTGCTACAGTGTAATACAGTCTCATGCCCCATAGAGCAAGTAGGTATGTAAAAGACTCTTAGTTATCAAGAACCCAGATCCTGCATGATTGAAATGAATGGGACACTTGCCATTAACTTCACTGAGACAGGGACTGGTCCCTAAAGCTGGAGTCATGTTGCTGCTCTTTGCCTGGCACCATTTTTCAGCATGGTCCATTGTTTCAAGAGGTATTTTGAATGCCACCAACAACTGTATGGTAGAGGCTTTCCTCAGCCCTTGCTTACACAAATACCATTTTTCTGAAAAATTCCCTACCATTGCAAACACTGGCATTGGACCTAACGGCAGGAGCACTAATTTGAACAAGATGCCAACAACTGCCAGCATTTTCATCAGTGTCACATAGACCTGTTGTGAGCAAGTTTAGACGACACAATGGTTAAAACTCCAGCAGCAAGCTGAGTCTCATCTAAAAGGGCAATTCCTGCCATTGCTACAACCAGCAGAGCTGCACCAGTGGGAATAGAGGGAACTCTCTCAGAAAAAAGGCATGTGTAGACTAAGCCCCAGTAACCAGTCAGTGCTGTAACAAGACTCACATTATACCCCAATCTTGCATCCATCCTGTATGAAAAGCTACACAACTATTATTGCTCTTTTCAGTATAAATCTATCACCTCATTAAGATCTTTAATGGAGTGACACACACCAGCACAGTAGCATTATTCTGTATTTGACACCCTGAAGTGGAATTTAATTCTTTGTTTTCCTTTTTAAAAAAAAAGGAAGCTATTTGCTATATTTTATTTGTACGGCTTTTTTTTTTTAAACTTCTTGATCTCAAGAAGAAAAATCCATTATAGGGCATCATTCATTCCACACCAATGAATATGGGATTGTGCACTGAAAGCAAAGAAAGACGGGACATGGAAGAGATTACTTGGGCAATTTCATTTTCTTGTAAAATGAAGTCTAGGAACTTTCAATTTAACCTGTTATAAATAATTTAGCTCAGGCTTACTATAAATAGAATAAAGCACTAATCTCCCAGAAATGCACAGTACTATCAATTTGGCAAGCTCTCTCACTGGTCATTCTGCAGCAACAGCATATCTAAAAACAAAATACTAACTGGACTAGCATCTAACGAGAAGGTACAAAGGATTTACATATCTGCAGCTTACATATCAATGTAGAAGTCCAAATTTAAGAGGAAAATCTTTAGATTAAAAAATTCATTGTGCATAAAAATAAAACCAAAACATTATCTTTTTATTATCTATTATAATTACCTTAATAGACTCCAATTTAAGAATTTAACTGTTCAGTGGATCAATCTATAGTTTTTTGGGGAAGATGTCTGTCTTTGTAAATTCCCATTATAGACAAGGCCTTCATTGATTTGTTTTTATAAAGAATCAATTCAAAAAGTGAATGGGATAGTTATAATTACTAATGGATGAACCTCGGCACTTTCAATGGTTCAGTTCAGATAAGAAGCCAAAAGTTCTGAGATCTAGCCAAAGTTTATCCAAATTATACAAACAAAAACTAGGCTGAAAATATCACAGGAATAGGCTTGTCTGCAAGATTTCTGGTACTACTTACCGTACTTCTATTAGTTTGACCATGCACAGCTGTTTTAGCAGTATTTCAGCATTTCTTCAAATCTCATTTGGGATCTGGAAATGCCATAGTATACAAAAAAGGAAAAGTAAAGGATAAAATAGTTCAAGTTCTGGACCAAGGCTTTTGTTGTGTTGTTTTCACTAATGCTGTCAATGAACTAAATAGTGCATATATGTACCATTGTCCTCTGCAGGATAGAGTCATAGTTACTCTACTGTGTGTCATAAGCCCTATCCTGCTGAACGTGAAAAGAGATTCTACTTTACAGCCAATGGTAAATGCCTATGCTTTTGTAACACAAACAGCAGAGTTCTAATCTTCTAATTCCACAGTATGTATAAAAAACATTTTTGCCGGCCAAATTCAAGAGAACGTAAGTGAGAGGGAGAAAGAAAAGAGAGAGAGGAAAAAAAACCAGAAAAGTATGCCATATACAATCCTCATATGACTCAATAAAATATTGATGGTTCATCTATTAAAACCTTAGAGATGCAACAGGCTGCCTGAAGCATGGCATTGGGATTAGACAGAAAATCATATATAGATGCATATTGACTCAAACATAATGAAATCTAGATTATATTTTAGGACAAATTGTTTAATGAAGAAAAATATATTGGTCTACAGAAATTGTGTAAAAAGCTGACTCGGCTAAGTATAAATAAGTGTTGGCAGTGCAATAACTAATGGTTCTGCTCAGATTCAAAGTGTGAGATTGCTGGATGGTCTGTTCTTATTTTACTCAAACCAGCTTGCCTATCCCGAATTATAACAATCTGGAATAAATGGTGTTCTGAATGTGTGCTTCTTACACATATCTTTTTCTTAATTTGAGTCAGGCTGCCAGCAGAGGAGCTACCATCCTTTGCATGCTAATGAAAAAATGATTAAAGGTACATGAGCCTTGAAAAAGAGAAGCAAAATGGTATTTCCATAGAAAAACAGAAATGAAAACTGCAAGGGACTACTACCTAATATTTGTGCTCATTTAGAAATTTTGGCTAGCCACATTGACTTCTAGGAATTGTTTGTCTTATTGTTTAATGAGCAGATGTGACTCTAGGGAAAAGAGCATTTGATGTAAGGACAAAAGTAATCACAAGTTACAGCCTTCCAGTCACGTGGACTTCAAAAGCTAACTAAATGCAAGTGAGAAAGGTCTGTAGTTACACAGAGACCCCTTTCTGGGACAGTTAATCAGGACTGAGAGTTGGCAGAGGGATAATGCTTCTGCTGTGAGAGAAACAACTTTTCTGTCATGCTGTTGGCAATTTCACTATTCTGTAGTTAAACTTTAGTGTTATTTTAATGATTCTGTCAGATATGTAAATATTTGTTTTTCTACTTATCCTTTATTTAATTACTTTTTACTTCTGTAAAATTGCCAACAAACCATTTTCTCCTTTAAATCAAACTAATATTGTGCACAAAAATCTGGACAGTTCTGAAGACGTATTTGTTTGATGTCAGCATTAAAACAATGTAATCTTTTGAAAACCTCAATTTAAATTGCAGCAAGGGAGATTTCAGTTAGACATCAGGAAAAACTGCCCAACTGTAAGAATAGTTAAGCACTGGAACAAATTACCACGGGAGGCTGTGGAATCTCCATCAGTGGAGATTTTAAAAAACAAGTTAGACATACACCTGTGTCAGGGATGGTCTAGATAATACTTAGTCCTGTCTCAGTGCAGGGGACTGGACTAGATGATGTATCGAGGTCACTTCCAGTTCTACATTTCTATGATGCTATGATCTTTTCTAAAATGCGGTGCTCAGAATTAGACACAATCCTCCAACTGGAGCCCCACCAATGCGAAGAACAAGACGATTACATATGACACTCCTGTTAATAGACTCCAGAATATTAGCCTTTTTCTCAACTGCACCACTATGCTGATTCATATTCAATTTGTGATCCTCTGTAAATCCCAAATCCTTCTCGGCAGTACTAACACCTAGCCAGTTACTCCACAGTTTGTACTTGTGCATTTGATTTTTCCATCTGAAGTGTAGTACTTGCTACTTGTCTTTACTGAATTTCATTTTACTGATTTCAGACCAATTCTCCCAATTTGTTAACATTATTTTGAATTCTAATTCTGCCCTCAAAAGTGCTTGCAACCCCTCCCAGCTGGTGTCATCCACACATTTTATGAATATACTCTCCACTCCATTATCCAAGTCCTTAATGAAAGTATTGAATAGTACAAGATCCAGAACTGACCTCTGTGGGACCCCAGTAGATACACCCTTCCAGCTGATATCTACTCCCTGAGGGTATGGCTACACTTGAGAGTTGCAGCGCTGGTGGAGGCTTTCCAGCGCTGCAATTAGTAACTGTCCACACCTGCAGGGCACATCCAGCGCTGCAACTCCCTGGCTGCAGCGCTGGCCGTACACCTGGGTCTGCTTGGGGAATAAGCATTGCAGCGCTGGTTCTGCAGCGCTGGTCATAAAGTGTGGCCACACACCAGCGCTGTTATTGGCCTCCAGGGTATTAGGAGATATCCCAGAATGCTTTTAACTAAATTATTCCCTTTGTTTTGTTATGCAGCCTCTCTTTGTTTTGTTGTGAACGCAGCTCCGGGAGCTGTTTATCTAAAAAAACAAACACAGCTCCTGTTTGCTGTGATCAATCTGTGAACAATCAAATGAGATATCCCCCTCCCTGCGTGATTCACAGGGGTTGAGTGTTTGCTTTTTGCTTGACCAGCAGCGAGAAAGGGAGTCGGCAGCTGCTTATCTGGTCTGCAGGCTTTTGCAGTTCAAGAGTAAGGGGTTGGAAAAAGTTTCTGATTTTGCAAGTCAGGGAGCCGATACACAGTGTTGGCTCCAAAAATCCACTCTCTCTCTCTCTCTCTCCCCTCCCCCCCGCTCCCTGTCACACTCCACCCCACCCCACCCCTCTTTTGAAAAGCATGTTGCTGCCACTTGAACGCTGGGATAGCTGCCCATAATGCATCACTCCCAACAGCGCTGCAAATGCTGCAAATGTGGCCACACTGCAGCGCTGGTAGCTGTGAGTGTGGCCACACACCAGTGCTGTCCCTGCACAGCTGGACGACCGGCGCTGCAAACTACCAGCGCTACAACTCTCAAGTGTAGCCATACCCTTAGTATGGTCTTTCAACCAGTTATGCACTCACCTGAAAGTAATATAATCAAGGCCACATTTCCATAGTTCGTTTATGGGAATATCATGTGGGACAGTGTTAAAAGCCTTACTAAAATCAAAAGATACCTTTGTCTACCACTTCCTCCCCATCCACTAGGCTAGTAACTCTATCAAATAAGGAAAGTAGGTTCATTTGGCACAATTTGATCTTGACAAATCCATGGGGGCTATTCCTTAAAACCCTATTATCTTCCAGGTGCTTACAAACTAATAATTTACTAACAAATTAGTGAACAAAGCTGAGTGGTCTGTAATTCCCTGGGTCCTTGTTTGTTGCCCATCTTAAAGATATATACTATGTTTGCTTTTCTTCAGTCTGTGATCTCAGTTGTCCTCCATGAGTTCTTGAAGATAAATGCAAACGGTTCCAAGATTACTTCAGCTAATTCCTTACAGGACCCTAGGATGAATTTCATCAGCCCCTGCCGAATTGAATATACCTAATTTATCTAAATATTCTCTAATCTATTCTTCCCTTATTTTTGCTTGCATTCCTTCCTTCTTATTGCTAATATTAATTGTGTTGAGTATTATCATTTTTATTGAAGACTGAAGCAAAATAGGCATTAAATACCTCAGCCATCTTGATATCAGTTATTAGCTCTCCTTTCCCACTTCTCCTGAATCTGCAGCGAAGTCCTGCTGAATATGTGACATTACAACCATTATTATGGCAACTGACCAATACCACAAGCACAGGATTATGAATTCACTGAAGGATCAAGGAGAAGCTGAGAGAAAGCATTTACTTAGTAATAAAGGAAACAGACATATTGCTCAAGTAATATATTTTTACACATTCTGTGTTTCTCCTTATTTGTTTTATACTGTGGAAGTCTCTCTTTAAAGGTCATAAGACCTCCCCAGCTTACTACTGCCCTTGAAAAGCAAGGCTACATGGAAGGGAAACGTCTCTTTGTACTGCTTTCCTCTTTGAGCATAAAAATGATTGGAGTTAATCTGCTAGATCAAAGTAGCTACAAATTATTCCAATCACTATCAATTTATCCTTTCCCTAAAACTTAAACAAACCATGATAATAGTATTTCTTGTCACTTTCTATAACAAGGTGGCGAATAGTGCAAAACACCACATAAAAAGGGCAAAGGAGGAACAAGCCAGCTTATTTTTCAGTCCTGAAGCATTAGCAAACTATTATAATGTCATTATTCTATTATACAAAAAACAAAACTTCAGATGGTTTTCTATACTTGAATATGATTTAATGTAGATATTTCCATTATAATAAATGATTTGGCCAATACCACTCAATTTTCACACTATCCATTTACTGGATTCAGTTCAAAAGACATTTTCACTCTTATGTGTTCTCCGATAAACTGATGGATTTTAATGACTAAGTCCTTTATATTTAAGAATACCTACTTATGACTTTCTTCAACTGATATACCAAGTTTAAATAAGTAAATATACATTACTGGCCCTCATTTAACCTTTTATTTCCTGTGACTATTCAAATCATGCATGCTGTAAAAAGGCAAGTTAACCTTTTGCTGTCATTCCCTTTTCCCCCTTGCAATGCCTCCACTGAAGAACTCCAGTCCATGGTGTAGCCTGTTAGTTAGTAGAAGAGACATGAGTTTTAAAAAAGCAACAGTTACACAATGCTCTGAATGATTCTGAAAGGGGTCTCCTACTTCTCACTTAGATAGTCCTGTAACAGCATAACACAAATTAAAAATGTTAAAAAGGTTCACAAATAAATCCATTCTCCTACCCCAAAAAACATGTACACAAGTTTATACAATAAAGCAGGGGTGGCCAAACTGTGGCTCCAGAGCCACATGTGGGTCTTCAGAAGTTAATATGCGGCTCCTTGTATAGGCACCGACTCCAGGGCTGGAGCTACAGGTGCCAACTTTCCAATGTGCTTGGGGGGCGGAGGGGGCTCACTGCTCAACCCCTGGCTCTGCCACAGGCCCTGCCCCCACTCCACCCCTTCTGATCAGCACTGCTCGGCAGGGCTGCCAGTGGGTGGGAGGCACTGGGAGGGGGAAGCTGATGGGGGGCTGCTGACGTATTACTGTGGCTCTTTGGCAATGTACATTGGTAAATTCTGGCTCCTTCTCAGGCTCAGGTTGGCCACCCCTGCGCGCGCCCACACACAGCCAGATTTTATCATCCAACTAAGTACATATCCGAAGATTCAGGTTAGTGGTGTCTTGGAAAAGATACCCAATAAGAAGTGATTCCATGCAGTGTACATAGAAAAAACTGTAATGCTTCAAAATCCAATCTCATCTTGTAGCACTGAGGTCTACACCCACCACACATATTGCTAGTTACAAAGCAGAGTTAGATCTCAAAGACAGAGAGAGAATCATCTGTGTTAAATGGATGAAACGGATAATTAATCCTCAAACTCTGAATTTTACTCACATCCATTGGCAGGGGTGGGGGGGGGCGGAAAACAGCAACGTCAGTGCATAGTGACATTTTTTCCCATTCGTTAGGACCAAACCCTTTCACCTCCTCCCCTGCCCGGCAGAACCCCGAGGAAGCTGGGGATGCAGTTCTGCTCCACAAGATGAAGGATCTTGGCCTCAAGTCTATAGAATTTGGTGATGAGTTCAGTGGATTCACAAGTAGGTAGGCGTCACCATTCTCACTCCAGGAGGGAAGAACAACAGTCAGGGGACTGCCATAGTCCTCAAGCTACAGATGCAGCCATACAGTAGCTTTGCTGCCAGTCCAGGGCCTCAGGAAGCAGGAATTTCTTAACCTCGCCAGCCCTGGTAGAGAGCTCCAGTTCACAGCCCAGCCACTCAAGCCCAAGGATTTGACACTTGGTCGTTAAACTACTTCATATGCATTCAACTTTCAAAATCACAGTTTAGGAAAGTTGAAAATGCAGAGGGTTAAAGGGTACACATTTGGTTTCAAAATAAAATGGTGATTAATCCCTGCAGATATAAATCTTCATTAACATATCACTCCTTTAAAAATATACTGTTTGTTTCAGTCTCTTAAAAAGGGATTAAATTAAAAATACCATAAAACATTCCTACAGCAAAGGTCAACAGCTACTTGGGTGGGAGTATTTAAAAATAATTGATGAGAGGATTACATTGCTATGTTTGCAGTCTGCTTATAATGATAATTAGAACTATTCATAAGGATGTTATTTCTCTATTGCCCAACACCTTTTCTGTAAATATCTACTTTCTTCCTGTTGCTGTAAACTAGTTCCTATTGGTGAGAAATGCAATTTGATCAAAATATTAAAAAGGCACTATATGCATTTTGACTCACTGATGCTTTGCTCTTTGTTTATTTAGGGAGATCTTTGGGTATTTTGACCACACTTAAGCTCCGCAATGCAAACATTCACAGCTGGCAATAAGTTACTTAGGCGTGCTCTTTATTTCTTTTTATGTCTCTTTCCTGAATTTTATTTAGCTTGCAGAACCACATCAGTATGTCATCACCATAACACGGTAGTTTAGTAGACCTCTAACTGCTACTCACCAACTCTGCCACAGACCATGCCTCTTACAGGAAACCTCTTAAAATATACAACACGTCTGTCTACGTAGACTGCCACCACTCTGTTACAGGGCCATGGGTTCAACTTCTCACTACCACTGCATTAATAGAAGAACTGAAGTCTTTTGAATGTATAAATTACAGTCACAACCTTGTTTCTTTGCACTAATGGCTGGGGTAACTGTTACAAGTGATTAAGTTTAGTGATTTAGCAAACGAAAATTAAAGCAAGGATATTGCTTCCCAAGTGCATGGTGTTCATTACTTCAGTGGTCAATTACACTTAAAATGTTCTACAGCACATTTTGTAAAAGTAATGAAGCTTCAGTGCCAGAAAATCTTCATACAATATTTGTCTATTAAATCTTTACCAAGAAATGAGGGATAGGCAGCTCTTTTTGCAAAAATAAAGGGATGCTTATATTAGCACAATATCATTGCAAAAGCATTTCACCAACGATATTTTATTTCAACATTTCAATTTGTCTTGGTTAAGGCAAGGAAAAAGAACGTTCAGCATGTTGAAATTCACATTCGAGTAACAGAAAGGAATACAACTTCTTCAACCCTAGTTCTGGGATGTCACCATCTTCCCTTACTCTTGTGCCCAATCTCAAGGCTGCATGTCATAGGGTGCCATCCTTGTCGGTAAGGAGGAATAGGTAAGACACCCTTCAGAAGTAGTCCAGGCTATGCTTTAAGTAAGTGCATATCCACTGCTCACTAACAAAGCAACAAACTGTTCACTATAAAGCAATGCACAACACTCTGTTCCCGGACTTTTATGGCCCAGAAAGTGAGATGCTGGAAACAGACAGACTTTAAAGAATTAATAAGTTTACAAAAATATTCCTATCAATTCCTGGAAAATGGTTCTCTTTTTTATTTATTTTCTCCACTCTTCTGAAGCTGACTGAGACACATTTTTCTACATGTTAGTAGTTTAAATATTAACTTGCATATAATTTACAGCCCAAAAGGCAAGTCCTATGTACTGTACATATTTTCGTAAGTCAAAATGTTCTAAAAGGCTACTAAAAATGTAATGAGTGAGAACTGAATGAATCTTATCGCATTTCCCCTTTTGATCTGGGACCTTTGTTCCATCTTGCCAGAAGTTCTATAAGTACAATAATTCTGTAGTTAAGTAATTTAGTCCCTAAAAAGGTAACAGATCATAAAACCCTCTACTCACAACTGAGCCCCATTTGGCATGATTGGCAACCTTTACTCAGAAGATACACGGAGCTAAGCTGCAGTAGCATAGGAACTATATCGAGTCTCATCCCTTTCAAATCAAATCTTTTCTCCACCTGGTTAAAAGGAAACAGATATGGGCCTAAGTTTTTAAGAATGACTAGTGGTAATTATAGGTACCCGTTAAAGGGGCCTGATTTTCAGCAGGCAGACACTCAGAACTTGCTGGAAATCAGGCCCTTTAAGATGTGTCAAGTGGGTACCCAAAAATTGAGGCACCCAACATTACTAATCACTTTTGAAAATATAGACCACTGTTATAAATCGAAATTTGTATAGATGGAAATAGGTATTACAAATTACGTTGACATTTGAACACTTCTATGGCTGCACATTGCTCTGACCTCTGATCTGCCTGCATGGAAGTTTTATTGTGTTTTTGTTTTGCTCTTGCGTTTGCTCAGCTGTGTGTGGTTGAAATGGATTCCCATTGATTGCAATGGGGAAAAGGACAACTCTAAAGGCCACATTTCAAAATGTATTTAAAAACTTCAAGCAAATAAAAAGTTTAATTTAAAAATGACCCGTGTGTTTACTCTTTAGGCAAACTAGACCAAGGATTTGTGGAAAACAGAAAATTGTAACTCTTCTCTTTCTTTCCCTTTCAAAAGGTGATGTTCACCTCGTCTTATTACTGGATTTGTCACTCCATTGTCTCCAAAATTCATCCCTTCTTTTTTAAGACAAGCTTACCTCCACTACTAGTATTTCTTACTCGCTACAGTCCTGAACATTCAGTTCCCTGCAGTCCACACAAAACACAGCCATGTAAATATTCTCCATTGCTTCTCACTGTAATTGCATTCAAACCTTTTTTAAATGGCTTTACTGGCTTCCTCACACTTTCCATATCAAGCTATATTGTATTTTTAGGTATAGTGTATACAATCATATAGTACATGGATAAATTCACAAGGGTGAAATTTTCCAGTCAGAGCAAACTGAGAAACAGTAAAATACTGTGACTGATGGAAATGGGCATTCTTCAATGGTCAGCCATGCACTTAGAACTGACTCCTCCTCAAATGTCAGGGAACTTTCCTTTCTTCTTTCAGAGCCTTCCTTAAAATTATAAAAATAGTGCTGCCAGTCTCTCCATGTGATGCACTCAGTTCAGAATTTAAACCATAGTCTGAGACACTATGAACTGACTTATTGCTGAATTGGAACCCTGCAAACACTTACCACCCGGGCTCCAATTAAGTAAGTAATTGATGTAGTAAAAGCTACACCAGTAATGAGTTTTTGCAGGATCATACCCTTATATTGTCACTTCTTTGGGGCAAATACCAGGCTTTCTGATATCTTTGCACAGCACTCAGCACCCTGTAAAATGTATACAACCTCACACATACAAAATCACTACTTTTATTCACTTTTCTTCAACATTTTGTATAATCTTACATAATTCACCAAATTCCTGGGGTGCACAGAGATGACATTCAGTTCTAGAAAAACTTTGAAATATGCTGCCATTTTAAGTTACTGAAACTTAAAAGGAAAAAGCATAAATATGGTTGTCAATCGGACAATCTGGTGAATGAACAAAAACAGGATTTTGCACCAAAGCCTGAGCAAGGCTCTTACATAACTGTAGCATTCCATAGAAACTCTGCAAGACCTAGACTTCCACAAATCACCCTATGTGGATACCACACATTTTTTGTTTGTTGATGGTGGATCTGTGGTTAAGGCACAGAGTAGGACTCAAACCTCTTGATTTTCTTATCACTGCTATTGACTGCCTATATGGGGAAGTCATTTAACATCTCTGCGCCTCAGTTTTCCATTTAATAAACAGGAACTGAACTGTACTACCTCAATGCTGTATAAATCCACCATGAGTGAGGCGCTCAAACAATACAGTGATGAGCCCCAAAGTATATAAAATACAGTTATTATTCCATTTCTTTTTGGTTTAGGTTCTTATTTGGTATCCATCATGGATGTATGTGGGTCACACCTATTAATCACAGTCAAGCTTTTAAAAAATGAAATGTATACAAAAGTTTGACAGACAGTAATCATGTCCACATCTGACAGTCTTCAGAACTCACTGCTCTTCCAAGAGTTATAATAAACCTTTGGGTTTCTATTTTAAACACACCTTGGCGTTAACACAAGTACTAAAATAAAGGTTAATGCTGATGATTCTGTGGGTGTCTGGAATAAAATGCCAACAGCATCACGTGCATCCCCTCACTCCGTCTCCGCCCCTGGTTTTGCCAAAAATGAAGCTGTTAAAGTACTGGCAAACAGAACAGCTGCTAAGGAGTTCATGGGCTCATATAGGGATTTCTCCAGTTTGAATAGATTCAACAGAGCCAGCATAATATATCTACTGAAACTAGTACCATCAACCAGATAAAAACCACACTAAATATAGCAAGCCAATGGTTTATACACTGCATCCCCTCATTGCGTCATAAAACAACCACATAAGATCAATGTTCGTCTGGGGATTTTTTTATGATTGTTATGATTGAGGAGAAAACAGGAAACAATAGAAAGTCTAGTATCAAAATACATATGGGATGTTAAAGCCCAGACAGAACACATTAAATCATGATTTGTACTGTTTGTTGGAAGTCACTAGAAATTCTTCAAATGGCTGCCTAAATTTTGTACAAGTCCTTAGTCATAAATGTTTCTCTTTTCTTTTAAAGAGACACAAAGATTTGTTGCAGTTATTTGAGATGCTAACTATATGTATGAGAACATCACACACATAAAATTATTTTTAAATGTTAACCCACATATCTCTATTTCTTCATTTTACTGCCCTAAAATCAGCAATGCTTTTATGTAGACTCACACTTAAATAATATCAGATGCAAACAATTTAAGTTGGGAAATGTAACTCCATAGTATAGTTAAGCTCTAGGAGTAATTCCCAGTCACTCAAGGTATATCTACATTGCAGCTGGGAGTGAGTCTGCCAGCTTGGATTGAAAGACTCATCCTAGTGGGGCTCATACAGGTGTTTTAAAAGTGGCTGTTTGGATGCTGCAGCACTGGCAGAGGATCAGGCTAGCCACCCAAGCTCAGGCCCAAGGGGAAGGGTGGGTCCAAGCTTGGGTAGCTAACCTGAGCTTCCGCTGGTGCTGCAACATCCACACAGCCACTTTTAACACACGTGTATGAGCTTTCAACCCAAGTTGGCAGGCTCACTCCCAGCTGCAATGTACATATACTGTTGGCGCAATGTCCACACAACAGCTCCCAGCTGCAGTGTAGACAAACTCTCAGATCAAACGGTGGGGGCGAAGGGGTGGGGAGTAGAGGTACTCTATCCAAGCTCTGACCACAGTCCTGGAGTAGGTGAATGTTTCTGCAAAGATGACCAGTAATGAAACAGACATTGAGGCCATATCTGCATTCTGAGGCTAGAGAGGCACAGTTATAATGCTGTAGCTATGGGCAAGTCTATACTACAGTACTAGATCAGCGCAGCTGCGCTGCTGTAGTGCATCTGTTGAAGACGCACTATGCCGAAGGAAGAGAGCTCTCCTATTAGCATAATTACTCCACCTCAGTGAGAAGTGGAATAGTGCTGAAATAGCGCCGGTGTGGACAGCACGAAACTGCCATCACTTGGGAGGGAGGAGGGCTTTTTACGCCCTGAGCAACGTACGTTATATCAACTGGGGCTGTAGTATAGACCTGCCCAGTGTCACCATGATGCCATAGTTCAGATGCAGCCGACAGCAATGGAAGGAATTTTTCCCGCCTCCCCAAGTGACATTAGCTAGGTCAACAGAAGCATTCTTGACCTAGCTGAGTCTACACTAAATGTTAGGTTCTGGTGGCCAAGGTGGTGGATTTTTCACACCTGAGCGCCATAGCTAAATCAACCCACATTTTAAGTGTGGACCAGGCCTTACGAAGTTTCACAGTACCCTTCAGAATCAATGTCCCACCAAGACAAATGGAGGTTGTTCACACGTCTCACAGTTATATTTTTCAGGCTGTCTGCAACTTACAAGACAGCACAAAATTGGTAAATATACAGAAATGCTGTCTTCTACAATTGGAAAATTCAATAAAACATAACAATTAAGCAATTTTCAACAGGTTAGATCCACTACAACATTGTTTTCATATTGCTGATATTATGGGTCTTTTTTTTTTAATTCTTATATAAATGGGCATGCAATCCTGCTTTTACATTTTATGAGGGGTTAGTCATCTAATGGCATGCAATTCCTTAATCATGCTAGCAAATATTTAGTATTTTACACAATAGCTGTGTTTTGGACTATTTTTTCCCCAAGTGGTATTAGTTTGTTCTGTATTTTTCCAAGCTAGATTTCATTTTGTTATTTACTGCACATATTTTTAACCTCTCTAGATTACTCTGCATTATGTCTGTCCTCACTAAGATTTGCAGTACACCTCCTACTTTAGTATCATCTGCAAATGTAATCAAAATACTGTTAATGCTCCACTTTCCGATCATTAATGAAGATGTTAAATAAGACCAGATTGTCATTCTCAAACAGACATCTCTCTCAACTAGATACTCTGCTGTTATATTCAGTGCTTTAAAAAGTACTATGTTAAAATAAAATACAATTAAAATATTTGGGGATTTTTAATTATCGAAAGGGACAGATGCAACCAGAGTGGAGAAACAGAGGTGGAAAGAAAATGATGTGCTCCTGTATCAAATTGTCAGCCTCTGGAATACCTATTGGCAAATGTTAGGCACAATCGGCATTATAGAGAACATCAAGTTAAGTGTACCTAGGCTCTATAGATAACATGGGTCAGTATCTAAACAGCAGCATTTTCCCCCAACACAACAGCATGCCAAAGGCATTAGCCTGTCTCACAGATCTCGCTACAGAACAGCTCATTTGCATTTAAGTAAAATCTGGGAAACTGTCTCATACTGCCTCAGTGGGTGCTGCCACTAGGGTTAGAACAAATAGGTTTCCTTCTGCCCCAAGACCCAGGAAATAGACTAGCTCAGGGGATCTCAAACTTCATTTCACCATGACCCCCTTCTGACAACAAAACTTACTACACAACCCCAGGAGGGAGGAACTGAAACATGAGCCCTTCCACCCTGGGGTGGGAGGGGTGGTGCGCAAAGCCCAACGCCTTCAGCCCCTGTGCCCCAGCAAGTCTAAGTCAGCCCTGCTGACCCCATTAAAATGGGGTCATGACCCACTTTGAGGTCCCAACCCACAGTTTAAGAACCACTGGACTAGCTAATACAGGCACAGGTAGGTAGTCTCATTTGCACAGTTAACAGGTTTGAACCAAAGCATAGTCCTGTTAGTGCCCTTCTCATACACTCATATGGTTAGAAATCTTGTAAACTGTGCTGTATGTGGAAACTAGCCATGTGTGGCATCAACGTTACAAACCTGATAAAAAGCCCCGTTGTGTAGTTGGGCGTCAGACTTGTACTTCACTGAGCTCAATACTGGGCAAAACTGCATATGGGACTGACCTAGAGCAAGTAATCACCTCATGCTGTGCAATCTTCCTCCCAACCCTATCTTTAGCAGACAACACTAGGTCAAACCATACAGTATGTTACCGTAAGCAAAATATGAGCTATCAATCTTGAATTACTCCAGTTTTGATAAATATAAGTTAACCGAAGCAATCCCGGTTTAGTAGTCATTTTGAAAGGCATCCAAGGTCACTGCTGACAACAATTTATTTATATTAAAAAGCCATCCATAACATAGGGAAGTAACTTCTTACACAATAAAGGAACAGCTTTTGGCTAGAATGTATGTGAGTGCTGCCAAGATTTATTGCTGTCAAGGAGATGCTCAAACAACACTCTGAATGATTTGAAATGATTTTTGTAAAGCCTTTTGAATTAGAATACAATACAGGATACAAAAATCTGCATTTAATATAAAAACTGCATAGCTCAATTAGTAAATTACATGTTACTTTGTATAATCTAGGTCAGTGGATCTCAACCTTTCCAGACTACTGTCCCCCTTTCAGGAGTCTGCTTTGTCTTGCATATCCAGAGTTTCACCTCACTTAGAAACTACTTGCTTACAAAATCAGGCATAAAAATACAAAAAAGTGTCACAGCACACAATTACTGAAAAATGGCTTGTGTTCTCATTTTTACCATATAATTATAAAATAAATCAATCTGAATATAAATATTGCACTTATATTTCATTGGGATACTTGAGCCTGTTCTTCACTTGTGAGTCCTGTCTGAAGCCCAAGCCTTGCTGCTCAGGGCTGAAACCCTGCTTGTCACTCCCTAATGCTGGCCCTGCAATTACAACCCACCTAAATTCATCCTATGACCCTCTGGGGGCTGCAACCCGCAGGATGAGAAACACTCATCTAGACCTCCGAGTACCCCCCAGGGATACACATACCCCAAGTTGAGATACCCCACTGATCTAGGTCATCTTAAAATAAAATTATAAAAATAACCTGCGATTGACTTATTGACTACAGCTCTGGAACGCTCTAATATATGAGGTGGGTAAGGTTACTCACCAAGATACAATTCTCACATATTTTGGGTTAGTTTATAGAAAGACTCAGTGCTGCTGTTCATATTCACTTTTTTCCCTCTCTTTAATTTTGAGCAGGTTCTGTATTCTAGGACTTTTAGAAAAACTCTGGTTCTTAACCAAATAGAAAGAAGAAACATCTTCCTGGGATCTACCCTCCCAACATGCATACAAACCTTCCAGATTCAGACAATCAGTAGAACAGATCCGACATATTGCAGTTTAGGAGTTGGCTCCCCTGGCCAGGCCACATGTCCTGGCAGAGGCCACACTTTCCTGCTTACTGTCAAGAAATGTGGGGAGGTTCCCTCCCCACCACCCATGGCTGGGCACATCCAGCCATCCTCCTTCCTTCACCTTCCTTCTTTGGTGACAATGCCCCAGTTCTTGCCTTTTTAAACTGTTTTCAAACTCTATCCTACACCTCCTTTCTACATTTTCCAAAAGACACCAAAGATTGGGCGTAAGGTCTTTTACTCATAGGTTTCCCCATTATTTGCCCACTTTACAGTTATTACTTCTTTTCAAATGTAAAATGCTTGCTTATGTTACCTCCTATTGGCAATACCATTCTCCCAATAGTAATAATGCTGGTCAATTACATTCTGAATATACAGTGAATATTTATTGTACACTTTGTGAAGCTATAAGATGCAAAAAAAACAAAAACCAAAACCACCACAGTGACACAGCTAAACAATCTTTAAAAAAAATGAATCCTTCCCACCAAAAAAAAAAAAAGATTCCTTGCCGTGGTTAAATTTCCAACTTATTAAGCATGAATATATTTAAAATTTAACTGATGGCATTTAGAAAGGCAAGAACTGGGGCACTGTCACCAAAGAGGAAAGGTGAAGGAAGGAGTATGGCGGAATATCCCCAGCCACGGGGGAAAACCTCTCCTGCTTCCTGCCAAGAAACCTGGGAAGTGTGTCCTTTGCCAGGATATGTAACCTGGCCAAGGCAGCCAACTCAAACTGCAATGTCAGATCTGTTCTATTGATTGCCTTAATCTGGGGGTTTATGTATGCATGTTGGGAGGGCAACTCCCAGTGAAAATGTTTTTCTATTTGGTATTTTCATTAATTACATACATTTTAAATGGCTATTCACAGTACTGTTTTTCTATCCACCCCAACTCTGATTTAGGATTTCATTTGCATTAGGTCTTTTCTTCCAAATTCAATTGACGCTCTGCTAGATACTGCCATGCTCATTCTCAGAATACTGTGTGTGTTTATAGGGGTTTATATGTTCAGAGCACAATCAACTTCAGTTGCAGCTGAGAGTACTCAGTATATCTGCAAGTCTGGCCCCAAGTGTCTCATGTTGGGCCCCCAGAAAATGAGGAACACGCAATTACTGCCCAACTGTGAACATTTTGGTTTAAGTGACTTGCCCAGCATCAGACAGGACAGGGGCAAAATGTGACAAAGGCAGGGGCAAAATTCAGTTCTCCAGGGTTGCATTCAATTGCATTAACCACGAGACCAGTCTCTCTCTTCCTGCAGTCCCCTGCCTCATTCATTACATACCTTCCAACTTCTGCAACAAGTGAGGCAGTGGTCCTACAGAGAACATCCTCCTTTATTGAACAAGCCTGATTCATTCCAGAGCACAGTCCATCCTCCCCAAACCTATCCAATCTCCCACCCCCTCTGACACCTATAACTCCCTCTTCTCCCTTGAACCTGCCCTCCTTCCTTACCCTCAGCATTAAAGTCACAGTTTCCTCCTCTGCCACATTTGCCTGGGTAAAGCAGGAGCAACATTGAAAACATGAGACAGTCTCCCTGATCTCTGTTCCAGTGTCCACAGTGCTCCCTTCCACCAGTTGCCAGAGGAGCAATTGCAGCCAGTAAAGTCCTGCTCAGCTCCCAGTCCAGGGCTGGAGCACACTCTGTTGCTCTGTGGAGATGGCACAGGCTAAGTCAGGTCAGCAGTAAGAAGTGTGAAGGGTTGGAGGCTGGAGCATACTCAATACAGATGGAATCTGCAGAGACTTTAGCTTGCAAACAAACCAAGTCTCTAAGAGTGTACACACTGCAATTTTCAGAGGGTTACAACTTGGACAACTTCAGGTGAATTTTCACGATAGGAAGGCATAATCCTGATATCTTCACTACTAGCAGCTGTGCCAGTTCCACCTATAATCAGACCATTTCCTAAGTAAAGACAAGGGGAAAAAAGGCATATATTCACCAACTCCCTTCTCACAAAGTGACCTCAGTTCTGGCACTGAATTCTGATACAGAAGAGCTCATAAAAATGAGTGTTTTACAGCTGAATTATTCTGTTCAATCTAAACATTGTAAAATGTGTGAACTATCTTGTCTTATTTTTCTTCTAAAACTTTACAAACTACCAATATTTTAAACACAGGTGAACATTAAATTTGAAAAAAAAAAAGATTCTGAAGCTAGACATGAAAATCACAGCTGGAAACAGCATGTCTAGTTTGTTTTGAAAAACAAACACACACAAGCTTGCCATTTAACTTAAAAGGGCTATCCAAGTGGTTTTAAGTAGATATATGTGAGGTATAATTACACAACATGGAACATAAATTAGAAAAATAAAAATAAAAAAAACTTTAGCTGAACCAAAAAGTATCATTTTTGTGTGTTTAATTCATTGCTCTCCAGTCAAAACATCTGAACTGAATTAACAAATTTCTCAGTATTCAGAAATTAACTATTTGAACTGAACATTTATTGTATGACCAAGGATCATGGGACAGTAAAAGCATAACTCATGTTTATTAACAGCTGTAAAGAAAAACTTCTATATGTAAAATACTCTCAGCATCTGACCCAAACCGGGAATGCAATTGCACCCAAATAGGCCGAGTAATGGCATCAGCACATGATCAGTCTATTATCAACTCACAGGTTCTGATCTTCAAAAGTAGTTATTTATAGACCAAAAATACGAGTAGCCAGTGGATGCCCCACTTTTGTCCTAGATCTGTCACTTTTTAAAATGTTTGTTCTTCAAAATGAGAGCTGCTTCATGGTAGGTTTTTCTCTTATGTATGTTCTACCTCAAAAAAGTCACTAGGTTTGACTAGATATAATTCCACGCAATATTTGACCCATTACTTCCAGATAAAGCTCTACAGTTGCTGTTCAAAAGGAACAAGTCACCCTCTGATCACATAACTTTCTCCACATTGATCCATCAATACAGAATTAGTCACAGCAGCAGCTTCTCTCTCCTCTCACTTAGCTAGGTCAAATATATTTCATTTCTTTCTTCCTTTATAGTTTTGCTGCCAATGCTCCAATCTTCATTCTACAGTATTTCACAAGGTCCAGACCAATGACTTTACCAACAGACTATGGCAGATGCTTCAAGGGAAAAGAGATGGGCAGAGGGGTTGCTCAATGTGCGGACTGCTGTAGATTCTACGGAAAATGAGATCTTTCTCCCTTCCCGTAGCCTGCCTTCATCTCCAAGTTGTGAGTGGAGAGATCAACCAAGCACTGCTCTCTTTTGTGAAAGGATGTTAGTCTGGCATGTAGGCTAACATGCTAGTTGACAGCTCTCTTCTTTCCCTACATAGTTGTTCACAGAGCTGCTTTTGCATGCACCAAAAGTTTATTCCAGGATTTCATTTGCACCAGGACCTCCCCTCTTCCTGCAGTACTAGTACAAATAAAAACTGAGACAGACTCTGCATTAGGCAAGCAAAGATGGTGAGAGCAATGAGCCTTCCAGCACTGTCCACATAAATACTTTCCACTGCACAGCCTGAACCTATTATTCCTGGCTTTTCCTTTGCCCTCTCTACATTGTCCAACAAAAATAATTGTTTCCAGTTCCATTTATAACATCTCTTCATTTAAATGTAGGCATCAATGTCTCTTTTCAGACTTCTTTCCTCCAGGCTTATTGTGACCTGTTTCTGTTAACTGCTAAGCTGATTATCCTATTAAATCTTTAACTACATAGATATAAGAACTTGTCAGGTTAAAACTGGGGGGATTTGCATTGTGTAATCTGTAAAGTATTTAGTAAGGTCTTAAAGATATCCAAAAATCCATGACAGGATTATACAAGCTGCACTTGGTGAACCTTTTAGCAGAGGGCACTGTAAACAGCACTCTAAACACTTATTTTAATCAAAGCTAAAATTTGATTAAAATATTTAGCTATTTACCATAGAAAGCTTGCAGCCGTTCTGGGTAGTCTTCAATAAGATGCTCCAGCACTGAATTATTATAGCAGTGAAGAGTATTTTTCTGAACAACTGGGAAGACTCCTTTAAACGTATTTGTTTTGGGGTGTTTGGTGTGAAAAATGATTGACGTCAGTAAGATCATAAGATCCTTTGAGTGGCTCAGGGTCACACAGTCTCAAATGACAAAAATATTTCTTTCCAAATTGTTACCTACCACATCAGATCAACCGCCAAGAGTGCAAGAACCAACAATATAGGTTTTTATTTTTTTAAAAATCACTGTGGATACTTTGTATTTAAAATTAGGTAGTTTATAGAGCAAAAGCAGGGAATTCTGGTCTTTAAGAATTAGGAAAGGAGTCTTTCAGCAGCAGAACTTCACTATTCCAACCTGCAAATCCACACTGAAAGCAGATTTTCAGTTTACCATAACACTGGTGACAAGGTTCTGCTGTTGGTTCAGGACCAACTTAGGAGATGTTACGCTTCCTGCATATATGTGGAGGAGTGCCACTCCTGGTATTTAACAGAGCACAGACTAAGGTACTTACAATGGGTGCTGAGGAAGGCACTGCTTTGCTTAGTGCTGTGAAGGGCGAGTCTTTCACTGCTCCTGTAACTCTGCAGAAGGCAACATAGGAGGCAACTGCCAGTCAACCTTTCTACTCTATCACTGAAAATATTAAAGGCAGCCTATAAGAGCCAACTCCCATTAAAGTCAAAAGATTACCAATGACTTGAACGGATCCCTAAAATAGCAACAAATAAAAGAGCAAGTCACCGATAATTGTTCTGTTTAGTGTCTTGTAAAGTTAAAGAGAGGGTTAACATTAGGAATCAAATTGTTTAAGACATCTTAGTTTAGCATTACCCTAGTTTTTAAATGCTTGGGATGTTTTTAAATGGTACATCTGCTCTTGAATTGCACCTAGCAACCTTCACTGTGACATAATTGAGTTTTTTGTTTTGCAATTTCACTTCTTTGGGAGTAAACCTCTGATTTTAATATGATGTCAATCTCCTACTGCTTTCTGTGGAGAAAAAAACCTCTGCACTATGTCCAAAAATACTATGGGCATGAAAGTTCTATCCTTCCAGCATGTACAAATTTCTCAGGAGCTGCTTTTCTGTGTGTGTTTTTATTGGTCCCGTGGCTTTGCTCTCCAGCCAGTCCAAATCCACAGCCCCTTAGTCATTTTCAAGCCCTGATTCCTTCTCAGGTTCTGGCTCCAGCCCTCATGCAGTCCTCATTCTTTGGCTGTGCCTCTGCTCTTCAGCTGTGATATGTCTGCCAGCCTCCCTGGCTCTCCCTCTGCCCCCTCTAAATCAACTTTCCTTCCTCTGCTAAGGTCTACAGATCTATATCTAGATAAAGCATGCATTGCCATAGTATCTGAGCATCTGAGAATTGGTGTGGGGGCAGTGGTTGAGGGAAGGGAATGGTGGCAGTGGTGATGGGAGTTATTGTGAAAAAGCTAGATTAAAGAAATAGGTTTTACACTGTACTCTGAAGACTCTGAAGTGCATGATCTCATCTGGGAGGGAGTTTGGTAACACCTGCTGGAGCGGAGTGGACCTTGGCAGGTCTGCCTGCCGCTGAGGGCACCCACTTGCTAGAGCTCAGCAACAGCCCCTCCCCTCTTCTTCTGGCTCTTTCTGGGCTCCTGGTTCAATACCTCCTCCTCCCTGCCCCCCATCATGAGTCACCTGCCATACCAAGATGTTTTAGAACATTAATTTCAGCCTTCCCGACACACTTGTGATGGAGGTAAATAGTGTTATCCATATTTATAGAGGGGAAGTTATCCCAGTGAAACACAGAGAGGTTGACACCCTGCCCAAGGTCTCACAGGGAATCTATGTGCGAGATGGGGAATGTAGCATCATGTTTAGGGCCCTACTAAATTCACGGTCCATTATGGTCAATTTCACAGCCATAGGATTCATGTTTTCAGATGTTTAAATCTGAAATTTTGGTGTGGTAACCGTGGGGGTCCTGAGCCAAAAGGCATATGGGGGGGATTGCAAACCCATTATGGGGGGGGGTCATGGGATTGCCCCCCTCACTTCTGTGCTGCCTTCAAAGCTGGATTCTGAAGACAGCAATCACAGAGCTTCCTGCAGCAGCAGGAGGTTCCCAGAGGTGGAGGTGGGTCTGACTCCCCACCGCCCCTGAGACCAGCTGTGCAGGGGATGGACAAGACCTGTCCCTCCCCAACCCAGCCAGAGCTAGAAGCCCCCTAGCTGGGATCCTCCTATCAGCAGGGTGCAATCGGACCTACCTCCACAAGCCTCCCCCAGCTGCAGGAACCTCTGGGGCTGCTGTCCAGCCCCAGAGCATCCTGCTGCAAGGGAGGCACCAGGAGGTGGCTCTGAGCTCCGCCTGAGAGCAGCTGTGCAGGAGATGGACAAATCCTGCCCCTCCCCAGCACAGCCGGAACTAGGAGCCTCCTGGCTGGGGTGCTTCTAGCAGCAGGGGAACATCAGATTTTACGAGAAGGGCTTATTTCACAGTCTGTGACGCATTTTTCACGGCCATGAAACTGGTAGAGCCCTAATCACATTCGGTCCCTTTCTTCGGTTCTATACCCTTAACTTTCACAAATTCAGATTAAAAGGCCAGAAGGAACCATTCGGGTCACCTAGCATAACATTCTTTTAAAGTCTATATGCAGTGTCTAAAGAGTCTGCCCCTCTACAGCAACAACTGACATTTTGGGAAGCAGAGTTAATGCAGCATACTATAGAGGAGGCATGCACATATTTCCCCCCTTTTAAAATAAAAGCTATTCAGTATGAAAATATACATTTGCTTTTCGTGTCTGGAAAATACCAGCCTCTTGAAAACTCAGTTAAGAGCTTAGCACTTAAAATAAAGTGGTAATTGTTTAGTAATAAAATCTTTCATAGACAGTCAACGCAAAACAGATCTAGTCCATTCTGACAAAGTTTAATCACAGTTTTGTTTCAAAACCAAAATTCCAACCAATATTGTACATAAGGATGTTCAAAGATCTATTTTGGGAGTTTAGAGTATTGCACTTTAAAGTTAAAGTTGGCCAAAGAAACCAGGAGAACATTTTTAGCTTCCTCAGAAAGGGCAAATCTTTGAATGTTTGCCATTCGATTTTTTTTAAATAAATAATCTCTCCTCCTTTAAAGTATTTTTTTCATAATCATAGAATATCAGGGTTGGAAGGGACCTCAGGAGGTCATCTAGCCCAACCCCCTGCTCAAAGCAGGACCAATCCCCAACTAAATCATCCAATGATTTAACCCTAACGATAGCTCCTCTTATACAAAGAAAGGCCAGATGATGCCAAAACATGTCTCATAATGGAGCTTCCAAAGCCAGGCTTTGCTACACACATGGAACTATAAACTAGCATCTCCACAACAGATATTTATTTTCTTTTTGAGAGTTTTATGGTTCTCTAAAAAGTTCTTCTCACAAATGTAGTTATCTATGGTATACTGGGGCTAAAAATGGGGAAGGTTTGGGAACAAGGATATTGTAGTGGATCTACGGGGGCAATGGAGCAGAAGTCATCACCAGCTGGAGCCATCCTGAAGATGGTTTACCAGCCTCTGAACACTGTAGTGGAATGAAGTGTACCAGAGTATTGCAGGGGATCCATGGGAGAGAGACAGGGAGCAGCTGGGTCTAGGGGTAGAGCAAGTGGTTTCTGAAGGACATGGAGGGAGGTAAGTGCCTTATTTAAAATGAGAGGATTAAAAGTGGAGTGTATAAATTTACACATCAATCATTTCAATCATGTATATTTAAATGCTTGTTCTCGTGGAGGGGATACATTTATTAATGATGACTATTTGTGTTCTCTCTCCCCCTTCTGGCTTTTCAGAATACTTCCAGCTTGAGTGTGTGAATCTGGAAGTTAAAAAATGCATCTGAGAAAAGAGGCCAAAATGCCAGAGATTAAAGAATTTGAAGTGTCAATGTTTGTATCGTTATTGTGTGAAAAGTATGTATGCTAGAGTTATGCAATATAAAAAAATCTTCTCCTAAACTATATATTATATGCCAACATTTTCCCACACACCTGTTTACTGAGGTCAAATGTAATTTATAATTTTAAAACTGAGATGCAACCGAATGAAGAACTATGTCCAATTAGAAACACAATATATGTTGCATGGGACAGAAAAAAAAAATAAGAAAAAAAAACTGTCAGGAAACTAAATTAAGCTCCAAGCCTGACCTACACGCTTTTGAGTAACTGTGCAGACTTAAACTATTTGCAAGACTGTAGCCTAAATCTGGATGGCACAATCTTTATTAGTGATGCTGCTTCACAGGCCAGAAAGGGCACAGGTTGAGTTTCATATATCAGGGGAGAGCTGTAGGCTCTTTCAGTTGGAAAATAAATGGCTTTACTTGTCAAATGACCATACTTGATATCTGTGTCAGAGTTAAAAGTTAAACCTAACAATGCTGTTCCGAACACACTCACTTTTCACAGAATATCACTGGGACTGTTCACATGTGTGCGTTTGCAGGATCAAGGCTTTAACTGTTCTGTCAATGATGCATGAGCTACTAGGACTAAATATCACTTGCTCTCTCACAGCCATATTGCGTCTGCAGAACTACCAGAAGTGAATAGGAGTTTAAAAAAAACAAACAAAAAACAAACAAAAAAAACCACACCACACACCCTTCTAGTCAGAAACGCAGCTACTGTGCAATTCCAAATAGGTACGGGAAGGAGCTCTTTTGAGTACGTTGGTATCAATTACATTTTTCATTAAACAAAACAAAACTAACTTTTCTTCTCATAGCAGCTAACCTAAGACTTGTGCCACAGCAGAAGTACAGATTTCAAAAGAGGCAGAGCGTATTCTTTTAAAATTATTTTGATTTAAAAAAAGATTAGAGTCCTAAGACAGCAGAAGCCATAGCGTAACTGTTTTCTTCTAAAGAAAACTGTTCACCTGTCCCTCCGACACCTTTATGGGATCTATGTTTTGGATGGAAAAATTACTTACTTTCCTATTGTAGGAGCGATAGAGATTTTATGCTCAAAAATTTCTACTTTTAAGTGGGCAATTGCTTTTGCTCATCGTTTTTCCAGGATTTTTATAATTTTCCCTCTTTCATTATTAATGTGGTGGAGGTTGTTTGGATGGCCAAAGAGATGATTACAACATTTCCATTACAGAAAATGTAAACAACAAAAAATCCCATGTTAGATTTGTCGTCTTAATTTCTATTCTGCATACAGTAGATTTCTCCCAACTTTTCTCTATATACAAAGGAAATTTTGCAAACCACCATGTTGATTTAGGCAGATACAGAGTTAGTTTTAAAAATGAGGTAAAGAATATAAATAACTCAGCATCTGCCCTTTTAACACTTTTTTAGAAATCACTGATTCATTTAATTTATTCTGTAGGCAAAAATCAATATAACTTTTACCCACTACCCATTTTTTCCCCTTAATGTCTTTAACCTTCCACATTCCCTTTCAAGTTCTTCCAAACAGACTGAGTGCCAAAGTGATTTTTTTATGTGCAATGCCAATTTGAACTATTCACTACATCAAGTCTGCAGACAGCTGAATTTTGTGCATCATTTAAGGCAAGCTGTTTGAACATTTGGTTCAACAAGCCCTGTTGCAGTACTGTTGCCCTGTAGCAGCACTCCCTCATATCAAGGAGTTTTTGTTGTCACCATAAAACACTTGGAAGTTTTTGCTTCTTTTAATCGTATTCAAAAGGTAAGAGAGACAACTTCCAAATACAAATGGCATTCCAGTCTTACCTTCTGGCTATCAAAAATCTTAGCAATCAGCAAAATTAAAATGACAGGAAAAAGCAAAGGAACCAATATTAAATTCCATGGATGTTCTCTCCCCCGCCCCCCCTTATATTTTAAATAAAATATTATAGACCTCTTTATACAACTACAGAAAAATTCTAATCCCAGATTCCTCCAAAAACAAACATATGCCTTTGCAAGCACTGCTATCTGTCTGCTGAGTTTTATATCTTCAAATTCTGCTTGTTGCAGAAATAGAGGTTTCCCAATGTCTAAAGTAGTTCTCTCTTGCATTCCAACTTCATTAGAAGTATTTTTTTTCATAACATAACAGTTTTTAGCTGTATCTGCAGAGCCAACCTAATTCTGACCAGTTCCCACCATAGCAAAATAGCACAAAATGGTGACTAGAGCTGTCAAAAAAAATTGGGTTGTTTGTTGGTTTTTTTGGGGGGTAGGGGAAAATCAATAAATGTTTTTGGAAGTACAGTATTTATTTCTGGATTTTTAATCAAAATTTTCACTGATGTTAGCATCAGCAAAGGAACAGAAGTATTACTGTGTTAAACAGTGGATTCTAAACAGAAAAGCACATGGCTACCACATGGTCCTTAAGTTGTCTTTTTGAACCTAGGTAACAGAGCATTAAAAACAAGGCTAGCAGCACTGCCTGTGTTGGCAGGACACTTCCCATTATATAACCCTGTTTTCAGTTTAAATTCAAATTTTCCATGCCATTTGTCTGCTTCAGGCTGAAAATTTTTAGCTGTGACATATGCCTTTTGACATATACTTTGCAAACACCAGTTCTTTCTGGGGAAGGAGACTGGAAGTCAGAGAGGATGAGGAAAGTGGGAGTCAGCAACTGGAGGCCAGGGTGGTGGAAGAGAAACTGGGTGAAGAAATAGGAGGCGGTATAGGCTCGGCAAGGAGAATAGGGAAAATGAAGTATGGAGTAAGGAAGGTAAAATGGGCAAGGTGCCAGAGACTAGGTGGGGGAGGACTGGGACAAGGATGAGACGTCCAGAGAGGTGAGACTAGGATTTGCTGGGCAAGGACAATGGAAATGGGATGAGAAGCCTGAGGAGTCAACACTGATACTGGGAAGGTGAGGAGAACGGGACTAGGACTAGGACAAGAAGCCAGAGCTGAGACAAGGACAGGTTGGAGCAGACTGTTCAGAAGGGGTCATATGCTTGAGGGGAATGGGCAGAAAACTATGTGCCAGCTAGAGCACGCTCCCCTCCAGAGCCTGGAATGGAATCCTAGATTCCTAAATCTCACCTTTTCTTTGCTATCAGCAATATCGTGAAACCCCTCCGGCAAAGCCTCGTCTCCCCCTCTAATGCTGGTCCACAGAGAATGATAACCTACTACAGCTATCTGTCAGTCTGTTAGCTCAAGCTGCAGAGGTCTGCATGATCGATCTAAAGTTTCCAACATTGTTGATGAACCATATGGATTTCAATATGATGCCACACGATGTAATTTGTTTTTCCGGTTTGATTTTTTAAAACCTAAGAAATCACACCAAACACACCTACATTAAAAATGTATAAAGGTTGCAGAGTCAAACATTCAGTAGTTAGGAAGCGTCAGAATTAAGGTTGCCCTACCTTAATTTGGTCCCACTGTGTCTATGCTTTACAATACAGTCTTTAATTACATGATCACATTTTTTCCACAGGATCCTCTGCCTGATCACTGCACAGGACAGATCTGCTCTGGGCATGAATCAGAGCTGTATAATGAAGGAGGCTGCTGTCTATATGGCTTCTGCCTCATTTGTTGCAGAAGACTGAAGATGTAGTGATTGAGGCAGGGGATTGCAGGAAGAGAAAGAATTGTCTCAATGTTAGACAGCTGAATGCTGACCTAGAGAATTGGATTCTACCCCTACCTCTGCCACGGAGCTCCTATGTGATGCTGGGCAAATCACTTAAACAAAACTTTTCACGGGTGACCATTAAATAGTACGTTCCTTATTTCTGGATATGTGACTTGAGGCATAGGGTCTGACTGGTAGTAGTGCTGAGCACTCATTGCTGCCATCAAGACCAATGGGAGCTGTGCTTTGAACATGTAAAGTGGTCTCTATATAATGCTAAGTACCCAGAAAAAATCAGGTCCTAGACCTTTCAAATTCATTGGAAACTTTTGACCTTAATCTCTGTGTGCCTCAGCTACCCATCTGCAAAATCATAATACCACCCCTCATCTTCCAGAGATGTTGTCAATGTCATGGGTGGCAGATTTTTGGTGACAGGGTGAAAAGACCATGCAGTTTTCTGCACGTTGTACACCCATGGGAAGACCAGTGGTCTCCAAGCAGCTGCTGTGGCGAGACGCTGGGAAACTTACAGTAAATTCCTGGGAACTCAACAGCGCCTGGATGGAAGGTATATGGTGCTGGGAACTACATAGGAAGAGTAAATTGTGCCTAAAAAAGGAAGATTTGAGAGAAAAATCTTATGCAAAATTATTTTAAGATTTTATTAAATTGGAGGGGAAAAGGAGATAATTTTTAAATCATGGAAGAAAAGTTAAGTGACAAGGAGAGAAACTAAGACCAATTGGCATAAGGCCACAATGCTGTTGCATTAAGTCTAGAACTATGGTACTGTTCTGTTTTCTATAGAAGAGTCCTCACACAGAGTACATCTCAGATGCTCACTTTGCAACAAGCAGTTTCTTAGCATGAAGGCAAAACAGTTGCAATAAAACTATCAGATGGCCAAAAGTGAGATTTCTTTTACTACTCCAGTGTTTAACTCAATATCTCTGCCTACAAAATAGATGTGTGATATCAATATACTAAAGCACTGTGGGAGAATTCTCTTTAAGTGAAAATGCAGTGTTCTCTACTTATCAATGATTTGCTTATGCTTTCCAGTTCTACAGTGCACCACATGACATCAGTGAGAACCACACTAGCAACTTGTGATGGTGGAGGGGAGAGGAGGCCCCAGTCATGCTGTATGGTCACAGGGCTTCACCCACAAGGAACAATTTAAAGGATTTGGGGTTAACAGACTATAGACAAAGTAAACAAAGTGAAAGGAAACATCAGAAAAATATTTTTCCTTATCTTTCAGTTTTACTAATTTCAGGAGGTATAAGTAACAATAATACATTCAAATTTTCAGATAGAAGTTTGATTTTTTTTAACTTCAAGGGGACCTTTAAACAGCCATCTAACATAAATACTACAAACTCCCTTCCTTTTTCACTGCTATTCAGCTGGACCCATTAGTTATCTTTGGATAAAATAAAAACAGGTTTTTCCAACTACTGAGGCCATAACAGCTCCATAAGTTTTGCCAAAATTTGGCAGAATACTATTTACACACCATTATGTTACTTGCAACAGATGTTAGAACTTGGCAGTGCACTTTAAAACCCACAAAGGAAATTGTGAATAACCCCCCACCCTAAAAGGCCAAAACCAATATTATCTCAGTGTCCACATCAAACAGATACTACAAGACATGAAACACAACGGTGTGCAAGGAGTTTAACATTTGCAAACAGCAAAAGAATTTTAATAACTAAAGACTTGCATTTTTATTTCTAAATTAAACCTTTTCATGGACTGAAATCTAAGAGAGCAATGCAAGGAAATGGTGAAACAACAGACGTCAGATCAACTTTTAAAATCAATATTTTGTAAAAATATTAAACTGTAACTGCATCTGTGCTGTGACTTTGAATGCCCAGTTTCAGACAGCTTCAAATTTATATGCTTGTCTAAAGATGTTGATGTGACCATTAGCCATGAGTCAAACTAGGCTTGCAAAAATTTACTCAGTAGCTACCAGGCAGAATATTTACAGCCTGACCCTCTGGAATGCTGTACATCCTCATCTCCCATTGTCTCCAGGGGGAATTGACAGGACTCAGCATCCCACAGAAGGTGTTTATCACTTTGCAAGTTAGGGCCCCAAGCTTGCTAGCCACAGTGAAACATACATATCATAAAAGGACCAACATAGCTCTGGTGGTCCTATACAACTGTCAACCAACTTCCTTTATAAAAATACCCCTTTTCCCCGCAGAAGTCATTTGATATGACTCTTCAACCTCTGTTATACCTTCTTCCCCTTCCTGGCTTCACTTCACTTTTTTCCCTCCTTTACTTTTTCCAGCATGGTGTTCAATGTCCCTTCTTTCTTCCTCTCTCCACGTTGTTTTTGCTAATTTCTCCCCTATATTTTTTGCTCTCCTTTCCTCTTCACCCAAAATCTCTCTCTCTAGACACCATACTTCTATTTTTTAAACATATCCTATCAGTCTCCCCTACTCAAATGCATTCCCCCTCACCCCTGGGCAACCAATAATCCAAGGACAAAAATAGCACTCAAAGCCATGGGACAAAACGTCCAGGACAACACCTTCTTCTATCACAAGGCAATTCCTTAAAACTGTTCAAATTCTTTTCCATATGAGCCTGCAGCTAGTAGGTGTCTTGTAAAAACTGAAGACCTCATTCCTCCAGTATCCTTTGGTTGCTAGAGAGGAAGAGGAGCATTTATGACACTCTCCATTTCTCCCTCCCCAGATTCTCCTTAGCTGCTGCAAAAGCTAGTGTGAGTTCTCTGGTACTCAGCCTCCAGGCTGCTGCAAGAAGAGAATGTGGCTAGGACATCAGCTACTCTGCCTCTCCATCTGTGTTCTCTACTGCAACAGAGCTCCAATGCCTGTCCCTTTTTGAACACACTAGAGCTGGATGCTACCAGAGTATAATGAAGATATTCTCTGAATAAAGAGCTAAATTTTTCTTCCTCCAGAAGAATTGCAAGTACCTGACTCTAGAAGAAAAATATACTATCATCCTTCATACTCACCAAGTGCTAGACACGCTATTTGAGTCTATCAGAACTTCAAGCATAAAACTGTTCCTGAAATCACATAGTCTATCCCTAGCATGCCACACAAACTTTGTTTCCTTTTTGTTGCTCTTGTAACTATGTTACACCACTATGTAACTATGGAAAGCCCTAAGCATACCTCTCACTGCTTTTTATATGCACTCAAACCTTTGACCTGCTCCCCAAACACCACAAGCTAGTCTGTTCTTGATAGGACAACCCTCTGTCAATTTAATGTGCAAAACCCAACAGTAAACAAACAGGCCTATGTACAAAATTAGTAATGGTGACTGTACCAATGGGCATACCTGGAAATAACATCCCATTGTAAATGAAACCATTAGATGTTTCCAATGATTACGTGATGAAAGCAAAGACCTTTCATAACATGAACAGCATCTTTTTCCAAATGAGGGTTATTACTACCTCCATCCACACGTGATGTACACACTGTCCTTACCCCAGACCTGTATTGTTTAGATCAGGCGTCGGCAACCTTTCAGAAGCAGTGTGCCGAGTCTTCATTTATTCACGCTAATTTAAGGTTTTGCGTGCCGGTAATACATTTTAATGTTTTTAGAAGGTCCCTTTCTATAAATCTATAATATATAACTACACTGTTGTTGTATGTAAAGTAAATAAGGTTTTTAAAATATTTAAGAAGCTTCATTTAAAATTAAGTTAAAATGCAGAGCCCCCCAGACCAGTGGCCAGGACCCGGGCACAAAATCAGCTGGTGTGCTGCCTTTGGCACGCGTGCCATAGGTTGCCTATCCCTGGTTTAGAGCCTCTTCCCCCAATGTAAGATAGTGAGAATCCAAAAACAGCAAGCACATATATGCAAAGGATATTTTAAAGTTCCAAAAGCAAGGGCTAAACTTCCTCTTTCCCTTCCCCATGCCCCATACCTCTTCACCCACAGAAGTACAAATTTCCACAAATTTGACCAGCTAACACCCAGTAACTCCATATACAGGTCAAGAACTCCTAAAACCAAAAAAAATGTTTGGATGAAATTAAAATAGAGAATTCATATGAATGTATAATTTCACATTAGGGGACAACATCTGAGGTGGTCATGTGGACAGTGCTCTGCATTATAATGGAGATCTGGATTTAATCACTTTCTTTTCAGAAGGGGCTAGAAGTGTTGCAAAGGCTCTTTCCCAGGGGCAAAGTTGAAACACCAACTTCCTTTCCAGCAACCTTCCAATCAATCAAGGAGCATAGCAATAAACTCCAGAGAGATACCTTCAGCGGTCACTGCCATTCTCAGTCTTGAGGGTTGGGAGGTGCACACTTTTCCCCAGTTGAAGGGCTACCTGTCCCCAACCAACAATAAACCCACTTGCATAAAATCATTACAAAAACATTTTTTACCTGGGACAAAGTAAGCATATCACTACCTTTTGGATCTACTAATCAGTCCTTTTTAATTACTGAATTCACAAAGTATTGAGAGACATCCTGGCCCCTGCTCATAACATTAGAATATAAATTACTGAATTAAGTGTAAGAAACCAGGATGCTCTGGCAGACAAATATAATTTACTCTCTCACTCTTTAGGTATTAAATGTGATGGATCACTCTAAACACTGAATAAAACTTTTGGATGAAAGCATATTTGTCATGCAGTCAGGGTAAACCAACAGTATTTTATCTGCCTTAAATAGCAGTGGAGCACTCTGGAGATCCTTTAAACTTACTCTGGTGTTTGGCATTGCTTTTTCTCAATTTGGCTGCTTGCCTGAAGCCTTCTTGCCACATGGTCTGAGCTACCCACCTTTGAAACAGTTATGTCTGAACTTCTGATATGTCTGCCATCCATAGTGACTCACCAGCCTTTCCTTGCCAGTTTCATTAAACAAGACAGGATAACCTATTTGCCATGACCTGAAACAGCATGTCTTATCCTGTTCCCCATTTGTACATCTCACAAACCCCGGATCGTTGCATCTAATCCATTGTCTATTTCCTAATAAAATAGTGGGCACATATAAACACTATACAACCTAAGAACGGCTTTTTCCCCCAGGTATTCCCATTACTACCCCATGTCACATTTGTTAAAACTCAGCAATTAGTTTGTTAATTGTTCTTGACAGTATTTATATGCTTTTATTTTGTTCACAAATCTCCTTCTTTTGCTTTCAAGCTCCAACATGCAACAAGATACATATTTCACTATATGCTCCATTCACCTATTGTTTTCCCTACATTGCTGCTCTCAGCTCAGCAGCAAAGCACAGAAAGCCCTTTGCCATAAGAACCAGTGGAAGTCTAAGGGCATGCAGACACTGCATTTAAGCTGTTTGCTCTTTCTGTATTATTGTGGTACAACGCAATGCCCAGACTTGTTCCTCATATACTTCCAACATGTCTGAAGAAAGTCTTAAATAAATGCTGAACAACATTTTTTTTCCCCCCAAGTTAACCACATCTATTAACTTGGTCAAGGGCAAAGCCTCCAGAGCAGATTTATTGCTGATCTCACACTTCCATATTTCTTCCTCAGCACTTTTCCTACAGCAAAACATGTCTGTTTTAATTTGCTGATGTCACACTTCACCTTAATTCTGCCTTAATAAGCCACTGAATACAGACTTAAAATTTCTTTCCTTCATAAACAAATTTTCATCCTGACTCGTTTACTTAATTAGGACATAATACAAATGCTTCATTACTTATTTGACCACACTGTATTCAGCTATACTGGTGTAACTGCAGCATTGCAGGGTTTACTTCCAAAGAATTCCGATTTATACTGCTGTAGAAGGGAAGAATCTGACCTATCTTCGGGTTATATACTGAATTGTAAAACCGGCTTTCAGTAATTTATGGAGTGGGCTGCAAGGTTTGTGTGGCCATCTACTCTGAGCATTGAACAGAACTTGCTGAAACATTTTAAAAGTCTGTTTAAATAAATACAGTTCCAGCTAAAATACTCTAAGCACGGGTTGGCTGTCCTATGCGAGTGACTCAAACTTTGTGTCAGTTGAAAATAAAGTTTCTAAA